>NW_022111373.1:11167867-11183908 GCF_000313985.2 Echinops telfairi
AAAAAGAAGTACAGCCAGAATGCTCCTTGGAAGCAAGGATGGCGAGTCTTTGTTCCATATACTTTGGATATGTTGGCAGGACAGACCAGTCTCTGGAGAAGGGGCAGCAAGAATGAGGAAGACCTTGACCAGGTGGATTGACACAGTAGCTGCATTGATGGAATCACACCTAAGAACCATTGTGAGAAGATTGCAGGACGGGGCAGTATTTCATTCTGTTGAACATTGGGTCACTCTGAGTCGGAGCTGACTGGATGGCACCCAACAACAACAGCATGAATTACACCTCAAGATACAAACAGCAACACTCACACCCATCACAGGCGTCGAGTTGATTAGGACTTATAGAGACACTCTGAGATGGAGCACAACTGTCCCAAAGGCTTTGCAGGCTGTAGATCTTCACAGAAACAGAACCACATCTATCTTTCTCCTAACAAGCAACCAGTAGATTTAAACTGCCAACCTGTTGGTTTAAAAACTGAGAGCTTAACCACTGTGCCATCCAGGCAGGTCGCACATCACTATGAAGAAAATACAACTGAACCAAAGAGCAGTATTGTGATAAATGGAAAAATTATTGACCTTGTCAAGGATTTGTTTTACTTGGATTTCTAATCAATGCCAATGGAAGCAGCAGTCAAGATGGAAATGTCATATTGCATTAGCCGAACCTGCGGCACAAGACCTCTGACAGCATTAAAGAGCAAAGAGGTCACTATGAGGTCAAATATAGGCCTGAGCCAAGCAATGGGGTTTTCAGTTGTCTCATTCATATGAATATGGAAGGTCTGCCATGACGTTGAATGAGTCAGAGCCAACTGGAAGTTACTTAGTAACAGTAACACTAGAGTAGTTGGAATTACTCCATGTCTTAGAATTAACTTTTCCAGGGTCCGATAGTTAACAGATGGCACAAAGGGGATTCAATCGTTGCTCCCTGTGCAGTATTTCTTCTTTTCTAGTGGAGATCAACTCCGTGCAGCATGTTTGGTTTGCATTTTCCCCCAGGACATGTCTGCCAGTGTGTGGTTACTGAGTGCAACTGGGGGTACATTAACCAAATGGATGAACATAATTAATTATATAACTATACCCTGTCCAAGTTTAGTTCCACTGAAAGTGCAACATGACATTGAAGCATTAAAAGGATTACTGAGAAAATAAGAATAGATTTGAATAAAGTCTCCTTCAGCACCACCCCCTTTTTCCCTTTACTTTCTCTCTCTCTCTCTCTCTCTTTCTTTCTCTCTTCTGGTTTCATCGAGATAAAAGAAGGTAGACCAGGGAGAGAATGGGAGCCAATTGGCAGCACGACCAAAAGCTCTTATCCTGTGACTCTGGCAGTTGGCCAGAGAGTGATCTGTTACTTTCCTCATGGCTGGAGGGGAGATCACTGTGTTTTAAAAACAAGATGGATTTAGTTTGCTAACTACTGACCGTTGTTGATGCTGTGCTGGTCTTCTCAAAATATTTCTCTTTGCTTGTCTATATTGACTTTTCTGTGGTTGCATTCCCCAGAATTCCTACTTTCTGAAGGACAAGGCTTCCTCTAGAATTCTCATAAGGTTTTCCTAGAGCAAAGTAGAGAACGTCACCTATCTCAGACACTTCCACTTGATATATGCTAAAGTTGCAGTTACAGCGATTTGCACGGTCATGAAGGCAATGCGCACTGCATGGACAGGTTTTTCTGAAAACGTTTATTTAGAAAGATTTTAAGAAACATAATGTGGCTGTGGTAATTTCCTTAGGTGAAAAAAGTACTGATCGTCACTATGGAAACCAAGATGCAGGCAGCAAGGAGCAAGAGCAGACCTATGCGCAAGTATTTCGAGTGCTTCTCTTGTTTCTCTTCTTTTTTCAACAAGGCGTCAAACCCGGGCGTGTACATGTCTCCCAACCAAAACCGCAGGTCATTAGGATTTTCCTAAAGATGCAGAGGACAATCAATTAATCAGCCGTATTATTAAGATTGTGGAACAATACACCATCAGCAATAACGAAGCTCCTATGTATACTTTTCAAGGTAAGGCTTGGAGTCTCTGTGTAACGTAAATGGTTAACACACTTGGCTGCTAACTGAAAGGTAGGACAGGATCCAGGCAACTTAGGGGCATGTTGGAGCAAAGGCCCGGTGATCTGCATCTAACAAATCAGCCTTTGAAAACCTGATAAAGCACAGTCATACTCTGACACACAGGAGGTCACCGAAGTCAAAATGGACTCCGTGGCAACTGGGTTTTGTGTTCGAGCATGTGCTGCTGCTGTTTTGCTTTTAAACTGGCATGATATTTAAGAGCAGGAGCTCAAATCAATGAATCCCATTTTCCTTGATTAGCACAAACAGGTAACAAACGTCTCACACTGTCTAGGAATCTCAGCAGCTTCAATCTGGAGGTTTTTCAGACAGTTCGTTAGAGTTCAATGGAGTGCTTAAATTGTTCAGTTTAGAGAGTCAGAAACCAAAGCAGTGTTTCCATAATGTTGAACCCCGGTCATTGTCACTTCCATCATATAAATAGCCCAACCCAACTGCCTTCTGGTCAAGGTTGACTCAGAGAAACCACTTACGATTTCTGAGGCTGTAAATCTTTACTAGAGCAGATACTTTTTTCCCCCTCATGGAGCGTTTGGTAGATTTGAACCACCTACCTTGCAGCTCGCCATCTCGTCCTCAGGGATCTTTGTCTCATAAATCGTGCATGTCAATCTGGTGATGTACTCACTGCTATTGAGCAGCCAGGGAGGGCAGAGTAGAACTGCCCCTGTGGGTTTCCAAGGCTCTAACTCTTTGTGGAAGTAAAAAGTCTCATCTTTCTCCCAGGAAGCAGCTGGTGGTTTCAATCTGTTGACCATGTGGTTTGCAGCTGAATGTGTACCTAGGACACCACCAGGGCTCCTCGCAATCAGGTTAGTGCATTGATAGGAAAGGACAATGATCTATGTTGGGTGGGCCTTGGCTGTTTTTGTCTGCATGATATGGATAGATTTGTTGGCTGAGGTTTTTCCCATAAACTCAGAAACTGACTAAGTGGAAGGAGTAAGACTAACAGGAATCCTCAGCCTGTGGTCTTCCTTAAAGAGAACTACAGCTTGTGCGCCAAGAGTCAGGGCCCAGAGACCTTGGACTTGTCTGACCTGAAGAAAGGACTCAAGCTATCCATCCCCTATCAGTTCTTATTCCCCAGAAAGGATTTCTTTAATAGAGATGATCTCTTCATACATTCTGCTTACAGCTTTCCTTCCCAATTACATAGAGGCTTTTTTTCTCTCTCTTCTCTGCTTTATAAGTTCTTAGTAATTCTTAATGTTGGATAATAGTGACAGAACTTCCATAGAATTAATTTATCCATATAAGCATTTGAAAGATGGGAGTGGCCAGAGACCCCAGGAAGCACTCAAATTCACTGCCACCAATGCTGATTCATAGTGACCTCCTGTGGCTTTCTAAGGCTGCCACTGTTTACGGAAGTAGAAACCCCAGCCTGTGTCTTGCAGAGTTGATAGTGGTGGTGGTTTTGAACTGCTGACCGTGAGGATTGCAGCCCAATGCATAGCCATTAACCCATCAGGGATCCGTAAGTGATATGTAGGATTCAGAACATAAATTAAGAGTCCAAGTATGTATGCTGTGAGGATTAAGATGTCAATAAAAGAAGTTGAATCAGCGATGCAGAGGAAGAAATTCTGGTGAAAATAAACGTCACGGCTTCTGCATGATACCCTCAAGCAAACCAGGGCTATTATGGGTTTTTATGACCTGGTGTCACACGTGAGGGCTCCCTGCTTTAAGATGAGTGGGTGGGGCTGAGCCGAGGGAGTGTAGCAAAACTATGTGCCCATCATACTGGTACTTGTTCATGTGTAAGCATAACTTTCTAAGCATAAATCCCATGCTTGTTCAACTTAGTAAAACTTCTTATTGTCAATGCTGTACAATTTGTGAGGTAAAATTAATTCTGTTAGCTGTTCTCTTTTTATTTCTAGTCTTAATTTCCCATTATCCTATTAGACTATTGTTTAAATGAAACAGGACCTGCCTGTTACTTTGACTTTCCTGTACCTGTGCCTTTGACAGGGCTCCTCCTCGCTCCTGTTGCTGCATCCCCACTCCCACAAACCACCTCCAGCCGTGCAGTTCTGCACAGCAGTCTCACCTAGCAACGATTTGCTTTTTCTAATCCGATGCGATTTGTGTCTCCTTCTGAGTCTTCTTAGCGCAATATGCAATTATAGTCATCTGGTTCTCTCTTGCACATGGTTAATTTACTTGCTCAGTTGAATGAACTTTATGAGGGTGATGACAGTAATATTTATCTCAATAGCCCCCTTTTCATGCATGTCATTAGCTAAGGGAAAAAAGGGGGGGGGAGCTAAGATATGGCCAAGAAACGTCAGCATAATTAATTGATGCATGTTTTTGGTAATAGTAGAAAATGACTTATTTGCACTCTGGATCTTAAGAAAGTTGCTAAAAAAAATCACAGAATTATCCTTTATATAGGGGACAGACATGCATTAAATCTGTGGGAGCATTAGAAAGTACACGATTCTAGAAAACAAGGTCTTTCAGAGAGTGTAATTTGAGATCTAAGAAATGTGTGTAGGATCTTAAGGGGCATACTGTTTGTCCCTTCCACAAAACAAAAACAAAAATTGTTGGGTTTGGGATATGCATAAATTTGTAAATGAAGAGCACTGGGTCACGGCAGGCATCCCTGGACCTGGTGCAGGCAGAGGCAAGTCAAAGCTGGGTGGGAAACCAGACCAGTCAGAAAGCTGAGAGCCTCTTTCTCTGCTCTTCAGGTATTTCCGGCTTTTCTATGTGATGGATAAACACCAGCGGGATGAAGGAGGAGGGGAGAGGAATAGCTGGGTTTAAGCTGGGCGAATGAGCTCATTGCATATTTTTCTTATGTTGAAATGTTTTTGTTTTGTTTTGTTACTGAGACACAGGAAAATGCCCAAAATACAAATGCATGCTCTTAAATCACTGATTGTGCTTAAAATAAAATATTTCATGAGAGCTGCCTTATATGAGGACAGTACCTAAGACAGCAATCAATGAATAGTTTTAATAATTATGCAATAAACAATTATCTCCTAATGCACATAAAACTAGGGAAAATACAAGCAATCTTGCAAATTACTTTTCATGAAACTTAAAAACCTTCCTTCCGTGCCACATCATTTCTTCCCCTCTCTACCATACCAAATGCTTGTAGATGTTGAAATTATACAACTCAAAACAAACAAATAAAAATACTTTGACAATGAGATTGGCAGGGAAGTCAATGGTCAAAATGTCATGAAGTCCGCAGGTTCTGTGACCTGAGAAGAGAGCCTGATTTATGCAGGCAGCCACCATCCTAATGTTGGCTTTTTGTTTGTTTTTTTTCACGGTCAAGTGATCGATGTCTTCAAGTCAAGGAAGTGAGGTTTTAGCCCTTAGTACCTTCAGATGGCCCGAGAGATTGGTATGCAGAGAACGCCTGTCGTAGTCCTCAACGGTCCACGAAGGATTATTTTTCCTATCTTCCATCGCTTCCTCCAAACTCACATCACCATATAGTGGGTTATTCTTCAAAGCTGACGACAGGGATGGCGGAGGGATATCAGCAACAGGAACCTCCACATTGTAACCTCTAACTCGTTGCGCAGCAGTTTTCGTCGTCTCTTTCTGTGAAGAGGCATATCAAAGGTTGTTTTGTTTTGTTTTAACTAACAGACTTTCCCAGAAATCCAACAGATTACAAAAAGGAATGAAGATGGGAGTCTATGTTAGGTAGGCTAGTTTAGGGCTGGGGAATGTCCGTTAACGCATGCCCAGAGGGCCAAGCTACGGGAACAAAGGAGTGGCACTACACTGCACATGCTCAGAGGCTCAGGTTTCCCTCCGGTAGGCATGGGTGGGCGCTGAACCTGAATTGGCCCACCGAGGCCAAGTGAATTCAATTCAGCCAATGGGGTCGATCGCGCTGAACCTGAATTGGCTCACCTAGGCCAGGTGAATTCAATTCAGCCAATGGGGTCAATCAGGGGTTGTCCACCACGCCTCCCTGTGGAATCCCTGAAAAGGCAGGAGCCCAGAGTCAAGCAGGGGTGAACTTTGGCAGAACTTTGGAGGAACTTTGGGACTCTTTTTGCGTGCCACTGAGCAGCTTCCAGCCAGGCTGCATGTTCGGGAGGAGTCTTATGGGTGCCGTGTAAACCTGAAACTTCTTCTTAACTCTCATAAAACTCACTTGGTTCACGAACCAGGCTTCGGCATGAATTCTTTCTTGCCCGGAGTCAAGGACCGAGGTATAGATCTAGCTCCAGAGAGATCTAACATCTAGGATCTAATTTGACGATGAGTTATCCAGTTAATGGAATCATGTCTTTGTGT
Organism: Echinops telfairi; assembly: GCF_000313985.2. Lineage (NCBI taxonomy): Eukaryota > Metazoa > Chordata > Mammalia > Afrosoricida > Tenrecidae > Echinops > Echinops telfairi. The sequence continues at coordinate 11,174,259 of NW_022111373.1, forward strand.
GTCCTTACTCAGATTAAGTGATCATGTATTAAAATGCCCTCGTTTGTCAGTGTGTTGTACTGAGATGATTTGTGGTTTTCTGTGATGCCAGAAAAAATGCCACCAATATTTCAAATACCAGCAGGCCCCTAGTGAACAGCTTTCAGTAGAGCTCCCAGACTAAGAACAAGCTAGAGCGAGGCGTTCTCCTTCTGAGAGCTTGCCCACTGAAAGCCTGTGAGCAGCAACAGGACATGGTCAGCACAGGGCCAGGAAAGGCACTCCCTGGGATGGAAGGCACTCAAAATATGCCTGGGACATGCTGCTTTCTGAGAGTCAACCTTAGGGATCAAGGTGGTGGAACCATTTCAGGACCGTCATGTGCTGGTGGGGCAGGGCTCCAAAAGACAAGAAATAGCTCAGAACATCCATCAGCCATTGCGGTATTTTTTGATAGGTGCCATTGAGTCTGTTCTGACCATCGTTACCTTATGCACATCAGAAGGAAACACTGCCCTGTCCTACAACATCCTCACAGTTGTTCATGTATTTGAGCCTATTGCTGCAGCCATTAATAATTAGAATGAAGTATAACTCTAGGAAACTTTGGAATTGTCAGACATTAGGTGGAATGTATAAAGATTTATATTCTAGGTATTAGTAAGCTGAAATTCACTGGTAGACACCTTTTTGAATCAGGTAATTATATCATTTACCATGCTGGGAATGACAAATTCAAGAGAGATCATGATGTTCATCATCAAAAAGAAAATTTCAGTATATGAAATGATATGATATATGTATTAAATCCCAACTAATACTAAAAGGAGAAAATGTCAAGGTATGTCATGAAATACACTTCTGATGATGTGGATCATAGCACACTATAGATAGCATTGAGGAGACTGAGAATCCCAGCACGCTTCAGTGTGCACAAACGGAGACTGTGCACACAGCAAGAGGCAGTTGTTCAAACAGAACGGGATCCTGCATTGTTTAAAACCTGGAAAGGTGTGTACAAGGGTTGCATTTTTATCACCACACTTGTTCAGTATCGATGTTGACCAAATAATCAGAGAATCTGGACTATATGAAGAAGAATGCAGCCTCAGAAGCAGAAGACTTATTAACAGCCCTGGATTTGCAGCTGGCGCAGTCTTCCTTGCTGAAAGACACACTCCAAATGCCAGCAATTATCCGTGCATTTTGACCTCCTGTTTAATTGATTTCAAATTGAAGAGGTTTGTAGGCTTCTTCAACTTCTCTAACCCTGGTTTTATTGGCTGCTGCATACATGTTAATAATTGTATTAATTGGTCTTACTTGTAGGCACATGGATATTATGATAACACACACAACCTCCTGATACTTCAATATAGGCCTTGAAATGTTCTTTTTATTGATGAATGTGATGCCATTGCCTCCGAATTAGACATTTTCAGCATACTAAACCATATTTTCTCAATTCAAATTGGCCATTTCAGATCATAATACCTAGGATATCAATCATATGCATTCAATTTCATTTTTGATGACTTCCAATTTTCTCAGATTCATACTTCATACTTCATACAGTCCATAATCTGATTGTTAATAGAGGTTTGCAGTTATTTACTCTCGTAATTAATTTAGAATTAAATTTTATTAATTTATAATTAATCTAAAATGGTGATACATTCCATTGATGTACAGTAATTTTTCCATAAATATGTCACACTTCTTTCAGCCTTTCTAAAAAAGAACATTCAATGGAAGTTAGAGTTATTTTGACTCATCCTTTGAGCATCAATATATGTTTATGTAAGCTAACTAAAACTCCAGAAAGCAAAAGTAAAAACAAACTCACTGCCATCAAGTTAATTCAGAGTTATAATGACCATTGTAAACTCATGTTATATATAATTGCCATCTCAAAGAACTGGTAGGCAAAACAAAATCTAGATAAAGCAATTTGCTTTCTGTTCAGGATATGAATTTTACTATTTTAAAAAATGCATTCATTTTTCACATATTGAGAAAATCTTGGAGAATCTGTTGGATTCCAATAGGTTGTTGATTGGCTCAAGATCAATTTATACTCTATAGCACTAATGTTCTCAGTAAAACATTAAATCATTTTGACTTACCATTTGTGTGAAGATGGAAAGCCTCATTAATGTTTATGAATTGAGCAAAAAATAATTTTCTGTGAAATTTAGATCATCTGAGCTTCACATAATTCTGATTTTTTTTGAAAGCTAGATTTGTTTGATCATCTTTGGAGGGATAATTCTTTTGACATTGATAAATTGGGCTTGTCAGGCTCCTTTGATGCTAGTCTCCTTAAGAAAGCTCTACAAAATGAGTAAAACACAGTTTGAGAGTGAAAAGAAAAATACACCCTCTAAAACCAAACATAAGAGAAAGAAAAATAATCAGGGCTATGTCCTAAGGGGCTGTGAGTTGGCTTGGCAACCACAAGGTTAACTTTGAGAGTCCACTCGCTGCTCCAGGAGAGAAAGATGGGGCTACATGCTCCTGTCAAGATTTGCAGCGTGTAAAACCCAAGGGTCCCTTTCTGCTCTGTTCTCCAGGGTCACTATGAATTGGAATTTACTCGATGGTGGTGTTCCTTTTTGTTTGTTTATATTCTAAAATATCATTTGAGCCCAATATCTATATTTTTAAGGTTCTGGGGTCCAACCTAGAATATTACTCTATTTGTTTTTGCTCTGCATGTCAATTTTATGTCTGAAGGAGATTTAAAGGGAAAAATTAATCAAATAATTTTATTAGGAATTGGATGGAAGGATCAAAATTACTTCATAATAAGGTTTATTTTTCTTTTAATAAATATATTCAAATAGCTTTAAGGAAGAAAGAGAAGAATAGAAAAGCACATATTATTCGCCCTCTGTATTCCACCTTATAAATAGAATTATCTTATTGTTTGTGTTAGTTGCCATCAAATTGCTTCTTTCCCATGGTGACCTTAAGCACAACAAAATGAAATACTGCCCGGCTGTGTCCCTTCCTCACAATTGTTCCTCAGCCCATTGTTGTAGCCACGGTGTCACTCTACCTCTTAGAGAGTCTTCCTCTCACGGCCACTCTAATAATACCCTTAACAGAGCAAAATTCAAAAGCAATCATAGAAACCAGTCACCATGTTAATTATCTAGGGCTCTAAAACAATTTAGGTGTTCAAACTCTTGCTTAAAGAAAGTAAAACTGCAAATCTTACCTAGACTTTTCTGTCTTAATTATTATTTGGTTAATTTACCATTATTGATAACTTTTATGTATATGTAAATTATATTTTAATAAAGTGAAATAAAATAATTTTTATAAAACAAAAAAATGAAAGAGTATATAATGAATAGACCATTAATGAGAGAAAATTTTTATTAAGTACTTAAAGAAGAAGAAAATTCAAGTACAGCTGAAGATTCAAAAAGGAATATTAAGCCAAAAAGGATGGTTATATACCAATGTTAAATTAAGCAAGCGTTGATCTTATGGTAAAATAAAAATAACCCATTGATTTGTGAGTTTTAAAGTAAGAGGGAAATAAAATACTGCTCAGTAATAAATTTCACACAAGTATTCTCAGAGTATTTTAACAAATAATTCCCAATAGAGATTAGAAATATTTCTAAAAATATAATGCTATAGTGTGTGAGTGGTATCAATAACATATCTACTCCATGTAATAAAGCAGAACTTTCCTAGAGCAGGGGTTCTCAACCTGGGGGGCGCGACCCCCTTGGAGGTCAAAGGATCCTTTCACAGGGGTCACCTAAGACCATATTCTGATGGTCTTAGGAACCAAGACACCACTCCTCTCTCAGTCTCCAGGCGGGTCCGCCCACATGCAGACACGCCCCAGACTGGATCACCACAACCTGAGGAAGTGTTTGAAAGGGTCGCGGCTTCAGGAAGGTTGAGAACCACTGCCCTAGAGAGTTTTTTGTTCCATTTTCAAACGTCTAACCTTTTACTTAGCAGCCAAGTGCTTAGAACTGTTTGTTCCACCCAAGTTTCTTAGAAATTGAACGATTAACTTGTAAACTGTAGTAGAAAAACAAAAACAAAGGACAACATATAAATATATCTGACAACTGGAAAATAAGTCAAAGAAGCATAAGGGCAACTTTAGAAAGCTGAAAGAAAAACATTAGAAATAATCACATTAAGCAGAAGTAGACTAAGGCCTCCAGTTAAATGCCTGGGATTGTTTGGTCACAATTTAAAAAATGAAATCCAATTATATTATAGGAGATTTTCCTAAAATATGACTTAGATTCAGAAATGAGAGTGCAAAGACTTTAAAAGGATGCCAGGCGAATGCTGAAAACATGAGAACTAGATACCGCAGCCCACAGGTAAACGTTCGCCATATTGGTGTCCCCTTCCTGAACACAGAATCACTGAAGTCCCTGGATGGGAACCCGATGGTTTCTGGCCAGTGAGGTGTGGACAAAAGTAATGGAGAGCACTCCCAGGGTTGGCTTGTACTCTTCCACAAGACTTTGCTCAAATTTCTCCTCTCTGAAGCAAGGGTTCTTCGGTCACAGAGATGTCACATGAGGGAGCCATCAGCTGAGTCACAGGTAGGAAAGCAGTTGCCCCATAATATTTGTCCTTCCTTGGACTTTTCCTGAGCAAAACCTTGGCTTTTATTTATTTTGGTTGATCTCTTGTGTTAATACCGTCTAACTTAACAAAGCGGTATCTTGAAAGGTCCCTGAGATGTGGCACCAATTGAGCAGCCAGGAAGTGGAGAGTGATCGCTATATCTGAAGATGAAACAAACGCCATTTATCTTAAGCAAACCCACTGTCCCTAAGTCCATTCTGACTCAGAGGGACCCAATATAAGGTTTCAAGCTGAACAGCTTTGTGTGTGTAGACAACCTCATCGTTTCCCACAAAACATTTGGTGGGTTTGAATCGCCAACCTTGTGCACTTAGCAGCCCGGCGCCTAACCCACTGCCCCACCAAGGCTCCTTGTCAATAAAACACTTGGTAAAACTCACCCGTGGGAGTCTGCAGTGCACATCACGTGTAGCTCTAAGAGCACGGCTTAAACATGCTCAGATCACGCAACGATATTTCATGCTCAGATCAGGCAATGATATTTCAAGGCTCGTGTATTATAAGAAAGAGGACAGAAAAAGTAATGGACAATTAGCCAGCTGAAATGAAAGTCTAGAACATTGGGGACTAGTAGTATCAAAATCTGTTTCTAGACCCCCTTCAACTGTGTTGTAAGCTGTAACAAAAAATTGCGTTAAGCAAAATTGTCCAAGAAAAATTCTGAACTGAATAAAATCTCTCAAAGAAAGATCTTCTTAAGGGTATTGTTTCATAACTATTATTGCAGATAGTCTCCAGGTTGTCAACCCTGACCAAGGGATATAGAGTTGAGGGCAGAAAAACAAAGCACCAGGTCAGATTTGAGACCTCTACTTCCCTAAGAACTTGGAGGATCTTTACTGATGTATGGAATTGGCTAAGATTAAGTAGATTATATCACCTTCATAAATAGTCAATGTTTTGTGGGAAGATATGCTACCAAAGAACCCATGAGCTTAGACCTCAAAAGCTTGATAAAAGAAAGAAAACAAAATAAAACTCCACTCCTAGGCCTTCAGTTAGCCAGAAGTCAACTTTGAGGGCTGCAGAGCCTTGAAGGAGGGCCCACTGCAGATACCGCCCCCTGTAGACTACGACTAAAGGAGGGTTTCTTGGAGAGGGGCCGTGGGAAACAAGGCATCAGGAAGTGCTCCAGAAAAGCAGATTCAGAGTCTTGATCAGCCTTTGCGACGTTAAAGAAAGGGCACCGAGTGTATTACCATTGGGATCTTTGATTTGCTTTAGATTCATGACTACTGTACCTCTTATGTTTTTCATACACAAAGGAAAACTTTCTTGTAGTGTTTCTATTTTCGTTCTAAGGCAGCCTATAGGACAAAACAGGGAAGGAGGAAAATTGAGAAGTGTAGCTAGGTTGATCTTGAGTTGTTTCCTCTGGGCAGAGGGTGGGCATGTTCTAGATAGGGGAAGCTAACATGTAGAATGGTTGCCTAGCTGAGACTGCCTGGCTGACTCTTGGCTATCAATGCTCAGCAAATCCATTTATTTTTCATGAGTATTTAGCAGATAGATTGAGACAAATGCCTGACGATGAAACTCAGGCTTAATCCCTAAAACCCCTAACAAAAATCTTTGACTTATTCCCTCCCGATCCTATAATAAATGCCTAATAAATTAGCTGTCTTCCAATTTTTCTGGCATAGATGAGTAAGTGCTTCCAGTACTTATTAGCTTGTTGAAACATTTCAATTGGTCCTCCATCAATTCCTGGAACCTTGTTTTTGGTTGATGTTTTCCTCCAATACAGCTCGAACTTCTTTCTTTAATATCACTGGTTCTTAATCATATGCTGTGTCCTGAAATGGTGGAATGCTGACTAGTTCTGTTTGTTACAGTGACTCTGTGTATTCTTTCCATCTTATTTTGATGCTTCCTGCATCATTCAATATCTTGCCTATAGAATCTTTCAATATTGCAACTTGAAGCTTGAACTTTTTCTTGAGTTCTTTCAATTACAGTGATTCTCAACCTTCCTAATGCCGCAACCCTTTAATACAGTTCCTCATGTTGTGGTGATCCCCAACCATAAAATTATTTTCGTTGCAACTTCATAACTGTCATTTTGCTACTGTTTGAATCAGGTGACCCCTATGAAAGAGTCGTTCGACCCCCATAGGGGTCGCAACCCACAGGTTGAGAACCTCTGATTTAAGGTAAGTTGAGTATGTTTTTCCGTTTTGGTTTTCCAAGTCTAGGCCTTTGCACATTCCATTATAATATTTTACCTTGTCTTCTTGAGCTGCCCTGTGAAATCCGTGCAGCTCTGACTTCATCCGTTCTTCCCTTTGCTTTGGTTACTCTGTGATGAAAAGCACATTTCAGGGTCTCTTCTGACAGACGCTTTGATCTTTTCATTGTTTCCTGTCTTTTTAATGACCTGCTTTCTTCATGTATGGTGCTCTTGAGGTCATCCCCAAATTCATCAGGCCTTCTGTCATTAGTGTTCAATGCATCAAATATGTTCTTGAGATGTTCTCCAAATTCAGATGGGATAGACTCAGGGTTGTATTTTGGCTGTAGTGGACTTGTTTTAAGATTTTTCAGTGTCAACGTGAATTTACATATGAGAAGACTGTGGTGGAGTTGAACTTCCGAATATCGTCTTCTATAGATTCCTCTAATTCCTACTCAGTGTTTGAATAGGATCATGCAAACAAGGTGTAGAGGACTCTAGAGGACTGGTCAATTTTGCCATTTCTGGGTTATAATAATGAGGCATCTTGAAAGCAAGAGAATTCATGAGACCATCAAAGGAGAATCCCTAGCGGAGCAGATTGACAATACCTCCTTGGATTGGCAGACAGTAGAGGGTGTGTTACACTGAGAGCAGCCGCTGAGGCGAGGAGACCGTGAGACAGAGCAGAGAAGCAGTGTCAAGACTATGAGACTGTACGACACAGCGGGGGATGGGATTTCTGGCCCACGGAAGCAGAAGCCATAGGACCTTATGACCCAGAGCCGAAGACCAGACAAGGTGAGAGAGAGAGAGAGAGAGAGAGAGAGAGAGAGAGAGAGAGAGAGAGAGGAACTTAACTTCTGGTTAAAAACAGGCAAAGCAGTGGACCAAAGACTTTATCCTCAATGATTTATGATACTGACTTGTGTTAACCTGTTACATTCCCTAGTAAATCCCCATAACCATGATAATTTGCCATGGAGGCATGTCTGCCCTATTGTCTGCCCTATTCCTGCGACAATCAGCCTTGGACTTGTGTGGAGATAGTTTCTCCTCCTCTCTTGTGTATCAAAAGGAGGTCAGATGTGACATCCATACTATTTTCTCAAAGACCTGTTCATATAACTCGCCATATTAACATGATAAAATAAGGGTTTTTCTACAATATATTCATAAATATATATTTTTATCATACTCATTGTGGTAGTTACATAATCTGGTGTCGATTTGAGAGGATTATGAGTGAAGGGGTGGAGTCTGGCCTGTCAATCAAGATATAACCAGTGAGGCCTCTGTATGGACGAGGCCTTCGCCTGAGAATTCTGGGAACTCCTGTATTTCCTCCTTGGAGGCGGGAGGCACTTCTCTCTCTCTGATCACTTCCTGAGAGATGCTGCACTGACAAGATACATGGTGTTATGCCCCGGGAGCTGAAGAAGCCACATGGACCTACCCTGATGCAACCAGACCTCTGGAGCTAGAGAAGCCACATAGAGACCCCTGCCAGCACTGAGATGCTTACAACACCATTGGAGACACGAGACTTTCCACCCACTGGCCTGTGATCCTCCTGCATTTGGCATCATTGCATGTATATTGTGAGTCTGAAGTGGACTTTATAGATTGGTATCAGACATATGGGCTAATATTGGACTTAAGAACTAGATCTGGACTGGGCTGGGATATTTTCTCAATATTCAATTCTCTTTAAACCTCTTTCTTATATACAGATGAGCGTTTATGAATTTGTTTCTCTAGTCTACCCAGATGAACACACACACGTGTTCATGGTAAATTCACTTAGCAAATGAGAAATAGTATGAGATTTCATTAAACTGATTATATGGACCTGCCAAAAACGTTCAGGACTCAAAATTGTGGAAGCATTTATTTTAGGTGCAGAATTAAGAGAAAGATATGTTATCACTATGTCTATTTAATACTGCAATGGAAACACTAAGTAATGTAATAACAAGACAAGGTAAATAAATTATACATAATGACACAACTACAAATATTTTCTAGACAGAGAATATAAGAAATTCATAGTAAAAATAAGAAGTTTCACCCTCCTTTTCTAGATTGAAATCAACATGTGATAATATAATGCATAAGCAATAATATTTACAAACATAATTTAAAAGATTCTATCATTGGGAGCAATATCACCAGAAGTATTTATATATAAACCTAATGGATTATATGAAAAACTCATGTGAAAGTCACAAGACATAACTTAAGGCCATAAGTAAATGGAATGCTATATCACATTCATGGACTGATAAAAACAAAGTTGTTGAGATCTCCTTGTTCCCCATGCTATCTATATAAACAATGTAATCCCCACCACAATCATAATGCACATGCACCTTTTGTGTGTATTTTGAGTGCTTATATGTTATCAGGCAAACTTCCTGAAAATCAGCTCCATTGAACACCATCATTCAACTTTCAAAATTACCAGCATGGTGATTGTCACAAAATACAGATATTATGGTCTTGCTTAAAATTCTTCCCTGACTCATCAAGATGTTCAAGATAAGATATAAAATTGAACTAAAGTTCATGGACTTCTGGGGTCTGGCTTGGGCTACTCTTCACTGTTGTCACTGGCCCTGCCCAGCTAGTCACCAAGGCCTCCGAACCTCACACAAGGCTGTGTAACCTATGGGGCCTCTGGACACGGGTGTTGTGCCAGAGACATTTGCAGTTTGTCTGGGCATGTTCACCATGGAACAATTTTGGTGTTGCTTCTGTCAGGTGTATCATCCAAGTTCAGGTCTCTGGCCCTGTTGGAAATTTTTGTGACAGGGTGTATTCGTCTGGGTACTTTAAAGAAACAAATCCACAGAAACTC
>NW_022111373.1:11184514-11195849 GCF_000313985.2 Echinops telfairi
GCATTTGTAATTTAAATCCTAAGCAACTTGGTATATTCCTCAATTTCTTACCTAAATAATGATTTAAGCATCTGCGGAGTCCTATAACATCTATCCAAGGGCAAGCTTAAAAATAAGGGAATACTCTATTTGTGGGCTTAACTGCTTTAAAAATAAATAATAAATGGAATGTGGGGAATTTAGGCATTCTTGGAGAAGGTATGACCTATATGCTCAGAGATATAATCTCCCTTGCTATTGAGTTGATTCCACCTTGTGGCAACCCTATAGGAAAGAGCAGAGCTGCCTCCCAGGGCTTCCAAGGTTGTAATCTTTCCAGAAGCAGACTGCCACTATCTTTATCCCACAGAGCAGCTCTGAGGTCAAACTGCGAATGTTCACTTAGGAGTGAAGTCCTAACCACACGTCCCTGTGGCTACTGCTGCAGAGAGATAATTCAGGAATACAATTATCCACAAACAGGCAAACACCAACACCTCCAAGGGAGAAAAGATATTAAACATGGAGAGGAAAAGAGTTTATAGACTTGGTGAGAAAGGAAATTTGAACAATAAATAAAAACAGGAAGTAAAATACAATAACAATAAATGGCCTTGTTTCGAAGTAAAGGGGGGAAAATCTCCCAACGGTTTTTGGTCTTGGTGGTGTAGTGGTTCTGTGTTAGGCTTTGATCTACTTGGTTGATAGTTTGAAACCACCAGCAGCTTCTCGAGAGAAAGATAGGGCTTTCTACTCCCGTGAAGAGACTCTGACACCCACAGGGGTCTCTATGTGGGCACTGACTCGATGGCAGTGAGTTTGGAGTTTGGTTTTTAGTCTCTTGATGTTTTGCTCCATTTTATAATTAGTTTAGAATACCCTGTGTCCTGAAACAGATGTAATGGAAGCCGCATAAAGCTTTAACAAACAGGTTGGTCTGAAAAGCTTCTGATATCTAACTGCTAATCTGGAAACAAGAAAAAGGGTTCAGCACAATAGTTGATAAAACATATTTTTTCATTTAAACTTATAAAAGTCAGTTTTTCCCTTTCAACACCCTTTTGCATAAATAAGGTAGCATATCTTATCTAGAATGCAATTCTAAATACCTGCATCAGATTCATGCACCAACTATTTTTAATAACATTAGATTTGGGTTAAAGCTTATTCACTGAACTGAGATGAAATTTATTTCAAAACTTCCTTATTTGTCTAGTGAAAATGTCAGAAGAAGGTACACAAGCATAGAAGAATCAGAACGTATACTGCTCTGACCATCCAGAGAAGAACAGACGAGATAGAAGGTATAGGCAGCACACTTCTGAGAGACTCATCATGGAAAAAATGGTGACTAGCAGCAGAGTGGTGTTTGATACAGTGCCAGATGACCAGCCCCCGAGGCTTGGAAGACACAACATATTCCACTGGGGAAGAGCTGAGCTGTCTCCTGAGAGTTAATGGATAGAGCAAAGCTTTGGGGACATTTACTTGCTAATGAGACATGATTCAGAATGAGTAGAAACAGCTGAAAATATTCATTAAGAATTGGAAGGTGGAGCACAAATATGAAACAGGAAATTTGGAAGTAAAAAAAAAAAATAGAATGCGTAAAGATCAGTATTTGTGTTAGGCCAGGTTGTGTGGAGAAACAAAGCCAGTGATGTTCATCTACGTACAAGAAAGAATTTTATATCAAGAAGCAACTTTACACCAAGATGGCGCCACTGCCCAATTCAACTCAAGTCCCTGGGTCCTATGCGAGCCAGGGCCCTCTTTAGACTCACTTAGCTGACACCAAAAGGTAAAGCAGGAAGCAGGGAGGTCACAGGTGGGTGAGTGAAGTGTCACCTGACTCCAAGTTCAGTGGAAACACGGCAGGGCACTAACAGCCGCCAGGGACAGGTGGCCCATACGGGACCATTCCAAGAGGCAGATACAGCATCCCCATGAAGTCCCAGTGAGGAGGAAGGCAAAGTGGCAGTGAGGTAGTTCCCAGAGTCCCTCACTCTCATATAAAAGGCCACACCCCCAAGGAGGTATCATCAAGCTATCACTTGATTGACAAGTCTGGCTCCAGCCCTAGCCAGGAGTGTCCAGTTACCACAATATTCGAGGTTATCATAAGCTGGAGTGGAATGCTATTGACCATGTCTAAGCAGACAATCACATGGTTTACTATCCAGGAATGACAAATTCAAGAGGAATGACTTCATATTCTTCACCGAACAGAAGAACATTTCAAATATTGAATTAGAATGCTGCCTGGGATAGGAAGCCTTAAATTTCAAGATTTGAAATGTTCTGTTTAATGAATAATAGTTATGCATCTATAAAGAAGACAGTTAATCAACTATTATTCAACTTTATACACCAACCATGAAAGCCAACAATGAATTCTCTTAAATACATCAGTTTGAAATTGATCAAACATGCAATCAGAATGCATTAATAATTCCTGGTGACTGGAATGGAAAAGTTGGAAACAAAGGGGAAGTAGCCAAATCAAAATCAAATTCATTGAGTCAAAATCAACCCTTTGAGTAAATACTGCCTCCACAGCTACTCTATAGGACAGAGTAGAACTGTACCTGTGGATTTTCTGGGCTGTACGTGTTTATGGAAGCAGAAATCCTCCTCTTTCTCTCAAGGAGCAGTTGATGGGTTCACAGTGCTGATCTTTCTGGGTGAAAGTCCATCAGTACTCTTTAGAGAAAGGACCAGTAGCTGGAAAATATGGCCTTGGTGACAGAAATGAAGATGGAGATTAAACTACTGAGTAGTATGATATGTGGATAATGTACCAATCAAATCGTTTTTAAAAAAATAAGAAACAAATGAAGGTGGAGATTGTGTGATAGAGTTTTGCAAGACCAATGAGTTCTTTTCTGCCAGTACCTTCTTTCAATAACATAAACAGCAACTATACACATAGACCTCACTAGATATAATACACAGTAATCAAATTGGCTACTCCTGTGGAAAGAAACAATTCAATGTTATCAGCTAAAACAGAGCCAGGGGCTACCATTGAACAGACCGCCAATCGCTCACGGGAACCATCTCAAGAACAACTTTGAAGCATACAAGACTGATAACTGCAAAGTTGTGGGGGGACATCAAGAACATCATACAAAAAAAGAGAAAAGGTCATTAAAAGACAGGAAAGGGGAAAAAGACCAAAGTAGATGACAGAAGTGATTCTGAGATTTGCTTTTGAATGTAGATCAGCTTTCGCAATGAAAGAAGTAATGCAGTAAAAAGCTGAACAGAAAATTTCAAAAGGCAACTCAAGGAGACAAAATATGCATCTTAATGAAACGTGCAAAGACATGGAGTTAGAAAAGCAAAGTGGAAAAACATGATCAGTTTATCTGGAGCTAAAAGACCTGGGAGGAAAAAAAGTCAGGCCTGGAGTTGCAATATCGAAGATTCTCTGGGCAAAATATGAAGATGCAGGCAGCATAAAAAGAAGATGGAAGAAGACAGGTCCTGACCCCAGTCCTGCCTTTCACGGTGGGCTAGAGGGAGCAAGTACACAGGTACAGATAAGACAGAAGCGCTCATAGCACACACAACCCAGGAACAGGAACGGGAGGGGTGATATCCAGAGGGCAGGGGGAAGGTGGGGACAGTAGGGAGGAAGCAGGAAATGATCCCAATGATGGACACATAACCACACCCCCTCTCTTTCTGAGGGGACAAACAAATGAAACTGTGGGGGAAGAGAGACAGCGTTTGGTGTAAGGTATGAAAATCATAATAATGTATAATTTATCAAGGAGTCACGAGGATGGGAGGGGGAGGGATGGAAACAAAGAGGAGCTGATACCAAGGGCTCAAATAGAAAGTAAATGTTTAGAAAATAATAATGGCAGCATATGTACAAATATGCTTGATACAATTGATGTATGGATTGTTATAAGAGCTATAAGAGCCCCCAATAAAATCAACTTTTAATTTAAAAAGAGAGAAAGAGAGAGAGATGGAGATGGAGGCATGGAAGATATAAATCCGAGCTGCAATGAAGGCATTCGTGAAAAACAAGGCCCCAGGATTTAATGAAATAGCAACTGAATTGTGTCAACAGAGTAATCCAGCACTAAAAGCACTTTTCTATGCCAAGATACCTGGAAGATATCCACATACCTAAGTGATGGGAAGAGATCAATATTTGTACCCATTCTGATGAAACATGATAAAACACAATGCAGAAATTTTAAACAATATCATTACTATCATATGCAAGTAAAGTTTTGCTAAAGATAATTTTTAAAAAAAGATTGCAACACTACATGGACAAGGAGATACTAGATTCAGGCCTGGTTCAAAAGAGGATTTGGAATCAAGGACATCATTTCTTACATCGAAAACATCCCAATTGAAAGCAGAGCATAGCAGAAAGATGTTAGCTTTTGTTTTATTGACTGTGCAAAGACATTCGATGGTGTGGATCCAAATAAATGATGAATAATATGGAAAAGAGAGGGTCCTCCAGAACACTTAATTGTGCTCTTGCAGAACCTCTATATAAATCAAGAGGCCGTCATTGTAACAGAACATGAGGCTGCTGTGGGTAGAGCAAATACTTGGAGAAGCTGGACTATAGGAAGAAGAACGAAGTATTAAGTTTGGAGGAAGGCTCATTAACAATCTGTGATATGTAGATGACATAAGTTTGCTTGGTAGAAGCCAAGCGATTTTGAAACCTTTATTGACGAAGATCAAAGACTACAACCTTCAGTGTGGATTACAACTCAGTGGAAAGAAAACTGGAATCCTAACAACTGAACCAATAAGCAATGCTACGGCAAACAGAGAAAACTGTGGAGTTGGCAAGGATTTAATTTTGCTTGGATCCACAATCAACACTCATGGAAACAGCAGTCAAGGAATCGAAGGAAGTATTGTACCGGGCAAATCTGTTGATCAAGACCGATGTAAAAGGTTAAAGAGGGAAGATATAACTTTGAAGACTAAAATACACTTGATCCAAGTCATCACAATTTTAATTCTTAATCATGTGAAAATGGGGCAGTGAATAAGGAAGACTGAAGAAAAAATGAAGCGATTGAATTACAGTGCTGGCAAAGAGAATTGCAAGTGCTACGGGCTGCCCGGAGAATAAATAAATTTGTCTTGAAAGGAAGTACACCCAGAACACTCCTTAGAAGGGAGGGTGGTGAGACTTCAGATCATGCCCTTCAGACATGTTATCCGGGGAGACCAGACCTGGGAGAAGAGTGTCATGACTCATATAATAAGAGGAAAGACCCTTGACCAAATGGACAGAAAACAAAAATCAGCTCAAGCATAACTACAATTGTGAGGATTGTGCAGGACTGGGTGGTGGGTCATTCTGTTGCCCAAAGGTTTATTATGAATGGGAGCCAACTCAATGGCAGCTAAGAACAAAAACAACGATGCCAGCACCCTGAAACTATTTTTGAGACCTCTGGCATGCCTGAGAACATCATTGCTTATCCTAAAAAATAACTTAGATAATTACCTCTGAAAGTTAAAAAACTAAATTAAAAAAAAATTACTTATGTAATAACGATACCTATATTCAAGAAATAAACCTTATATTTGGGTTTTACAATCTCTCTCTGTTCTACCAATGAATCAGCGATCACAGTGGTAAGGAAATCTATCAGTGGCAGGTCAGTTGACAGAATTCTGAAGTTTGTGTGGATTTCCTGTGATTTGAAATGTCAGCATGGACTCAATGGCTGTGAGTTGGAGCGAGTCACATCTACTCCCTGGTGGAGCCACACAGCTTGACAGATGTATTGTGCCAGTGGCTCTCCTCACAATGCCCCACAAGGCCCATCACCATTCACAACTGAATTCAGAAAGTGAAAGTGATCGAATCTGCTATTTTCCAAATTATACTGCAAGAAACACATCATCAACTTGGGAACACTGATACAGAAGGATATTTACACAGCCCATATTTCTTGCACTCTTGTAGGAAATCCTTGGCTCTCAATTGCTTTGCCCTCATATTTTTTGTTTTCTTGCTCACTGCTAAGGGATACGTAGAATGAGTATTAGCCTCCTTCTGCAAGTAGAAATACGGTGGTATGGACTGATTAAGGGTCATGGTACATGCCTTAAACTGACTTACTGGGGATTTGAAACCAGGGATGAAGTTTCTTATCTCTTTGTTCCAAACATTTCCTATTGGCTTAAAGGCTCCCCTACAAAGTAAAGTGTTAAAGTAACAGCCATTTAACAGCTGCCATCTTATGCACCTCTAACACTTAACATATGGAGCCTTTTGTGTTTTCTCCCAGGTACGGTTACAACTACTTAAAACGTTCATATGCTCACATGTTTTAGGACTATCTCTTTATCCAATGAATGTATCACTCTAGATCTTAAGATTCACCCAAGGATAGAATAATTATTTATTGACATATAGATCCGCTACTCCCACACACAATTTGGATAATAAATTGACAATTTACTATTCTTCACTCATTTCACATTTCTTTTTGTCAACAAGTTTATTTGAAAATATCCATCACTAATAGGTTTATTCAAAGATACACGAGCAGATTTTTACCTTCTTATGTTTTTCTTGAAAGACCATTTCGACTAATGAGGGCATTTAGGGAAAGATGACTTTACATTTTTTTCTTGCATTTATTTCAGATTTAAGATCATAAGTCAAGAAAGCTATAAAGTGAAGTTCCACATGAAGGAAATAGGTCAAGTCCAGTACCAAACCAAGGGTGTTAGGGTGACGCGTTCCAGCCTCAAAAGAATGTGTTGGATTTGCTTTCTTAGACTAAACTTCATAACGTAGGAGTGCCAAGGTTTCGGAACTGATTTTTGAACCCTTTTATCCATGATATAAACAATCAGAAAAAGGAGAAATGTCATTCCACTTAACTTAAAACAAAACAAAACACCACCAACAGCAAACCACTGAATATGGAAAAGTAGAAGAGTTTTGAGGATTACAAAAGGGAAGGATGTAAAATTCACACAGAGCCAGTTGTCATATTAGGCTGCCTTACAATAGAAATGAATGGAAGTCCTCCTAGATGGAGGAGACACTTACATAATCATTGAATGTACTTGATTTTGAATGATCTCATGATAAAGGCCCCAGGGAGCCCACAAATACACCACAAAACATTCACTTGACACCAAGATTCATGAGTAGCAACTGTTTCTCAAAAGAAAACAAATTTCTGTCCAGGGAATACCAACCACTCCAAAGGATTTAACGACTTGCAGGGGTTTGTAGGTCAATCACATCTGTTCTGAAATGAAATGCCTTTTCCTGTTTCTACACTGACTAACCCTTAACCCGCTGAGCCCTCTAGTCTTAAAACAAAGATCATTCCCGTTTCATTAGCTGTGCAATCGCCAGGGCCTTTATGTTCATTCCAGCACATGGGACTGGTCATGGCTCTATGCTGCTCCTCTGCTCAGCAAAAAGAACAAGCCCCAAGAAGACGAGACGCAAAGCCTGCCATGGTTTGAGGGTCAGAATGATATGTCTTGCCCACATGGACACCCTGTAGAAAATACGAATCCATTCATTGGGGGACACTTTTCAAGAGTGGAGCCCCCAAACCAAACCCAGTGTTACCAAGTGGATTCTGACGCATAGTGACTATCAGAGTAGAACTGTTGCACAGGGTTTCCACGATGGCAAATCTCTATGAGAGCAGACTGCTACAACTTTCCCAAGACGAGTGGCAGGTGGCTTCAAACGGGTCACCTGGGATTGGCAGCCCGCTGTTTAATGTGTTGTGCCACCGGGCATCCTTCCAGGGTTGCCTGTATTTTCTTTTCTTAAAGATGAAATCATTAGATTTCCATCGCTTTCACATCCAATCCTTCTCTTCCCTGTAGGAAATGAGGGAGAAAGAGGGCTTTCTACTCTCTTAAAGAGTCACTGTCTCAGAACCCGCCAGGGGCAGCTCTACTCCGTCCTAGAGGGAGGACTGTCAATCGGCTGGATGACAGTGAACGCCTATGAAAGGAAAGGGTGCTCACTGAGTTAAGAAGACAATGCATGAGCTTCGATGCCTAAACTGCCCCAAAGATAGAGGCAGGCTATTTGTTTGTTTGTTTCCATAAAGTTTAATTTGCAAATGAAACAACTGATTTTGAAATGTTGGGAAGGGAGGAAATGAAATGAGGAGCAAGACCCCACACATGGGAACAGGAGCGGAGCTAATGCTCGCGAGGGAAAGAGCAGATGGGAGAATCCCTCCCTTTTCCAGACAGAACAGAAAGAGGCTCCTGCTTTAAAGAAAGAAAGGTCTTCTCTATGTTGAAGGAGTGAGTCACCGGCGGCCTGGGCTCTGGTCCCTGGAGCCTTCTTTTGCCCCTCGATAATAGAAAGGCAGATAAAGAGGAAGAAAGAGACTCGCCCCCATTCTTTGGGGTCCCAGATCTTACCTGTGAGTAGACTAGATTTTGCCACTGCTGGGCATCAGGGTAAGAGCTGCCGGGAACCCTCCGGAGAGCTGCTGAGCTCCTCGGTAAGGACTTCACTTCCAGCTGCAGGAATTTGTCCGGGTGGTTGTTATTTGGCAAAACGGAGAGATCCATGTCCCTGCTCACCTGCAGCGGAGAACAAAGACCTGCGACGCTGCTCTAGCTGAACTCTTCCATCATTAATGAGCCCCAGGGAGGCTCTGCCAGACACCTGAAACCACTTTCGAAGTGACACGTCAACAGGTGGGGACAAAGTGGCACCCTGTCCTACCTTCTTCCCTTTATCATACACACGTAAGATGGTGCTCTAGTAAGACTGCAGTCAAATTACAATTGATAGACTCTGAAAAGCAAATTTCTGTTGTGCTGAATATCTCTTCATTTTGAGCCAGCATCTACAGTTTGGGGGACTATATTCTTTGGGGGAAAGCTGCCAGAAGCTGGCGTGACTATTCCTAAGTGAGTGCACAACATTGAATCACCTGCGGACAGGCACATTCCTTAATTTTCCTCGCTCTATCTCAGGGAGCCAGCAAAGCTGACGTGGCCCTGCTCACACAGGCTCACATGTGATAGGCAGGTGTGTGTTTCACTCCTGTTTTGACTCCCAGCATCTGAAGCTCATGTGAAAGTGAACCATGCTTGGGTTATCAGCTTTCTCCCTTGTGGAGAAATGGGAAGAATTCGTTTTTCAGTTCGATATCGTTATTTGGTGCCCCCATCAGCTCCTTAGTGGCTGGATCCCTTCAGTATTTGAGCCCCTTTGACTCCGGTCCTCGCTGCGTCAAGGCCTATGGTGTGCTTCGGTGTTCACACCGTAAGTTTGGAGCCAAAGGGAAGTCTGGCTGCCAGCTTTGGGTGACATACTGTCCTAAGTGAACCCATCTGCTGTTGAAAGAGTTAGGGTGGGAGAGAGGCCATGGACAGCTCGGCAAGCCAGCGAGGGCTGATGTTTTTAATGGCAATGCATTCTCTCATTCGAGGCCATGCTGCCTTACAGACCCATGCTTCTCCTTGAGAAAGTAGGGTCTCTGTCTGAAGAAGGGAATGTCCGCTGGGGATAGGTGCACCAGTACTTCCTCAAGTCATGGCTTGTCTGTCAGCTGTGCATCTCTATGAAGCTTCTGATGCAGCAGGGAAGTTTGTTTCTCTTCCAAGGGCCATGGGGTTACATGTGGAATGCATCAGCACCAGATTTTAGAAGAATGCCTATAGCTTATAAGCATCAGCAGCTAAGATATTCTTGAATCAAGCACGGCACTAGAGAATACTTACCTTCTTTACAGCATTAGGTGTGAGCGTGCATGTCTTCTGTTTGTTTATTTGCTCCACTTAAAGCTATAAATCTGAATCAAGCAGTTACATTTTTCAATAAAGATTTTTGAATCCAGAATTTATCACTGTGTTACAATATTTGAAATATATGTGGATTCTTTTTCAATATTTTCGCTGGGGAAAGTAAGAAATATTTCATGATAGTTAAGAGCAAACCATTAAATCAAAAGCGTTTCAAAAGTAGTCAGGTGTAAAATATGTGTGTTGCTTGGTACATGCTGGATTTTTCTGGCTGCTGCCAGGATGTATCTAACGTGCACCTGTTTCTCAGGCTATTTGCTTTGCCTAAAGGAGTCTGTGGGGAATAACACATATCTTCAAGAAGAGCCTTCCTGGTCTTTGGCTTTTTATTTTGGCAAGTGAGACACAGAACCAAGGTCCCAAAACCGTTGATTAGGCCTTCCTTTTCTTTTCTTTTTTTTTTTGCCAAAGTATGAGGTAGGTGAAATGAGTCTTCAGTTTTCTTTCGGCATTCTTCCCTTCGATTCTCATATCAGGCCTCCAATGCCCAGATTGTTGACTGCCTCTTTCTCCGTATAAGTCTGAAACTCTGCAATTTGAATCCTAAAACTATTCAACCCCAAACATTAGCACTTATCTCTTACTGCACCCCCTGTCGGCAAACTACATGATTCACAGTCAGGAAATCAAGACTATCCAATGTCCCACCAGTATTGTTGTCTACTCCCACCCCGCCAGAGGTGTGTCTCTGCTCATGACAGCCTTTGGTCTGGAAACATTCATTTTTTATCTGTGGCTGTAAGCCACCTCATAATCTTCCTCCGTGAGCTATCTCTGACAACTAGCTTTTCACACAACGCTCCATGTTTTCTCTATTAGGTAAGTTCTTTTCACTTCCTAAAAGTCTCAGAATATTATGTTTATTCCATGACTGTACAGTTATTTGTTTGATCATGTGTTTCTTACTTATTTTCCCTACGCACTAGATGAGACATGACAAAGGAGAAGCCCTGCTTGATAGGGCTTTTCCCGCGTGAGCCTTGTCGACAGCCATTCGTGACGCCCTGCTAGGAGGAGAGAATGGGTGCTGTTGAGCACTCCATACTTTTAGACCGTGACTCTGGCGCAAAAATGATCATTTACCTTTCCTTGGCTGATTCCAGGAACCCAAGAAGAAAGTGAATTTTGGGAATGATGAGGGCAACAAATGTATAGATGTGGTTTACACAATTGATCTATGTATTGTGATGAATTGTATGAGCCCCAATAAGTTGATTTTTAAAAAAAGATCATTTAATAAAATTAGAAAATGGTTTACTGTTCTGTCTTCCAACCTGTGTTCCAATAAGACTCGATGGAATAAAGGTCCTTTTTGGTTAAAAATGTTTATAACACACTGCATATTTGCCTCTGGTCATTTGCCATCATATTGAAGATGGAGAGGTTCTGCTTTGTTAAGCCTAGCTTTTTGCAGATCTATTGTTTGACAATTAACTCTTCAAAACTCAGTTGCTTGAAATGTGATGAAGGAAGCTGATGGTGCCCAGCTATCAAAAGACGTAGCATCTGGGGTCTTAAAGGCTCGAAGTTAAACCAG
>NW_022111373.1:11197070-11205999 GCF_000313985.2 Echinops telfairi
AAAAAACACCTCAGTTGCTTGAAAATAATTATAAAAATATTGGCTTTGGGTCTTTAGTCCTTTCCTGTCATTAGAGCTTTCATTAAAATGTAATCAAATTAACTAATTAAGTAAACAAAAAAACTCACTGCCATCAAGTCAGTACTGACTCATAACAACCCTGTACGACAGGGTAGAACTGGCCCCGGTGAGTTTCTGAGACTGTAATTGTTTATATAAATAGAAAGCCCCTTCTTTTTCCCTTGGGGCTACTGCTGGTTTCAAACTGTCAATCTTGTGGATCATAGTCGAACACGTCACAACTACACCACCAGGGCTCCTAAATTGTAACAGGAGGCTATAAATAAATATAAATAGCTATATTGAAGAGGTGATCTTATGAGAAAGGAGTTATGGATAGTTGAGAACTATTAAATCTTATCATACTAGTAATGTTTTGCTTCATCTTTCTTTAAAATAAATTTTAAAAGCATCATTTTCCCATGGATTGGCTCCCAGAATTATAGTTTTTTTTGAACCAGGAGAATTGGAAAAATAGAATTAAATACAGGTTCACTAGGCAAAACTGTCTAGATTTTAATTTACTTTCTTTTGTTTTTATTATTTTTTTAATTTAAATCATTTT
Source organism: Echinops telfairi (assembly GCF_000313985.2). Taxonomy (NCBI): domain Eukaryota; kingdom Metazoa; phylum Chordata; class Mammalia; order Afrosoricida; family Tenrecidae; genus Echinops; species Echinops telfairi. The sequence continues at coordinate 11,197,696 of NW_022111373.1, forward strand.
ATTGGGGGCTCATACAATTCTTATCACAATCCATCTATACATCCATTGCATCCAGCACATTTGTACATTTGTTGCCCTTATTCTCAAAACATTTGCTTTCCATTTGGGCTCTTAGAACCAGCTCCTCATTTTTTCCTCTCCCTCCCTGCTCCCCCCTCCCTCATGAACCCTTGATAATTTATAAATTATTATTTTATCATATCTTACACTGCCTGATGTCTCCCTTCACTTACTTTACTGTTGTCTGTCCCCCAGGGAGCAGGTTATATGTAGATCCTTGTAATCGGTTCCCCCTTTCTACCCCTCCTTCCCTCCCTCCAGGTATCGCCACTCTTACCACTGTTCCTGAAGGGTTCATCTGTCCTGGATTCCCTGTGTTTCCAGTTCCTATCTGTACCACTGTACATCCTCTGGTCTAACCAGGTTTGTAAGGTAGAAATGGGATCATGATAGTGGGGAGGGGGAGGACGCATTTAAAAACTGGAGGAAAGTTGTGTGTTTCATCAGTGCTACACTGCACTGAGTGACTCGTCTCCTCCCCACTACCCCTCTGCAAAGGGATGTCTACAGTTGCCTACAGATGGGCCTTGGGTCCCCACCCTGCACTCCCCCTCATTCATGATAATATGATTTTTTTGTTCTTTGGTGCTTGATACCTGGTCCCTTCGATCCCTCGTGATCACATAGGCTAGCGTGCTTCTTCCATGTGGGCTACGGTTGCTTCTGGGCTAAATGGCAGCTTGTTTACATTCAAGCCTTTAAGACCCTAGACACTATATCTCTCAATAGCCAGGCACTATCAGCCTTCTTCACCATACTTGCTTATGCACATATTTGTCTTTGGTGTTCGTATAGGGAAGGTGAGTACACAATGATGATATTTTTGTTCTCTGGTGTCTGCTACCTGATCCCTTCAACACCTCTTGATCACACAGGCTGGTGTGCTTCTTCCATGTGGATTTTGTTGCTTCTGAGCTAGATGGCCGCTTGTTTGCCTTCAAGCCTTTAAGACCCCAGGCACTATATCTTTTGATAGCCAGGCACCATCAGCTTTCTTCACCACATTTGCTTATGTACACATTTGTCTTCAGCGATCGTGTCTGGAAGGTGGGTATCATGGAATGCCCATTTCGTCAAACAGCTTTTATTGAGGGTGTACTTGAGTGGAGGCCCAATGTCCTTCTGCTACCTTACTACTAACCTTATAAATATATGCACACAGATCTATTTCCCCATCCTCATATATAAATATAATTCCATATGTACATGTCTGTATTTAGGCCTCTGTGCATGCCCTTTGCCTCTTACTTCTTTCCTTTATTTCCTTTTGCTTTCTTCTTGTCCCACTATCATATTCAGCCTTCATTTGGGTTTTAGTAATTCATCTCAGTTACATTGCCCTTGATCACTCCGTACCAGGCCTCCAACACCCTCCTTGCCACTGGTTATGAATCACTCATTCCCTTGTCCCTGGGTTCATTAACACCACTTCCCTTCCCCTACCTCCCCATCTCCTATGTCCCCTCTGGAACCATCAGTCCCGTTGTTTTCTTCTCCACATTGTTTATCCATCCACTCTTATCTAGATAGGCCTGCAGAGATAATAATATGCACATAAAAACTCCACAGCGCCAAACAAAGTGACACAGGAGAACAAAGGTGACAGCAGCAACAAAAGCCAATGACATGCAAAATCTAAAAGAAGAAAGAAAAAAAAAGAAAGACGAGCCCATAAATAGTTCAAGGTCTGCTTTTGACCTTCAGGAGTGTTTTCCTGTGGAGTCTGATGCGGTGCCACGCCCTGGTCCCAAAGTCTATTTTTGGAATTCCCTCCGGGCTTCCTTGTTCTGCTCCCCTTGCTGTTCTATTGCGTGCCTTTAATGTTTCGCCTTGGTGTGGTGGGGTCAGCTCAGTCACACATCCCACACTGTGTCTCCAGTGTTGTCCCATGTAGGGCTATGGGTCAGTGCAGGACGTCACATCTCGTAGTGGGGCCGGCCATATGGTCTTCTCTGCATTGGCTGTTCTGAGTGGGGCTATTGTCCTCAGGGCTTGGTCGGCCATGGTGTGCTCTGCTCCCTTCCTCTCCCTTCATCTGCGTCTGCTTCCATCTGGGTATGGTAGGTCGGTTGCTTTCCCTCACCAGAAGGTCTATTGTCATTCTCTGTGGCACGACCTTCTACGGTGCGGTCAGGTTGATTCTGGTTGGGGCCAGCCATATAATCCAGATTTTTTATGGATTCCTCTGCTTTTTACATTGCCCTCCTGGTTTGGTGCATCATGCTGGGGTCTGTATGCATATTCCAGTTCTGTGGGGACACTTTCTTTTACTCCTCTTATATTGTTCCCTTCCTTTCCCCTTCTCCATCTCTTAACATTGTACCAATAAGTAATCGAAAACCAGTTCCATTTGGGAAAATGCCCACCCTATAATGTCCTAACAAGCAGTTGGGGTTCATAAAAATATCTAAACAACTTTGAAAATTAGTTGGACAGTTTTGATTGCAAACATGCCTAAAATTAGGTTACAAACTATTACACATACTTTAGAAAACATTTGAAATTGAAGACTGAGGTTGTCTGTTTGGGGAATTGGGCACACAGGACTTTGTGCTGGAGGAATCTATTACTTTCAACTAACTTGTGTTCTTTTTTTTACAACTCACCACAATCCATACATCCATCGATTATGTAAAGCACATTTGTACATTCATTGCCCTCATCATTCTCAAAACATTTGCTCTCCACTTAAGCCCCTGGCATCAGCTCCTCATTTTTACACCTCCCTTGCCGCTCCCTCCTCCCTCATGAACCCTTGATAATTTATAAATTATTATTTTGTCATATCTTACACTGTCCGATGTCTCCCTTCACCCACTTTTCTGCTGTTTGTTCCCCAGGGAGGAGGTTATATGTAGATCCTTGTAATTGGTTCCCCCTTTCCAACCCACTCTCACTCCACCCTCCACTGGTCCTGAAGGGATCATCCGCCCTGGATTCCCTGTGTTTCCAGTTCCTATCTGTATCAGTGTACATCCTCTGCTCTAGCCAGATTTGTAAGGTAGAATTACGATCATGATAGTGGGGGTGGAGGGGGAGGGTGGAAGCATTTAGGAACTAGAGGAAAGTTGTATGTTTTATTGTTGCTACACTGCACCATGACTGGCTTTTCTCCTCTCCATGACCCTTCTGTGAGGGATGTCCAGTTGTCTAAAGATGGGCTTTGGGTCCCCACTCCACACTCCCCTTAATTCACAATGGTATGATTTTTTGTTCTTTGATGCCTGGTACCCGATCCCTTCAACACCTCGTGATCACACAGGCTGGTGTGCTTCTTCCATGTGGGATTTGTTGCTTCTCACTAGATGGCCACTTGTTTACCTTCAAGCCTTTAAGACCCCAGATGCTATATCTTTTGATTGCCGGGCACCATCAGCTTTCTTCACCACATTTGCTATGCACCCCTAACTTGTGTTCTTAAGAAAGTAATTGAATCTCCTTGAGCATCCACTTCCTCAACTATAAGATGAGCACACTAATAGCACCTGACTAGAATTGCTAGGATGTTTAATGGGTACAACTGTTAAGAGAATGTTATTTGGTGCTGTCGAGTTGATTTTAGCTCATAGTTAACCCAGGTGATAGAGCAGGACTGCCATGCGTGCTGATTCCTGTTTTTTCTAGGATATAATCTTTACTGGAATGATTCTTCCGACCTTTCTCCCAGGGAACCACAAGGTGGGCTCAAATCACCAACCTATAGGTCAGCAGCTGTTTAACTGTTATACTACTAGTGTTAACAAATTTGCTGTTATTTTAAGAATGCATGAAAACTTGGATTTTTATTTCACTTGTCTCTGCTACAAAATAAAAATTCAAATCCAAATTAACCAATTACAGTTAACATGTTGTGTTTGGTAGGTGCCGTTGAGTAGGTTATGACCCACAGTTACCCCATGCACAAAAGAGTGAAACACTGCCTGGTATCATGCCATCCACCCAATTGTCTCTGTGTCTGAGTCCACTGTTGCAACCACAGTGTGTGGGTTGACACATTTAACACAGAAACTACCATATTCTGGATACCCTTCCCTGTGTGATTTTCGATGTGGCCAATGGAGGAATTTGCCTGAGATTTGGAAATCAAAATGGAAGCAACATCTATGAATCTGGAAGTCCATTTGCTGTCAGTTGCAGTATCAAGCAGAGGCACAGGTATCTGGCAAGTGCTAGCTGGACTTTACTTTCCTGAGCTCCCTGTCCAGGTCTACTTAATAACTACTGGTTCTGCTGACCAATAGGCCCCTCAGAACCAACACAAGAAGCATGCCTGTGAACTCACAAAGGAAGTACACACACAGATACAGCAGCATCCCGAAGAAATAATTTTAAACACTCCTCCATCCCGGACCCCACCCCACCTTCATACTCATACTTAGCTGGCTCTATGTGGCTACTTGAATTGATTGGTTGGTGACTCATTTGATCCTTTAACTCTCTTTTATGCATCTTCGCTTCCCCAGAAACTCCAGAAATTCTGGGAGTTCTAGTTTCATATCCCACAACACTCAGAGTGATGCTTTTCTGCTGACTGAACGTTGACAATTGGTACCAGAGTGTTTCTAGGAAACAGAACTCTAGCCTGAGTAGATTTAGGGCATTTATAACTCTGTTGTCCAGGGCAACTGGACACCAATAATTCATGACATGCATATAAATCCTCATCTCTAGTCACCCGTAGTCAAATCCCAGTAGACTGCAAGGATCTGGATTGCCACGTAGTAATCTCATTAGAACATTTTGATGGAAATCAATTGCATAGTAATGGCAAGTGTTGATTAATTGCTTCTAAATGAGTAGGAAAGAAAAAGTATAACAATGGTAAATTAAATTCACAACTCAAGGTTTACATTGAGAACCAGAAAGCACTATGACTCAGCAGAAATAAAAGCATTTTCACACTCCTCAAGCCCTACTCCCAGCGCATACCTTATCCTATAAGTTTATACCCAGCTTGAAGCTCCATAAGATCGATGGGGGTCAGGTAAAATGGGTGACTTGCAGGATGACCCCACAGATAAGGCACACTGAGCACTAGCTCCTGAGTGTCAGACAAGTTGTGAGTAGACATCAGCGACATCATACATGAAGAAAGCAAAAGATCATTAGAAAGACAAGAAATAATAATAATAATAAAGATCAAAATGGATGATAGGAGAGATCCTGAACTTAAACTTGCTCTTTAAAATTGAGTAGCTAAAAGTAGTAGACAAGACGGTAAAGAAAAAAACAGTTGAACAAAAATGTTCCACTGGGCAGCTGGAGAACATAAAGTATTACAATAAAATGTCCAAAGACTTTAAGTTAGAAACACAAAAGGCAAGGACATGCTTGGTTTTTCTCAAGCTGAAAGACCTGAAGAAAACACGTAAGCCTCAAGTTCCAATATTGAAGAATCCTATGGGGCAAAAGCTGAACAACACAGGAAGTATCAAAAGAAGATGGAAGGAATGCACACAGTCACTGTATAAAAAATGTTTAATATCCAGCCATTTCAAGAGGTAGTGAATGATAAAGAATGGATATTTAAGCAAAAAGGCTGGGCTGCACTGAAGGCACTGGTGAAAAATAAGTCCCCATTAACAGAAAGAATACCAACTGAGATATTTCAACAAATGGAAGCAATGCTGAATGTGCTCACTAACCTAAGCCGAGATATCTGGAAAACCACTACTGTACAAAAAGAGATCCATATTTATGGCTAATCTGAAGAAATATGTGTGGCAGTTACATAACCTCCTTGCAAAGGGGTGGAGTCTAGCCTGTCAATCAGCCAATGTCAATAGCCAATGAGGCTTCCGTGTGGGCCAGGCCTTCTCCTGAGGATTTTGGGAACTTCCATATTCCTCCCTGGAGGCAGGAGACACTCTGCTTGTCTTCCTGCTGACAAGACACATGGAGCTACACTAGAGCCCTGGAGCTGGAAAAGCCTTGTGGAGACCCATGGCAGTGCAGAAATATTGCCACTCGATCCACAAGACTTCCCACCTACTGGCCTGTGATCTTTCATCCTGCATTCAGCATCATTGCATATGCTGAGTGAGTCTGAAGAAGAATTTATAGACTGGTGACAGACATATGGGCTAATATCAGATTTATGGACTCAACCTGGAATGGGCTGGGATGTTTTCTTAATGTACAATTGCTCCTTGATATAAAGTTCTCGCTTACACACATATGAGTGTCTATGACTTTGTTTCTCTAGTCAACCCAGACTAACACAATATGATTCAATAAAATGTGGAAATGATTAAACATTATCAATATGATATTCAACTAAACTTTTGCTAATTTCAGCTGTACATTGAGAGGGAATAGCCATAAATTTAAGCTTAATTTAAAAGAAGACATGGTTCAAAGATTTTCGTTGTGAAATCAGAGAATACCTATGTTTTATTGACTATGCAAAGGAATTTGACTATGAAGCCGCTAACAAATTGTGTATAACATTGCAAAGAATGGGAATTCCAAACCACCTAATTGTGCTCAGGATGAACCCGAACAGAGAAGCAATTGGGAGAATAGAACATGGGAATACTGAATGCCTTAAAATCATGAAAATTGTGCATCAGGATGGTATCATCCCACCACACTCGTGCAATCTGTTTGCTGGGCAAAGGTGAATCATTTGAAGTGGATTTAATGAAGAAGAACACAGCATCAGAATTGAAAGAAGATTCACAATAGGCAGATGACCCCAACCTCTTGCTGAAAGTGAAGAAGACTTGAGCTACTTACTGAAGCAGATCAGATATAACTTCCTTCACTTTGGGTGGTTGCTGTTAGATGCCCTGAGTTGATACTGGTTACTGGGATCCATCTCAGAGGTCAGCAGTTCGAAGCAACCAGTTGCTCAATGGGAAAAAGAAAGGACTTTCTACTTCTGTTAATAGTTAGTCTTGGAAACACACAGGGGTAGCTCTACTCTATCCTCTAGGGTGCTATTACCAAGCATGATATCCTTTTCTAAAGAATGCTCTCCTCTGACAGCATCTCCAAAGTATGAGAGATGAAGTCTCACTGTCTTTGCTTCCAAGGAGCATTTTGGCTGTACTTCCAAACAGATTTTTTTTTGTCCTTTAGGTAGTCCATGGTACTTTATTTTTTATTTATTTCCCCCCCCCCATAGTACTTTAAATATTCTTTGCAAGCACCATAATTTAAATGAATTGATTCTTCTTCAAGCTTTCTTATTCAAAGTCCCACTTTCTCATGCATATGAGAGCCATGAAACATCCTTGCCTTTCAACACTTTAAAGAGGCCTTGTGTCACAGATTTACCTACTGCATGACAGCTGAATCGACGAGCATTGATTGGAGATCCATGCAAAATTAAATCCTTGACTGATAATAATTATTGTGAGGCCTTGGTTTTCTTTAAATTGAGTTTTAATCCATTTTAAAAAGCTGTAACCCTTGATCTTCATCAGTAAGTTAAGTCTTCCTCACTCCAGCAAGCAAGTCATCTGCATATCACAAATTATTACTTAGCCTTCCTCCAATACTCATGGCAGATTCTTCTTCATATAGTCCAACCTCTCTGGGTTTTTGTCCAGCATACAGATTGAATAAGGATAGTGACAGGGTACAACCCTGATGCACATCTTTCCTGATTTTAAAACAGGTTGTATTCCCTTGTTCTGCTCACACAACTGCCTTTTGATCCATGCACCATGTAAGTGCAACGGAGTTCTCAGATTCCCATCTGTCTCAAAGTTGTCCACCATTTGTTATGATCCACATAGTTGAATGTATTTACATGCTCAACAAAATGCAAGTAAACATCCTTCCGGTATTTTGTGATTTCAGCCATGATCCACCTGACATCAGCAATGATATCCCTTGTCCCATGTCCTCTTCTGAATCTGGCAGCTCCCCGTCAATGTACTGCTACAGATGTTGGATGATCTTTAGCAAAATTATGCTTGTATGTGATATCAATAATACTGTTCTATAATTTGAGCATTTTGTTGGGTCATCTTTCTTTGGAATGGGCACACAGATGGCTCTCTTCCAGGTAGTTGGCCAAGTAGCTGTTTTCCAAATTTCTTAGCAAAGACCAGTGAGTACATCCAGGTCTTCATGTTTTTTATTTCCATTGGTATTCCATCAATTCCTGGACCCTTGTTTTTTTGACTAATACCTTCAGTACAGCTTGCACTTGATACTGCAGGAGAGGAAGACCATCAATGAGATGGGCTGACACCATGGGATGCAACCGTGGACTCGGGCATAGGGACAATT
>NW_022111373.1:11207408-11209865 GCF_000313985.2 Echinops telfairi
ATAACAGTTTTATGGGACAACCGCAACCCAATATAGGCAGGAGAGTCCATGTGGAAGCTCCTTCAGGAATGAAGAGTTAAGTGACCCACCTAGATGAGATCAATTATAAAATGAACTGCTTGATAAAAATCCGAGAAAAAATGGATGGGCAATGATAAAATCAGGTTATAAAAATCTGACTGAGTCATATCACCTGTTGCAGAGACAAAGACTACTGGGACTATGAGAATTTCTTCTTTGTTTTGATATGTTTCTTATCCTTTTGTTTCCCCCAGTGGTCTCACATTTCTCTATTATCTAGCACAAGACCTTTGTTGGCATAGACTGACTTAATATCCTAGTAATTATATGAAAATATCTACATAGTGAGAGCTGGTTTAGAAACAAAATGTTTTCTACATTAAAATAGCCTATCAAAATGAAAAGGAAAATATGAATGTGGGAAGTGTGATGTACTAAATAAAGTGTTGGGGCTTTACCCTGTTTGCAAGCTATGAATTTAGCCTTCCAAAGCTCCAGAGGAGAAGACACAGACTCCTGGTTGAGAGACAAAGAACTTTATTACTCACAATGCCAATAGCCAAAGAGTCAATATTTGCTTGTACCAGTTTTCTTAACCTCAATTTTCACAGGCGGGGCAATATGAAACGGGCCAGGTGACAGCGGCACATGTAACGGGCTATGTCACAGGAAAGAAATTCCAATTTTAGGGAATCAACTGCTATCATGAGCAGTAAGCATGCCCTTTGCTCCAGACACAGACAATATTTCCATCTTACACAGTGTGTGCTAAGAAACGTCCTTTAAAAGAAAATCCAAAACAAAACCAGGCAGTGTCTATGCACACAAGACACTGTATGTGTCTTCTGTATGTGTCTACAGAAATGTAGAGACCTCTGAACGATTGTCTCCCAGCAGGAAGTTTCACATATTTTATTGAAAAATGTAAGAAATCATGCGAATCATGTACAATAAATTTTTTCACAAGAAAAATTTTAAGCTGACTTTTTAACGTTTCACAGAACTGCAAAACTTTTTTTTAATTTTCAAAAGGAATAAAAACAATGAAACTACAACAGTTTTATACATCTTTTTGTCTTTCCTTGTTCCAAGGGAAAAGGTGGAAAAGTATTTAGCAAATGTTCTCATAGTGATTTGTGAAGCTAAATTCTACACTCTTTCAATAACCCGGTGAAAAGATACAAGGAAATGGGTGGATCAATGTTGTTTAAACATATTTTTTTAAAACTAAAATCTAATGACAACATGTTAAAATAATACATATTTTTGTAAGATGTTACCATTTCTATTAATGGTTTCTCTACACTATATCAACAGTGCAATGGTGATTCAGTGTAAATCTTTACAGTGTTTCATTGTTACAATACTTGTGTTCAAGTACATGTTCATGAACATGATCAAAGTCTCTATTTTGACTTTTCTTTTCCATTATTAACATAAGGTTATAATTACAGTAGAGTTTTTCCTATTGATGTCTCTTTATATGAACCAAATGCATAATACATTCTCTGAAGACCTGTTCAACAGTATGAGGTTAGTTATATTCCACAGATTACAGAAAATGAGCTAAGTCCACATCAGGACACACACACAAAATATTTCTCTCCATATATTACTAAACTATTAAGCTAAGGTAGTATACATTCTGGTTAACTCAATAGTATTTGTGGGGAGAGAATAGCACCTTAGAGACGGCCCTAACTTTAAAAAAGTAATTTAAAAATTCTAATGATCATGATTTTACTTTCTTTCTTCATTTTATTCCAGTAAGTGGATCCAACTTATTAATATAGAATTATTTATGAAGTCATATAGGATACCCCAAGATGTCTGTGTGACCAAAATAAGCACCATATTGATGTTTAGCAGGAAAACAATAAATTAATTTTATAAAATTATAATGTAATATGATTATATTTGGTCTGAAAAACATGCTAGTGTGTGACCTTATAAACAGCATAACTGCAAAGAGTTGTGATGCAGCTGTCCTGCTAAAGGTCAACTCTTCTGCTGCAGCTTTTGGGCATAGAAGTCCCTGCAGGTCTCACAGCAGCGCTGATACCACCGCATGTCTTGACATAGGTTCTTCTCGCGGATCACCCGGCAGTACACAGGCCATTGGTCTCCCAGACACTTGAATGTCAGAGCAGCTGTTAAGAACAAAGTCAGACAAATACCGTGAATTTCATATATGTAGACAACCTAGGCATCCCTTGACTGTGATCTTGTTGTACTGTGGTGGCTTTTGCATTGCTATAATGCTGGTAGCTATGCCACAGGTATTTCAAATGCCAGCAGGGTCATGGAAACTTGAGCAGAGCTTCCAGACTAAGAAAGACTATAAAGAAAGAATAGGCCATCCACTTGAGAGTCATGAGCCACTGAAAATCCTATAGAGAGCACTGAAATATTGTCAGTTATCGGACAGGGCAAGAT
>NW_022111373.1:11211830-11214502 GCF_000313985.2 Echinops telfairi
CCCTGGAGAAGGGCATGGCGTTTGGTAAAGTGGAGGGGTAGTGAAAAGGAGGAAGACCCCCAGTAGGATGAGTTGATACCTTAGCTGCAACAACAGGCTCAAACATAAGAACAGTTGTTAGGCTGGTGAAGGACACGGAGATGTTTTGTTCAGTTGTACATAGGGTCGCTGTGAGTCAACTGACTCGATGGCATCTAACAACAACAACGGGGGGCATATTGTAATGATTTACGTGGACGTTGGGAGTAGAAATGGTGTCAGATATTTGCTTTGACTCATTCACCTCACTTCCTGGAACGTAACAGAAACTCAGTCTTTATGCTTCAGTAGAGAGATACAGAAGCACATGTAACACACACATACATCCTGTAATAAAGGAGTAAATTTAATAAATAATATTCTAATTTATTAGATTTTTTTTAGGCCTGTAAAAGATCCACAAGCACCAGCACTATGACCACCACCCAGGCCCTCCGCCCCCACCCCCACCCCCACCCCCCACAAAACCCTAAAACAAACTCAGTGCCATCAAGGTGATTTGGATTCATGGCAGTCCTATAAGGACTATGACCACCTGCTGCCATCAAATTGAGTTTTACTCAAGGCAACTCCATGTGTTTCAAAGTTAGCACTGTGCCCCATAGGATTTTCAGTGCCTGTTTTTGTTTGTTTTGTGCTTTAATTAAATTTATAAGCCTTTCTTTCGTGGTGGCTCTGGGGGGAAAAGAATATGCAAACTTCTAGTTAGCAGTTGAGCATGTTCATATCTTGCAGCGTGAGAGTCTTACTCATTATTAAAGACAGATTTCACATTTTCAGTCAGTGATACTGCTAGGGCTTTGTGAGGCTTTTGACTAAGCTTCTTTTGCATTCTGATAGAAGAGAATGAAATGAAAAATATAATTGTCTCACCTTAAGGAAAATACAAAGTAATAAGTACGATTATGGACAAAATTTCAAAGGAACAGCAAAACTAGCACAAGCTCACACTACATTTGACATTCCTGATTTCCCAGATAGCAGCAGATGGTGGCATGGTAGCTGGGATTGTGAATTTAGAGACTTGCAAAATCAAAGTTGATTATTGTCATGACTGAATTTCTAGGAATGAAGTATTGGAAATTATACATGACATAGCATATTTGGTCATATAGGTCTAGCTGTGAAAGAAATAAAGGGCCCAGGGGACACTGTTGGGTCAGAGTTGACTGGTGGTTTCAATGGCCTCTCAATACCACTGTGTGGTAGAGAAGCTGAGGCTGCCCGCTCCCGTAGAGATTCACAGCCCTGGAGACACTATTCAGGGTCCCTGTTTATTGGAATTGACTGACTGACAAGCAAGCGTGGAAGAGATAGGGTGTTCTGACATGGATAATGAAAGTCACTTAAGTGACAATCATTTCTTTTTGCCAGTTATCCAATTTGATATATTACAGCATTTTAATTAAGAACTTTATGTTTTCCAACCATTTTGCTTCTGTGTTTCTGTATACACCTTCAAGGAATAATAAAAAGAGAAAATGAAATTTAAAGAAATGTTTCTTTTAATCCATAATTTTCCATCACATGATACATCAAGGACTTCAAATACAGGGTGGCTCTGCCATTCTAGAAGACACGGATCTGGGGCATTTGTTCGAGGATTGCTTAACTGTCTTAATTTGCCTTTTCTATTTGAACTGATTATTTTGTAGAAATGTTAATTATTTGGCTCGGAAAAAGCATTTTTGTATTTTTAAAAAGAACCAAACATTTCCATTTGATTGAATATTATGCCTGGAAAAGTACTTATAACAATTTAACTCATTGCATTTTGGCAATGTAACTCTGCATAATTCAAATTTTTCCTCTGAGGATGATTATTCAGGTTAAAACTGAAGATATTCCCACTTCTGGGGATGCCATGTGTACAGAATAGAACTGCTCCCTTGGGTTTTCAAAGCTGTGACTTTTGGAAGACTGGTCACCAGGCCTCTCTTCCAAGGACCCTCCAGGTGGATTTCAATTGTATTCCAGTAGTTAACCATTTATACAACCCAGGGACTCCCTCAAGAGTAAAGATGTTAATCAACTCCCTGATATCCAGATAGCCTTTCTGTTAAAAACCCTAATTGCCACAGAAATAAGGGCTACTCCACTTGGTAGTGTTTGTTATGCAAGAACAGGTTCATATACTTAAAATAGAAATCTAGTTTTTGATGATAAATTCTAACAGTAATTAATAACGTGAAACAACTGCACATAAACAAATATGAATTTAAATTTTAATACTAGGAGTAATTTTATTTATACTGATGCCCTTTAGATTTTTTTTAAAAGGCACTTCAAGAGAGTAAATACATGACCCAATTAATTATCTTTGCTATTGTTCTATGTTTCTCCGACTGTAATTGGTATCTAGGATCACAAAGAAAGCAGAGAACCATGGCGGATTTAACTAAATCTCATATCCTAACCTTATTTCCCCCCCAGATATTCACTTATAGATAACTCTGTCACAGACTAGTCAAAGGCCTAAAATTGGTTACATCCTTCAACCCTTAGAAGACATTGTGATTGGGGACCCCCGGGGTGGGGGGATTTGGCAATAGTACCAGGGCCCTGAGGAATCAGAGCAGCTTAGTCCTTCAATTTTTTTCCTAAGCTGACCATTTAGATCAGCGGTTCTCAAC
>NW_022111373.1:11214624-11251647 GCF_000313985.2 Echinops telfairi
CACATACAAATATGCCCACAGACGAGTACTCGGACTGAAGACTGTTACCCGTGCTACACCATGCTTCAAGACAAAATTTCATTTATTTGTCATTAGAAAGAAATATTTCACAACATATAGTTACATATTGTTTTTGTGATTCATCACTATGCTTTCATGATGTTCAATTTGTAACAATGAACCTACATCTTGCATATCAGATATTTACATGATGATTCATAATAGTAGCAAAATTGCAGTTATGAAGTAGCAACCAAAATAATTTGATGGTTGCGGGTCACCACAACCTGAGGAACTGTATGAAAGGGTCTTGCATTAGGAAGGTTGAGAACCACTGATTTAGATAAGGCTGTATGGATAGGAAGAACGATGCGGCTGTCTGGTCCAACAAACATTCACAGCCTCAGAACCCCATACAGACAAGGTTGATATGGGTTGGATTCCACTAACTGATAGTGGTTTGGTGTAGTTTTTAGCGTATAAGAAGCCCTGGTGGCAAGGTGGCGAAAAACCTGGCTGTTAGTCAAAAGGCCAATTGTTTGAACTCACCCAGACGTCCTGCAGCCGAAAGGCAAGGCAGTCTGCTTCCATAATGATTTCTGGGTCAATATCAGTTGGAATCAACTGGACATCAGCATCTTTGGTTTGTTGTAAATTAAATAAATAAATTGAATTTAGTGAGAACTGCTATCGGTCAAGTATTAACTCAGCGGGGAAAGACTAGGCATTGTACTCCTGTAAAGGGTTGCAGTGTGGAAAACCGACAGGGACAGTTTTCCCCTGTCCGACAGGGTCGCCAAAAATCAGAATTGACTCTATGCCAGTGAGTTTGGTTCGTGACCTTTCAAGTATTAAAGTGTTTTGCAAAATAGGAGAAACTACAGTTTTTTTGGGTTTTTTTGGTCTGCTTACCCAGCCTGGGTGATGTAATTGTATTAACATTGATCTTCTCATTGCAGGGCTGCAGGTGGCATGGTTTGTACGCGGCAGGTTTTTCTGAAGAAAAGCATGCATTTCCATGTCGTCCTGTGATCTTATGCATGCATTGAATCACACGGGATTGCATCCCTTTTCCACAGGTAATGGAGCACTAGGAGAGAGAAACGTTCAGTTACAATTCCTTCTCACACTTTTCTTTTCCCCTATAGTTTCAAAAGTGAACACGCGTCATAACTTCGGAGTTGATGTAAAACAAAGGGAGGACCTATCTACGCTCATACCTTGGGCAGAGTGCTGATCAAAACCTCTGTGGACTTAAAGCCCAGCTTTCATGAACAAAAGACAACACAATTTGCAGAGTGTGACTTGAAGGAAAGGTATGGAAAGTGCTAAAGGACTCTAGTACTCTGCATGGATTGACAGTGTTTTCAAATATCAACAAATACTTAATTCATTATTGTTTAATTTACTTAGTGATTCTCAAGAGTCTCCATATCCCTAAAGATGGAGCTAGATCCTTGGTAAAATCGACCTGCTCCTCCACTTCTCTTCCTTTGACCGTGTTCCACTGTTTCTCAGCCGATAACACGATGGTTTGTCACTCTAACGTGCTGCTGAAAAATAAATTTCTTGGTAGATTGAATTACCTCCACATTGTCCTAATTAAAATAATTAGTACCAGTAGAATGCCATTTTAATTGATACTCCGAATTTCCACTAAATGGAGTTTGTTAAATGTAGATCATGAGATCTTTCTTCTAAGGACCCTCTGGGTGAGTTATTCTTGTCCAAAATACCTTGTTTCTTTTCAAAACACAAGTTTAAACCCATATGCTCCATGAAATCTTCCACAATTTTCTCAATTACTTGTGCATGTTTATATAACATTTGTTATATAAAGTCATATAGTCACATATATGAGGCAATAACAGGGAAATACTTGATTTTTTTTGTTAAATCACAGATCTTTAAGCTAAGAACTTCTAGATCCATAAACTAGCATGTAGAATTTGCATTAAAAAATAGGTGACAATTCTGTTCAGCCAACTTGGAACCTACATGGTCTGCAATAAGAATTCTATATTTAACATTGGTAACTTAGATCTTATCTTTGAATAAAATATTTTAATGAATCTAGTTTGGGTTTTTTGCTTGATGATAAATCTCTTAAATTTAGGTTGATTGATACATTCAGTTAAAGAAAGCCCATTTCGGATGGGAAAATAGCTTGCTGACAAAATAATGAAATTATTATGTATGTGTATCTCATTACTATGCACCTACTTTACAAAAACCTAATCTTTTCCATTTTATGTTGTAAATATTTTCACATAATGTGTATTAGATAATACTTTAAATTTTCTTATAATTTAAAATGATGATGAGAAGATTAACTATTTGACATAATCAATCCTTAGAAAGTCTTACTTTTGATAGAACCCTATAGAATGGATGTGATTATGCAAAGCCATCATGTTTCTTACAAAAATCTCTCATGAAAATTCCAAATAATTAAATTAAAAATTTTTAAGGAGTGAAGATACTACAATTTTATGATCTACTACAAAAATTCTGCAGATCTTTGATGTTAACAAATTGCTTGAGATACCAAAAGGCTGTTTAAAACTTTGTGGTGGATGGATTCATTTTGATATGATACAGTTATCTTTTGCAGTTAATAAGCCCAGTAATCAGCTGTGATGTTTATATTCGTCTGCCAGCTTCTCTGGGGCAAGAATCTCAGAGGGTTGGCAGCGATGATGCAGTTGTGTGAGGATGCCGTCATCCCCATAATGAGATCAGACATAAGGTAGTCATTTCCATGAAGAGAACTGCTGTATGCAGCCCATCAGTTGACTGGGCGTTTCCTGAGGGAGCTGCATTCAATGTATACCAGAAATTCACACCCGCTGCCATCCAGTTTATAACTGGACCAATACATAAGATCAAGCTAAATGAAGAAAGGATGGACGTTATCAAGGATTTCATTTCACTTGCATCTATAATCAACACTCAAGGAAGCAGCAGTCAAGAAATAAGCCTGCCGCACAAGACCTCTTAAAGCGCATAGATGCCACTTTGAGGACTAAAGTTCACTGGACCCAAGCCATGGCATTCACAATTGCCTCATTTGCAAGCGAAAGATGGACAATAAATAAGAAAAACCCAAGAAGAATTTATGAATTTTAGTTATGGTGTTGGTGAAGAATATTGAAAGTACTGAGGGCTACCAGAAATACAAACAAAACTATCCGCAGGAGGTAAAGCTGAAACGCTCTCTGATGCAATGATGCTGAGTACATTAGACATGCTGTGAGGAGAGGCCCGCGATGGGTAAAGGGAATTCTGCTTGGTCAAGTAGAGGGTTAGTGAATAGACCAGAGGGATTGCCACGGTGGGTGCCCCAATGATGAGGACGGCACAGGACCGGGTAGTGTGTGGTTCGGTCGCACACAAGGTCACAGTGAGTTGGAGCTGTCTGGACAGCACCTAGCCAAACCAGAACAACTACACACTGGGATAGTCCTTGTATAAGCTGAGTGATATGGTCTCCCTAATCATAGAATTACTGATACAGCTCTATAGTAGACAATGAAAAAAATTTGAATGTGCACATTAAAAGCTAATTCAATTTCAGGAATTAACTAATGTGCTGATTGCTTAGGCTGTCTTGGTTCATAGTTCCCACAAGCCTAATAACCTTAAGACCTGAAAAAGTGAGGCTCACACAGGTTATGTCACTTGTTTGCTCATTCATTCCAAAATATTTATGAAACTTCTAATTTTTGGACACTGGGATGTCCTAATGGACAACAACAGCAACAAAAATATCCTCAAAGATCTTACATGTTAATGAGGGTACAAGAAAGGAAACAAAATGGATACATACACTACTTGTTGCATGTTATTAAGTGCTCCTCTTGGAACGGCCATGGGGATGGTCTGGAACTAGGGTACTGCAATTCAAATAGGATGCCGCTCATAAAATGATAACGTCCTGCCTCCTCAGAGGGAGAGACAGACATCAAAAACAAGTCTTTTGATTCCAGATATGATGGTTTTCCCCCCATTATATATGGTGCATAGTCCCTTTATTCATATTGTTGTGGACTATGATATTCTATGATATTCCAAATTTCTTAATAAGGATGAGGGCCGTACAAGCCATTTGGAATAAGCAGGATGAACGATTGGAGTGAAATATGAAGCCAATGTGTCTTCAGACTTTGCGTCAGACCCTTTTTTTCTTTCTTTGTTCACCCAAGGAGTCCTGGGGACACAGTGAGGTTAGCAGCATTGGGCGAGGTCAGAGATTCAAATCCCGCGGCTGCTCGGTGAAAGACGATGAGGGTCTGCTCTCACAGAGGCACGCGGTCTCAGAAAGTTCTACTCGGCCCTGTTGGGTGACTGTGTGTCAGGACTGCCTCTACGGCAGTCAGTTTCCTCCTTTCTCTCCATAAAATTTCATCTTGTCTCTTCATAATGTACCAAATATCCTCACATTTAAAACACTGTTGAAACAATGCAGTGCAATGCACTTCCACTAAACCCTTATACGCTAAAACGTCAGAAATCTCTTTGCCAGCAACTGGTGAAGAAGACAGTGTATACCATTTACATGCCACTGATGTTTCTTTCACACGGCAATGTTTGTGACTTCAGTGTTTGAACTAGAGAGCCTGACTTTTTCTGATAAAAATTCTGTTCCCCACACAGCTTAATATCACCCGAAAGGACTTTTGAAAGAATGGGCCTCATGAAACCATTCCATGATAGACAAGTCTTTAATGCTGAGCAAGAAACACACTGTTGGTGTCCCAGGTTTGCCAGTGCCAACAAGAAGCAGTCTGCTTTAGGACAAACATCATTGAGAATTGTACACAATGATTTCAGAGCAAAGTAGTTATTTTCGCACAAATAACAAGGAAAACAATGTAGTCCCCGCCCTCCCATTTGCATTAAACTCCAAAATATTTGTTGTACTGATTTAATGATATTCACCATTTTAGCTAAGTGAGAGAAATATGATCTTTACTACATTTGTATCTGCATGAGTATTTACGACCAGGACCCCTTTAAAATCAGCATAGGTTTCTCTTATGATAGAAAAAACATCATACTCTGTCCTGTGACATTTGTGACAATTTTTAACACTGTACCAAATAATAGTTACACTGTACAGTGCATGCCAGACATGAAACATGATAAGGGAAACTGTCTCAATAATTTAAGCACTTCAGACTATCCAAATTATTAGGAAAAAATGTTTTGGACAATGAAATACATATGAACAATCTTTATGAAATCAATATATAATAAGTTATCATTCTTTTTAAAGGATAATCAAGTATAACTTAATATTATTGAATGTTAAAACTCTTTCAATACCTAAAACTCTATTTCCTTCTACCATTATGTGGGACAATAAGAATCAGCTGACCTTATTTTACATAAGAAAAATTGGTTTAAATAAACCAACACGGAACTGTCTAGGAAAGTATACGTGGGAAATATAGGAGGTGGGAGTGGAGAGGAATTTCACTTAGCTGTTTGTTAAAAATATCAAATTATCTCCCTGTCATTGAAAACGCATGAATCAAGTAGGAATTTCCATAATAACTCATGATATAACCTGCTCAGTAATCTGTATTCATCCGATTCACCAAAGGACACACTTGGTCTTCTTCGCCCAAAAGTAGCCTACACACTATGGGCAATTAATTTTCATGTAAACACCTTGCAGATACCTTGACCTCTCTCCTCTTCAGAGAGGAGACAGCCCTTCTTTACCTGATGCCATGATTTCATACCCCATGAACTCTGAGAACCACTAGCTCTATTTTCTGTGCTAGCTTTGATATTGTACACAACTTGTGTTGAGCAAACAGTCCATAAGGATGCTTGAAATGTGACACTGAGTCTTGTGATTCTTCCTTTGAGAAAATGAAACATTCTTAATGTTTGTTCAAAGTGAATATAAAAACGAATATGAAATATAACATATACAATGCCTTCTTACAATTAAAATTGAACTATTACTGACTTACCATAACATGCTCAAAAGAAAAAGAAAGATACCTTTTATTGTTAGAATGAACTGGCAATTTAAGATTTTACTTTAACCATATGATTTTGGAACTATGAATTGATACAATGACTAAATCTACCTATCTCACTAACAATTATTGTCACAGAAAACATGCTGCATTTTCCCAGTAAGCTATAATTAAAAGTGATATATGATTTTGAGCACTGACAAAAACTTCCATATACAGTCAGGTATTAAGCTTCCATGGAAAAGTGCCAACATTTAAAATGATTGTTAAATACTCAGTTTTCTTTACATTTCAGGACAGCAGAATAGTCATGCAAGGCACCATTTTTGTGCCCCTTAGTTATTTGTCACTCAATATTTAGATAATCTATATCAGGGGATCAAATGAAAGATTATAGTACAAATATGTTTGTAGCCTGGGGTTAAACAACTAGCCATGGAACTATTAATCTGCGCATCTTAAATATTATCTTAGTGGAAATGCAAAACTCTTTCAGTTCTGAATTCTGTAAATTGTTTTCTTAAACATTTTGCCAAAGAGTCAGAAAAACCCAAGATTAAAAGAAACACTATAAAAATATTTATTTAAAGTGTTTTTGGATAAGCAATAAAAACTCAATTATCATTGCAATGTAAACTAAATTAACAGTGGCCTACATTTAAACTTGTTTTAAAAAATCCAGTGTGTTGAAGGGTTAAAAATACTAATTCTCACACTTGGCCAACAGACAGATTACCCGAGATTCCTCCCTTCTGGAGTGTGCCAGAGAGAGAGAGAGATTTTGGAGCGAATGTGTATTCTCCAGGCCAACAGCTAAGAAGGTTCTGTAATACTTTACTCACTTCCAGCTGGCCTCTGTAAGAAATAGGAATTCCTAAATTAAGAGAAAATTGTCACTGGCAAACAGAGCTCTTTTTTTTAAAAAAAACTTTTTGTTCAACCAGTGGCACAATCTTAAGGAACCCGGTATGTCCTATCATGATAAGTGCCAATCTGTAACAATGCTCAGAGCACTGACTTGGGCAATTTGTCTTCAGGACTAAGTGGATTACTTAAGAGTGGTTTAAGCTGAGTGCAGTAGTTTTCAGAGGGCACAGTGAACCTCATAAGGAAATAAAGGATGGCTTCTACTGGAAATTATTAGCACAGCATTCCTATTCATTTATGTATATGTTTGGCAGGTCCGCCTTTCAACTTTTTAATAAAGTGAGTGTGAAACAAGCATAGAGGGAACCTAAGTTAGGTTTGTTTTCTTAAGAAGTTATTTATTTTGGTCAGGGTTGCAGCGTCTTCTTAAAACGAACGGTTCCCCTACCTTCTTAATACAGGGCTACTTGGAGTTAAACACCTTCCCAGAGGCAAGGCTTTGAACTGGTTCATTCTGGTTCAACCCTCCGCTGAGAGTTTGCATTTCCATCGCAGATATACTGAGTAAGAACTGCTGTTTTTCCAGATCCCCAGGTAGACATCAGAGCCCCAAGGTGAATGTAAGAATCACCTGGGAAGCTTGTGAAAATGCAGATTTCTGGTACCGTGCGTATATCTGGAAAGGAAATACCATTCTCAGTAGAGGAGCCAACTGGAGTGAACTGGTTTGAATCCCTGCCTAGAGGTCAAACATTTATTTCTTTCGTTTTGCATTTAATCAATCTCGTTTTAATTTTTGCAGTTCAAAAGCTTTTTGTCTCTTTAAGGAACGTGTTTGCTTATGGTTATAATAAATGAAAGAAAAAGCCGAAGCAAACTGCTAATAACTGATTTGTAGACAACTGAGTGAATGTTGTGAAAGGAGAGCCAACATAAATCAGCAAGATTTCTTTAAGAACAAAAATCAAAGTGTGCAATGACCTATCCAAAATGGAAGGAAACAAACGCTGTTCTGCCTTTAGACCCCAAATCTTGAGCATTCTTGCAGTGCTGCCAGCACTTGGCTCATGAAGCCATGCTTCAATGGGAAAATGGGTATTTCAATGGGGGGAAAAGTCTATGAAGATATTTAAATTATATCATTGTGATTCCAGTAGAGCATCTTCCCACTGGAAAGAAGAACACTTTTTGGAATGACAGTGATTAAATTTCCCTTTTCAAATAATATCATTTCTACACCTTATCAAATAATTCCACGTAAAAGGAAAAAAAAATGCCCATTTTGAGAAGGCCTCCCTCTCTCTCTCTCTCTCTCTCACACACACACACACACACACACACACACACACACACACACAAACACGAATAAAGTCTTTGGTTTCTGTGGAACTTAGCAGCTTGGTGGCATAGTGGATACAGGCTTGACTGCAAACCACAAGGTCTGCAGTTTGAAAGGACCCGTCGCTCCTTGCGAGAAAGAAAAGGCTTTCTCTTCCCATTCCTGTGATGAGTTCACCGTCTTGTAAACACACTGGGCTACTTCTACCCTGCTCTCTGGAGCGGCTCTGACTCAGAATCAACTCCATGGCAGGGTGTTTTTTGTTGTTTTTTTTTAAGTAGAGCATTATACAGCTACCCATAACATATTCCAATATACTATTTTTCTACTTCACGGAGATAATTCTGAAGTATGTTTTGCTTCCCTCCATTGCTTCTCTTGTAGGTTGGATTATTGCTATCTGACTTGTTGGCAAGTATTTCAGCTGAATGGATGCAAGAGAATGCAAAAAAGAAACGTCTTGTCAGTTTCTATGAAGCTCAACCTGAAGAACTTCTTCTGGCTCAAGTATCCAGACATTCAAGTGAAGGTGGATTTTATTTATTTAAAAATCATATTTTCAAGTAGTCTGAGCAAACTATATAGGGCATGGTGAAAGGATTCTTACAGAACAGTGAGTGTAGTGTTTAGCTTAATTTTCCTGAAAAAAGCAAGCTAGGAGTTATTAATTCCAAGTTGTTGAAACATCTCAGTTTTATAGAAGTAAACGGACTGCCAGTGAGCCAGTTTTGACTCATTCGAGCCAGAGAAATCAGATGGATCATGCTACATAAAGAAGACAAAGAGCAAAGAACAAGGCTTCCTGCAGATCATGTGCGATTCTGTCAAGACTCAGCAGACATTTATTCAATAAGTATTTACTATCAGTACGGCAATATTCTGAGAGTTTGTAAGAATGTTTGAGTGTTTGAGTGACTTGAGTCTTTATGTTTAATGAATCAGTAACAATGGGTTTCTGTTCTTGTTCTGTGCCTGTAAGTTGATTTTCTACAGATCATGATCTCATGTGGCAAAGTAGAGTGGCCCCACAGCATTATCTAGATTGTGGTCTTTTTTTTTTTCTTTTTCTGAGTATTCTTTTTTACCCCCAAGAATTTTATTGACAATTGTCATATCACACAACTCAGTAGTTGAACCGTTCAATCAGATCAAGGGTAGATTGTAGTCTTAATGAAAGCACCCTGCAGGGTCCTTCTCCCACAGAGCCCCACGGTAGGTCTGAATTAATGATCTTTTAGGGATGGCCTACAGGAGCTCCTTGACTATCCACGTAAGGCAATGATGAACGGAGTGAAAGGGACTTAGTCAAAGTGGAAGGAATTCTGAGGCTGTCATTTATTGGGAAAACTCGCCCTGGAGTCATTTCTTGAAGGACTTACATAGTTGGAGGAAACACCTTCTCAGAAAAGAGAACCGCAGCCACAAAGATCCAGTGATTTCACAAGCACCAACTGTGGAGACCTGCGCCTGGTATCGATGCTGAGTTAATGAACGTGGTGAGGCAACTCTGAATTGGTGGAGCATGGCCAGGATGTAGAATGCTTCCAATACCAACATATCTAGTGGTTGACATTCCAGCCAATGGTGGTTCTCTGGAAACATTTATGCTACAGGAGAGTGATGAAGTCATCCCCGTGTTGCTGGATCTGGGACAGGAGGAGCATGAAGGCAAGAAAGCCATTTCAAAGTCATTACTTCAATCCTGATGGAAAAGTAAGGGACGGTAGTAGTCTACTGGGAGGAGTGAGCAACCAGGGCAAACATTGTATTTCTGTAGAAGAATAAGCAGTGTCAAAGATAGCTTCTAGCATGGGCAGCTTAAAAATAACAGTATCTTTATGTTAGTTGAAAAATAAGCTTTTTGTACTTGTCTTATTTATGGGGCATGAAAATTAAAGATTACCTTTTTGCCAGCTGAGTCTAGCCTACAATTTTAGTTGTGCATGTGAAAATATGCACAGCAAAATACACGTCAATTCAACTATTTCTATAGGCACAATCAGTGATGTTCAGTACATTCAGTTTGTGCCAACATTCTGGTTATCCTTGAAATTATTCCACCACTATTAACATAAATACATAATCCATCCTATGCTTCCCATCTCATGTTTCAAGCTGATGCTGTTGATTTGATCACCTGCAAATATTTCTTTTAAAAACCACGTTTTTCAGTGTAAGCATTCTTTACTAATTGTAGCAAACTACCGTTTGGTTTTAGAGGGGCGTGTTGGCTTAATGGTTAGGCGTTGGACTGCGATAATCTGCAAGTGGGCCCTTTGGAAACATCAGCCTCTCCGCAGAAGAAAGACAGGCCTTCTACCCCAGTGAATGTTTGCAGGGGCAGTTCTGCCCGGCCCAATAGGGTCGCTCGAGTCAGCATCAACTGATGGCAGTTAGCTAATGTTTTCGGTTTAAAGAAGACCAAGGGGTGGTTTCGGTTTAGGGTTTAAAAATTACTTCAGGGCAATAGTTTCAGTTGACATTTTTTTGAGGAAAGGGAAAGGGGAGAGAGGTGTAGTCTGGGAAATAAAATGATAAGTTCTGTTTTAAATAGGTGAAATCCGAGGAGTGACTGGGATGTCAATGTCACTCTCCCAAGGTAGCGTCAGTTTGAGCCGAGAATCCAGTTCATGTTCCTTAACTCCCTCTCACTATCCCTTATCTGTCAACATTCTCTTGTCGGTCACCGTTTTCTCTTTGGTCCTCTCTGTCCTCCTGACGCAGCTCCTCCTGTCAGCAGCTGTTGCCTCTCTCCTGTGCCCTTGCAAGCTCAAGCGACGCAGGGCAGCATCTCCTCTTGTAAGGCTACACTCCCTTTGCGTGCTCATTCACGCTCAGAAAAAATTCACCATCTAGCTCAGTGGTTCTCACCCTTCCTCATGTCGCCACCCTGTCATACAGTTCCCTCATGTTGTGGTGACCCCCAACCATCAAATGATTTTTGTTGCTATTTCATCACTGTCCTTTTGCTACTGTTATGGATCGAGCCACTCCTGTGAAAGGGTCCTTCGACCCCCAAAGGGGTCGCGACCCACAGCTTGAGAACCGCTGATTAGATGCTGAGGCAGAGGAGCCCTGGTGGTGTCTTGGTTCCTCTTGGGCTGCTAACCCCCAGGTCAGCAGTTCAAAAACACCAGCCGATCCAAGGGAGAACGATGAGAATTTTCACTCTCTTGGAAACTCAAAGGGCGCAGATTTGAGCCTGTCCTACAGAGTCATGATGAGTTAGGGTGGACATGAGGGCAGCGACTTTGCTCTTTTTGAGGCGCCAAAATTTTTATTTCTAGCCCATTGTTCTTCTCTGTTCAGTCTACTAGACAATTTTATTTAACCATGTTATGGTCACATGAAACCACAGACTAAAGCAGAATCCATGATCCCATTTCCCAAAACGTAACCTTTTCCCAGGCTTTCATGTTTCATAGCACCAACCACATAATTTCTTCAAGCTACAAAGTTACACTGGGAGTCCTTAATGCTCACCCCTTCCTACAGACAATTAATCCCAGTTCTGACCATTTTAACCTCATAAATAGTTCTTACCTATATCCCCCCATCTCCACTGACACTGCAGTAAGATTATCTAGCATTTAAAGCTTACCATTACCTGACACTAGCATCTCTCATGGTACAATGGTGAGACCTTGGCTGTTGATGGAAAAGTTGAAGTTTAATCCCATGAGCTACTACTCTCTGAGAAGAAGATATGATTTAAAGACTGAAGTCTTGGAAACCTGATGAGACAATTCTGCTCTATCAGGATGAATCAGAGTTGACTGAAAGGCACAAAACATTAAATGATACTTTATTAAGAACTCCCCATATATTATTTCATTTAAGTCCTCATTTAATCAACAAACCTAGGATTCAAACCTAAGGTTGCCTGTTTCTACACATCGAGCTATCTTACCTCCCAAAATGCAGGTCCTTACTTCTTCCAGGATTCCTTAATAAAATCACTTCTCTATACACGCACAACGCCAATTTGCTATCAGTTAAGCAACCTAAAATTTTCATGATTAAAAAGTTATGAGTTTGAATCGATTACAGCAACTGTTGGCAGTTTTATGAATCAAAAAGTAACATACAACTATATCATTTACAAGATTATAGTTATTTTGCCCAATGTAATCCATATAAAATCTCTATAAACATTTTAATATAAAAAGAACACATATGCTTAGTTTATTTATATAACATAACTCCTTTGCCTGATGCTTATTTTATTTATCTAACTTACAGGTCTTAGAAAAATATTCTAATCAGCAAAAATGTGCCAGTTTTATCAGCATGTGCCAATTTTTATAAAATTCTTTAATATCCAAATGTTAAATGTAGTTTTATCATTTATACATATAAATAATAGATGTGTGGTTAATGACATGAGGATTAGCTTACATTTTTTTTTAGGTACAGAAGGGTTCATATATATGATTAGTAAATTATGTGAGAATGTTCATGAGGAAATTTCTTTTTTTTTAATCTTTTCTCTGTTGATCTCTATTTGAGGCGAGGGGAGCTCATACAACTTTATCACAATCCATACATATATCTATTGTGTCAAGCACATGTGTACATTTGTTGCCAATATCATTTTCAAAACATTTTCTTTCTACTTGAGCCCTTGGTATCAGCTTCTTATTTGTTCCCCTCCCTCCCTTTCCCACCCTCCCTCCCTCCCTCCTGAACTCTTGATAATTTATAAATTAGTATTATTTTTTCATGTCTTACACTGACCAATGTCTCTCTTCACCCACTTTTCTGTTGTCCATCCCTCTGGGAGGGGCTTATAGTAGATCATTGTTATCGGTTCCCTCTATATCCCCCACCTTCCCCTTCCCCTCCTTGTATGCCTACTTTGTCCTGGTTTCCCTGTGTTTCCAGCTCTTATCTGTACCCATGTACATGCTCTGGTCTAGCCAGATTTGTAAGGTAGAATTGGGGTCATGACAGTGGGTGAGGGGGGAGTATTAAAGAACTGGAGGAAAGTTGTATGTTTCATCAGTGCTATACTGCACCCTGAATGGCTCGTCTCTTCCTTGTGACCCTTCTGTAAGGGGATGTCCAGTTGCCTACAGATGGGCTCCCCCTCATTCACAATGATATGATTTTTTTGCTCTGGGTCTTTCATGCCTGAAACCTAAACTTGTCAATACCTTGCAATCACACAGATTGGTGTGCTTCTTCCATGTTGGCTACATTGCTTCTGAGCTAGATGGCCGCTTATTTATCTTCAAGCCTTTAAGACCCCAGATGTTATATCTTTTGATAGCTAGGAACCATCAGCTTTCTTCACCACATTTGCTTATGCACCCGCTTTGTCTTCAGCGATCGTGTCAGGAAGGTGAGCATCATGGAATGCCAGGTTAATAGAACAAAGTGTTTTTGCATTAAGGGAGTACTTGAGCAGAGGCCCAGTGTCCATCTGTTACCTTAATATGCAACCTATAAATATATGTACATACATCTATTTCCACATCATCATAAAGAAATATATTTACATATGTTCATGCCTGTATTTAGACCTCTATAAATGCCCTTTGCCTCCTAGTTCTTGAGGAAATTTCTTAACAAAGGGGTTTCTACATCAATAAATTTTTACATTTTAAAATTAAATCTCATCATTTCATCTATCAAATGGGCAAATATATATGCAAGTATATCAATCTGAGAAGTAGTTTGGTGAAAGATATACCTGGAAGCAATTGGGCAGAATCTGTTCCCACTACCTGGAAATTCTCATCCATCTCTCAATTTATTTCTCTCATGTTGTCTCCTTAGCCCCTGAAATGATTTCTGTGTAAATTTGCTTCTAAACATATTTACCAGTTTTGCTATACTATATGGATTCATATTTAGTACTATAGTATATAAGAGTTTGATTTCTACTTTTCGAATTCATCCTATTTGTATTGTGTTTGCTGAGAAAAACTCTTCATTTGATATGGGAAACAGAAGAATTTCTCCCAAGTTGTCTCCCCTAAATATATGCCAGACTTAGCTGCTTGTGAATGACTATACACTTGGAGGTCATCAGGAGTAGATTAGGGGTCATTCTCCCTAAGAACTATCAGCCATCTGGAGCAAGCAGACACCACTGTTTATCCCACAAAAAGTAGGGCCCACTCCCTTCTGATAAGGATAGTAGTTGTCTGTTTCCTTCTAGGAGACACCAGAGAGGTCAAACCCGCCCAAGGATGACCAAGGTTAGGCTGCCATCATGAATCTAGGGTCCACCCATCTTGTCATATGTATACCCTAGACCCTCCCATTCCTATGGGCACACCCCTAGCTCATCCCCTTCGTGTTACACTTATGCCTATCATAGACCCCCTTCCTACAATGTGTATGCCTATTGTACTGCCCCTTCCTGTGATGTGTGATTCCGTAATCATGTCCCCCTAAAGTGATACAATGCTTGGTCAGCAATAAAGAAAAAAGGCTCCCAGGTTCTCGGTCCCAGAGGCTGCTCCTGCTCTCGTGGCTGGGCTCCCCCCACAAGGACCATCAAGCAGGGCTGAGGTGAGCAATGCTACCATGAATTGTGTCTGACGCCATTTATTCCAATCTCTCCTCTAACTCTCAGGCTCTCTATGACTTTACTATAATCTTTACTTATTATTGCTGTACAATTGTGCCTACGGGACCTGTGATGATTTGTGGGGGCCTCTCTCCCTTAACCCCACAATTTGAAGTAGTTTAAAACATTTTTCCTTAGGCTGTGCACTTCATTGGGGCTATAGTAATATTTCTACTACAGAGTTAAAACATTTTGAAATTCAGAGAAAACTATAATTGCTTTGGTACATTCCATGGATGTGACATGGAGGCCAGGTGCCCTACGGGACTGATTCACTGCATACAACTGTTTGGAGATAGCTTCTGCACCCTGGATACATAGGTGCTGGGGTTGCAATCCAGTCACCCTGAAGTAGAAGTTCAGTGCCAAGACCCAGGGATTTGTTTGTTAAAAGAATTTTCCCTTTAGTTTCATTTTGCATCAAAAGATCTCACCTGATGACTTTTTCAACTGGCGGATCATTTGTACATTTTCATACCTTTCTCTTTAGACAGACTCTTCTTGTTTTATATATATATAAACTGTTTTCAATCTAAGACTACCGATTTCAAATTTATAACATTCTTATCAAATCTTGTTTTAAGTTTTTCACATGAAACTCCACCATTCCTCACCAAGTGAGGTTCACTGTTACCCACATGGGATTCGGTGCATTCCATTCCCCTATAAGGAGCTTTAAAAAGTCATTATAAACTCATTCATATTTATTCAGCGAATTAATTTCAGAATCAGTTTAGCAGATGAAATGATAGATTCCTGGGCACTGTCAATGAGCTACGATATAAACGTTTGAGTTAAGAATCTAGTGATTTTTCAAGGCTCTATTGAGAAGGCAGTGTTGCTGTTCCCTGCGGATTTTACTTCTGTACAAGCACTAATCTCACATAACTTAAATCAAATGCATTTGCTTTCCAGATAGAATGTCTTGTTGAAAGCCAAAGGATATTAAAAGCATCTCCGTTTATAAATATGTGTATACCTATACATGACTACCTACGTCTCTATTACAGTACTTACAGCTGCATAGTGTTGCATCTTGTTCTCTTTAAAGAATCCTGCCATTTTTCTTGTTAAGTGTCATGGAGGAGCTTCTAACTCATAGATCCGCCAAGTGTGAGAGAATGAAATGCAGGGACCAGCGCAATCCTCACAGCCATTGCCATGTCTGAGCTCATTGTTGCAGCCATTGTGCCAAGTCATCTCATTAAGGGTCTGTCCCTTTGTCACTCCCTCTTTATGAAGCATGATGTCCTTCAGCGACTGATTCCAAAGTACATTAGACAAAGTTTCCCCTTCTTCACTTGGCAGTACCATTCTGTTTGTACTTCTTTTAAGACAATTTGTTTACCTGTCAGTAGATCATAACAATATTTGTCCCTTTATAAATGGCTTATTTCCTGCAGCATAATGTTTGGAGGGTACAGCCATATTTTAGCATATTTCTGGACATATAAACCACATTGCATTTATCCAATCATCTGTTAAGAATTTGGATTATTCCATTTTTGGACAGTTGTGAATAGTGTTGCAATAAACACCGACGTAGATAGAGGGAAAGTTGATTTTATGTGGAGGAGAAGAGGGTATAGATCAGCATTGGATTTTAGTTAAGACATGGGAATTCATAGTCCTCAAATTTCAGAATCAGCATCTCTAGTTGGTAGCAAGAAATTGCTCCTTTTGTGATTTTTTTGATTTGGTTATTTTCTGCTGGCCTCTTTTGGTAATGCAAAAAAAAAATGAAGCTGAGATGGTAAATGATGATAAAAATACTCTTTTCCATATTCACATAGTGTATGCAATTATTGATTCTATGAGTATTAGAACAGGTTGTTTCTTTAAATTTCCTTCAAAGGCTTACTGAAGACAGACCCCATAGTGGGAAGAAATGTTCTCAGTGATTATTCAGCAATCCCTACCAACTGTTGCAGAGGGCGTCACTGCCAAGGTCAATTGTGAGGAACAACCAGTTCCTACATAGAAAGGAGATGGCAGGTTTTACTCCTGAGGGCATGCATGGAAAGGTGAACCCAAAGATGTCTTAACGCTCGGGAGCAGCCTATTGCTGGGTTAATTTAGTGAGCGCTCCACACTCATGCGGTCTATCTCTTTAAACACAAGAGAAAGATAAACACTCCCCCCACCCCCCTCCACTGTCCCAGTGGGACAAATAAAGTCATTCATATTGATTGTTGGCCGGACTGGATAAAGGTAAAGCCTAAAACAACAGGGTAATAAATCTTCTGTTTGTCTTGCAACACTTACTTTAACGATGGCAGTGAGGAATGCTTTGTAAATTATTGTTTCTTTGATCTTGCACTTGCCTTTTGTGAGCTGTTTCAGCCTAATGATTATGCAACAGGAGAGTACTTTACAGTTATGACGTTTGATTATGCAAAACACATTTAAAGAGAGAGCTTGTAGAACTTACTTGATTTATTGTATAGTCTGTTTCTTGTTTATTTTTAAAAATGAAGAGCGCTGATTAGTCAGGACTGGGAGCGCATGCTTCCAGTGAGTGCTGAGAACTAGGACAATACAGCGTATCCCCTGGCTTTCAGTAACATCAGAATGTGTGTGATCCTAAAAGTGCTTCTACTAGAGCTATATAATCTATTATACAGTATACAATGTGTGTCATCTACTAGAGCTATATAATCCAGTGTACAGTATACAATGTGTGATCTACTAGAGCTATATAATCCAGTGTACAGTATACAATGTGTGTGATCTACTAGCGCTATATAATCAGTATACAGTATACAATGTGTGTGATCTACTAGAGCTATATAATCCAGTATGCAAAGCTATATAATCCAGTGTACAGTATAAATGTGTGTGATACACTAGAGCTATATAATCAGTATACAGTATACCATGCGTGTGATCTACTATATAAACAGTATACAGTGTACGTGTGTGATCTACTAGAGCTATATAATCAGTATACAGTATACAATGTGTGTGATCTACTAGAGCTATATAAACAGTAAAACGTGTGTGATCTACTAGAGCTATATAACCCAGAATACAGTTCTTTCAGTCATGCTGTTGAGTGCCAGAAATAAAGCACAACACATAAAAGGTCATTTTGATATTTTTAACTACATTGAGCTAGAAAATTTCCACTACAAAAATAAGTTTAGGATACATAGAAATTCTCTCAACTTTAATACAACTTTCATATTTAGAAAGTGAATTCATGCTAATGTGTTTCCTTGAGGACTTATGTTGATTTTTATATCACCTATCTGTCAAAAAATACTATCCTAGGTAATTGAACAGACTATCATTACAGTTGTCTTTACAAAGCAAATTAAAAATGCTAATTATATGGAAAATTTTATGTTCATCACTTTTAAACAAGCATATACCTTATGGTCTGAAAAATTAACACACTGTCATCAAGCTGATTGAGACTCATATTGACCCCATATAGTGTTTATGAGACTATAGTCTTTATGGGACTGATAGTAGTGTCTCTTCCTATTTCGGAGTAGCTGGTGGTTTTGAGCCACTGACCTTCCAGTTAGCACTACAGTGCTCACCCAACAGCAGCAGTGTATTGTAAGACCAGCATTATTTTAAACTATATTATCTCCACAGAAAACCCTCATCATCACTGGTCCAAAAATCTATTTTTAAAGTTTTAATTTGTTATGTTGCCCAAACTACTCATTTCCAAAGATTTCAAAAGAAAACATAATTTGAATTATAGCAAAGAAATTGAATCTAAGACTAAGCTAAAGATATGTGCAATTCCAGATTTCTTGTTTCTCATTTAAGTTTAATCGAGTCAACACACACCATTGTTCATGCTGCACAGAAGAATGGAAACTCTACAAGTTTTATAAAGGACCAAATTTTATATAACAGGTAGATTTTTAAAAGTATAACACGAACAGCAACAAAAAGCTGTTTTACCTGCCTTTTAGCCTCTAATAATGAAAACCAGAAATAGTGTAAGTTTAAATGAAGGCAACAAATTAAAACACAACAGAATATATGTTAATCTTTTACTAAACATAGGGGCCTTTGTTATTTTTCCAATCAGTGTTCATACCTAGGACAGTTTAAAATGTGAATGCAGATATACAAGCCCAGAAAACATATGGGTCATGTTCTCCTTCCCCAGGAGACCCTAAGGTCATATCCATATCAAAGATACAGCCAGAAAATCATCTATAATTATGTAAATGGTTAACTCATGCCAGAGCAAAGCAGCAACGCTGTGTCCAATACTATCTATGTTTTAACATCACATGAATGAATATTACCTTTGTTCACCTTTGCCAGCCACTGGGAAGAGGAGGTCCAAATGGACTTTAAGTACTAGCACAAAATTAGTCCCATATGACATTGAGCTTTCAGGATGAGACAAGATGAGACAATTTCACAAATCTAGAAATGAAAGTGGAGCTATGGAAATGGTATGTCGGGGATCTGTGGGAGTGGCCTCTCTCTATCTGGACCTTAGAAACAGTGACCAGGCAACAGTCCAATGGCCGTTATAAAGCCAGGCTCTTGCAACAGAGGGATAGAGGGAAGGGAAGGTCTGTAGAACAGAAAATAAACTTTTTTCTTCCACTTTTGATTCAGGTCCTACTCCGTAAAATAGAGCTAAGCTATCCATTTCTCGATGTGTCGCTGTTCGGTGCCACTGTCGATTCTGACTCTTTGTACCTCTATATAAAACAGCGTGTTCCAGCACCATCTTCACAATTTTATGTTTGAGCTTACTGTTACAGACACTATCTAATTCCAGTTGTTGAAGATAATTCTTCTTTTTAACAGGCCCCCTACTTTACCAAGCATCATGTCCATTTTCAGGGACGAGTCCATCCTGATGCTATATCCAAGTGTCATCTCATTATTCTTGCTTCCAAGGAGCATTGTGGCTGTTCCTAAAATTACGTTTTTGCTCTCTAACACTTAAAAAACAAAACAAAACCCTTTTCTTGTGCATTGGGTGAAAGCGTGTAGAGCAGGTCACCAGTGGTTCAATGACCCCTGTACATTTTGTCAAATCATATCCACTGCAGGACCCTCAATGTGCCATCCCAAATCCCCTTCCACCTTGTGTGCCCTGTTTCCAGCCCTCTCCTTTCCTAATCTTTGACCTTGACTCAGTGCTGTCCTTTTGATCTTCAATGGTTGATTTTACTAAGGTGTGCATACATCAAGAGCATTATTGTTCACCTTGTTGATTTGTCTAGTGTTTGCCTGAAAACGGAGCTAAGGAGGAAAATTCAGTAGCAGATGTGATGAGTACAATGGTTAAGATGTTCAGTCAATTTGATGCACTTCTAAGAACATGTGGGTGGAGTCCAGCCTCTCCATCAGGTTACAGCCTGATGATGCCTCCTTGTGGGGGTAGCATACTTCTTCTAGCTATACTGACTACTGGGAGGGGCTTCCTATCACTTCCCTCTTTGCTGGTGAGGAACTTGCATCACTTGCTGGCTGCTTCCCTTAGCCTGCTGCAGCCCATGTTTTGTGCCTGTGGCTTGATACAGCAGTTGCTGCCTCTATTGTAGCTGGTTCCTGAAGCTCCACTGCAGCCACAACCAGAGCTGTCACCACAGCAGCCACTTTCACAGCTGCCACGTCACCTGGCCTTAGCCAACTCTTTCCTGCTCCTTGATGCTTCAGCCAGACAAATGCATGATTCAGGAAAGGCCTTCGCCCAGCATCTGACCCCGGAAGTGTGCCTGGCTGGGGAGCCTCCCTGTAGTTCTGGGAGCCGCAATCTTGATATGCACAATTTTCATTATGTACACACTTCTCTTTATAGACATATGTAAGTGTCCTCGTTTGCTTCTTTAGAAAGCCCAGCCTACTACAAAGGGTGACTAAGAACTCTTTGTTGCATGTTTCATTAGTCTCTTGTGGATGAGTAAGCTTGTTCTCTTTCCTTACCTGTATTTTTGCCAACTTTCTTATCTCAGTGAAATAAACCAGGAGTATTCAACTTAGAAATTAGAGTTAAACAATGTTATGACACAAGAGATTTTTCTTTCTGAGCATCTTTTTTTCGGTCTTTCTCCTTGAAAGTGGTTTTCCAAGGTTGACACAAAACCTCCCCCACAGACAGGATAGAGGGCACATCAGCTGGTACAAATGCAATGAACACAGCTTGAGGCACAGGTCATAATTTTAGTAAGCCTCAATTTAGCCAATTATCTTTAATTATCTTTAATCAATGTGGGAAATTTCCCCTTACTTGTGGGAAAGCCAGAAGTTATGTGAAGGTGAATCAAAAGGCATTGCTACAGATTACAGAAACCTTTATTCCACAAAATATCAAAATGTGAAACACCTGTTTCTTCGCCTATCTTTCATTTAGATCTATACACTTCTGAAGGCGGTGTTTCCATTTCTAATCCTTTCCTGAAACATTCTGGCTTCTTCAAATGCGGCAGTTTTGGTATGCTCAAGAGACTTAAGTCGTGTTCCTTTTCAACGATGTTTGAATTTGGGGAATAAGACGTATCCAAAGGGGCAAGTTCAGGGGCAAGAAGTTTTTGTGAAACTTCTTCCTAACAAATGCATGTGTCCTTTCAGGACTACCCTGGGAAGTCCCATCCAAAACAGTCACTACAACATTCTGAGCTAATGTCTCTGATGTGAATTGAGCTTTGAGGTCTTCTTGACCTTTTAAAAAAGACTTGATGCATATAAAAACTTTTTTTACTCCTGGAAAAAATCATTATGTTTTAGTTCTATTTTTCCATTAACATTTTTTTTCCAAAATCATTTATTGGGAGCAAATACAGATGTCATGTCTTTCCATAGTTCAATGGCATCAAGCAGTATTGTACAATTCCTACCAAAGTTTGAAAACATTCTCTTCTTTCTTGAACTCCTTGATATCAGCTTTGCTGTACTCCCAGGAATCCTTATTCTACTTGCTGTCTCTATAGTTTTATCAATACTGTGTAACACATACCAGAAAACAGAAAAACATATCACAAAAATTCCAGAGGGCTACCCACAATGACAAAAAATATTAGAGATAAACTCCAACACGAAAATTCATGTGCACCTGCGCACACACACAGAGAGAATGTTGGGGGGGAAATGGTAAAAAGAAAATGTTGGAAACCAGATCAGGACCAAGGAGGGAGCAGAAAGGGGATCAACTGACAAGGTTTTAACCACTCAAGTCAGGTTTATCATTTTGATCTCCTAGAGTCATCTCTCAATGTAAGGCAGCACTCCCGTAAACTTGATGTAACATTTCAATAATTTGGCAAGAGGTCCCCTTGAATTTGTTTTTAATTCGGTATTAGATTTGACCTCAAAATCTTTTTTTTTAATGACACAAAAAGTATCTTTTTTTTTCATTTTATGAAGGTACCTGAATGAGATTAAGGCAAATGTATTACTGAGAGAATTTTTCTGCAACCAATTGTTGGGACATGTTGAAACATGTATTGTTAAGAATATACCCATGCATATATGAGCTAGAGTCCTAGAAACAATACTTTTTTTAACTTCCCATAATATATATTTTTAACAGCCTCTTTCAGTGAACAATCTATATTATGAAGAAGGAGGCAATGATTCAAAGTTAGACTGCCGTGTATTTATAATAAAAGTCAATTTTATATCCAGAGAGATTTATGTATAGCTCAGAAATATTAGTAATTTGAGTGAAACTAGCAGATTAATTGACCTCAAAGAGGCAAGGAAATCCTTCTAGAATCACACATCTTTTATTGCTATTTTGGTTCCAAGGACACAGCGGATAAGAATTAGAGACCTATGTGTGTTCCTTTGTCTGTGAATACTTCAATCATGCAAACTTAATTACTCCAGCATTATTCTTTCACTCTGTAATTAATTTGGGATGCTCTTCATTTTAATATGAAAGTGATACTTCTGGTGTAGAAGGAGGGGTGAAATCAATCAAATTCATGTGATGCCATTGGCTTAAATTTGTATCTACTACTGTCTGAAGCTGCAATGCTGAGAGATGTAAGAAACAAAAGATGGCATTAAGGAATAAGCACATTGCTATTCATAAAAATAAAGGTGCCAAAGTGGAAAATACCACAACATAGCCCCATTGCAGGGCTTAATTCAATTAGGGAAATGCCCACTGTCAAATCTGACTTCCATAGAGTATCAATCACAGCAGTGTTCAGAGATGTCGGGGTTCCCGTCACAATTATTTCCCCCCTCTCTGTTATGGTAAAAGATGTGTATTCTGGGAACTTTCTGTGTGGGTCTATATTGATAAATTAACGTGCCAATTTTGCCAAGCCTTTGGATAGCAAGGTAGGACTGATCATTCTGCTTGATTGATTGTAGGCCATTGAGCAGTCCATGCTTCAGAAAACCAGTAACAACAACAAAATAGATCCTCTCCTAATCTCTTTAGCTGAAACACTGAGTGAGGATCGTGTTCCTATTGGACCCCTACCAACAAAATCAGAATGATTTCACCTTATGTTCCCTGTACCCAAATCATACAATGTTAATAATCATTCCCACATATACTCTCCAAGGTTTTGTTTGTAAATATTAGAAAACTCTAGCAGCTTTTTAGATGTGGTACACCTCTTCCTGGGTCATCATTTATACTTCACTTTCTGGGGCTCATTGGAACGTATGTCTAACAAACTTAAGTGTAGAAGCAATGATTAGCGGTGAGGGTGTTTCCTGGAAACACTCCACAATGTCTTGTAAGGCATCTGACCCACATGTCATATGACTTGCACAGTTGACTAATTTTAAATGTGGGTGGAAGGGTGTGGAAGTTACAGAATGTCATGTCAATTTGAAGATATATAAAAATGTAGGGGTAGAGTTTAGCCTGTCAATCAGGTCACAGACTGATGGTGACTCCTTGTGGGTGTGACCTTCGCATAAGGAGTGTCCTGGGAGCGTCCCCTTCTCTCTTGGTCTTTACCTTCCGGTTGGCTGACCCTGGTGGCTACCAGAGCCATGGCCATTGGATCCACATGACTCTGCACCTACCGCCCTGTGATCGCCCTGCATGCTGCAACATTGAGTGGGGCTGCGTGAATCTGATGAGGGACTTATGGACTAGTATCAGACCTATGGACTTGAGCTGGAATGAACTGGGATGTCTTCTTGTTATACATAATTACTTCTTGATATAAAGTTCTTTTTAATTTTTTCCCCTGGGTCCTTGTCCTGGCGTTTGAGGATAGGACCAGCGGATGGGCAGCCGCCAGCACCGAAGACATGACACAGAGGGGACCGGAAGTCTGCTCCCTCTGCCTCCATACATAACGGGGACCTGGACTGCATGCCCGGCCCCCTCCAAGAAAAGGAGGGTGGTATAAAGTTCTTTCTTACATATATGAGTGTCACTGGATTTGTTTCTCTAGTCAACCCAACCTAAGGCAAGGGGAAAACAATTGTACTGGTGATGGATTATCAAGCAAAGGTAATCTCTTCAGAGCGATGGACAGTGCGGTTGGCTGAAGTGATTCAGTGGAATGTAGGGGCTGCTGGTCCCATCTTCCGGATTTTCTGCCCTTACACCCCCTCGCCAAGTTTCAGTGTTCCATTAATTCCCAATCAATGTTATCACTTTAACACCAGAGAGCATTCAAGTTAAACTTGAGTTTGGTTTGGTTTTATGGGGTTGCTATGAGTTGGAATTGACTCAATGGCAGTCAGTTGAGTTTCAGACACAAGTGGAAACTTTGAGGCCTTTTATGTGGTGCCTGAGCTGCCACTCTGAAGCCCTCAGCTTATCTCTTGCTTTACCCCCTTTTTTCTACTGTAAGTAGGACCAACCAATCAGCTTCCATTGACTTTTCATTCTGGCACAACTTCAGGACAATCCTACCACATATTCACCCAGAGCTTCCCTTCTCACATAGACTTTGTCTATTGGTGGTAATATTTTATGTATTGCCATTTTATACCATGGATTAATAACACCCTCTTATCAATAGAGACAAAGTTATCAGAACTAACAGAAGCAGATTTATCAGTGCTTTGAAAATGGATGAGATTTGAAAACCTATTTAGAAAACTCAACCTTATGATTTTGTTTCTCTATAACAACTCCTGGACCAAATGTCCTACATTTGCATTTTCTAGAGAAACAAAGATAGTAATGCTTACATATGTATATACATACAGAAGTTTATATCAAGAACATGTCCCACACAGCCGTAGAAGTAAATCAGACCATAGGTAGGTAGGTAGGTTCCAACTCCATGAATGAGATGTTAAGCTAGAGGTTTCTTCTGGATCAAGTGGATGCAGAGGTTGATGAACTCAAGGTCAGCAGGGAGACCACAGACTAATGGCTGCAGAGGGGGATGAATTCAAGTTTGTTTGGTGAGATGGCATGTCACGGATGACTCCCAGGATCATCAAGCAATATGACAGGCCATTGGTTCAAGTCCAAAGAATTGGAGGTCAATGAGTCAGATGCAGGATCCAGATACAGTAAAGACCAAGCAAGCTTTACCATAACCGATATAGGAATGAGATCACAGCCCCAGGGAAGCTTCCTTTCTAATGCATCAAGGTTGTGACTTGAGTAAAAGGGTTTCATTCCACCCTAATAAGCTTACAAGTGATTGGCTCCATTATGGAGTTGATGACATTGTATTATGTCACACAAGAGTGATTGCTAGGCCTTCACTGCCAACATACTGAGAATTCAAACTAACTATCATATTAGCAAATTAATAACATGAAAAGACAACTGTACAGAAATTCAATCAAAGTCTATTTAAAAATTGTTCATAATAATTGTGATGACTTCAAAAACTTTTTCAGGTTATTATAGAAGTCCATGCCAATACTCTCTGATCATTCCACCTATTTTGGGATTTGTTTAAGATTCAACTATAAGCCACATAAAAATTAATATCATACTTAATGGCAAAAGTCTGACTGTTTTCCTTCTAGCATCAGAAACAAGGCATGCTATCTGTTCTCTTCAGTGCTATTGACTACAGTAGTAGGGGTATAGTCAGGGCAATAATGGAAGATAGCAAAATAAAAGGAATACAAATCAGAAAGGAAGAAGGAAAACTATTTTTTTGAGAATTATACAATTTTCTATGTAGAAAATTCCAACAGGCCCACCAAAAAGCTGCTAGAACTAAGAAGTGAGTTCAGAAAAATCTCAAAATAGAAAGCCAACCCAAAGAAATCCATCATATCTCTAAATAATCAAAGAACAATAGGAAACTTTATATATACGTATATATATCTAATACCATTTACAAAGTCCACTTAGATAAGAAGTAGGCCACACCCCCAAGGAAACTTCCTCTCAAATGCATCAAGGCTGTGACCACGGTCATATGATTCCTGACTAACAGCTATTCTATAGGACAAAGTAGAGCTACCCCTTTTGGTTTCCAAGCCTTTACATCTTGAAGGAGCGGTAAGCCTCACTTTCCAATCGGGAGGAGCTGGAACGTTCATATGGTTCAGCTTGTGGTTAGCAGCTCTTTGCATAACAAACTACACCCCCAAACTAAAAAAACTCACTGCCAACCCATAGCGACTCCATAGGACGGTGCATGGGTTTATGAGACTGTAACTCTTTATGGGAGAAGGAAGCCTGAACACTGCATGCACCACCAGGGCTTCTTAGAAGTGGAATAGTTGGATTACATCTAAATTCTCTTCACTGAAAATTACAGAATGATGAAAAGGTATTTTACACGTAAATAATATTTATTAGTTGTCAGTTGTATATAGGGCCGCTACATCAGGCAGAACTGACTCAATGACATTTAACTATACCAACAATAATAATTCTATATGTAGCAATGTAAGAGCTTATAGGGCAACATGTTGGTCACCATTCAAGTGTGCTTACCCTTTGCATCACCCAAGGAATCCATACATCTATTAGAATGGCTAAATTCCAAAATCCTTACAACCCCAATTACTGTTCATGAATGGCATAGTTAACAACAGTTTAAGTGGCCAGTGCTTTATATAAATGAATATGTGAGTCAGAGGTAAACTGTGTCTTTACTTCATCTTTAACACTGCTTTCTAGAGACCAGACACATTAATTGCAAAGTTGGGATTTGAACCCACCATACAAATTACCCTACATTTCACCATCATTTTTTATCCCCTTTATCATCCTCCTAAACCTTATCTTGAGTGGCTATTGCACCCAGTGCAAAGCTGATATTGAAACCTGTTACTGAGAATGATTCCTACCTTAGACCAGTCACCCATTCTCCAGACATAGCATTTCGAGTAGTCTTCGCAGTCCTCCGTCTCCCTGGGTCTGGTGGAGAGGACACATTTCTTCCTTGGGTTCGTACACCTCACAGTCCGATGACGGACCCCTTTGCCACATTTGACTGAGCACTGGAAGACAACACGAGAGAGGGTGGATAAAGGCTTTCATCAGGACATATGAACTAGAGATAAAATTATATTAAATGCTGCTACCTAATCATCTCTCACAGGGCAGGTAGAAGAGAGATATATAAGAGGAACATCAGATTAAGCACCAGTAGTTGAAGCCAGATTAAGCTAAAGATCCAGATCTGGAGATAAATGGGCTTCAGCAACACTGGACCATGGTTACTGACAGCAATAGGGTACAGTGATTATTTAGAAAGCCAAGTAGTATACCATAATTAAAATATAAAACGCAGAAATTTGGCGAAATGGTCAGAATGTCATTTCTTCAAAGTTAAAACAATGAATTTAGTTAAAACAAAATGAACAAGATCTTTATATAATTATAAAAAAAAATCAGTTACCTTTGAGTCAATTCCGATTCATAACACTCTATGTGAGTGAGGGTTAAACTCTGGCTTTCCATGGCTAACTTTTCAAGAGTGCATTACCACACATATCTTTACCATTTTGTTCAGTATTCAAGTGTGTTGGCCATTTGCATCACTCAAGGAAACCATATATCTATCAGAGTGGCTGAATTCCAAGATACATACAAGCCCAATTACTGGAAAGTATGTGGGAACATCAGAAAATTCTTCTTTATTGCTAGTGGGAATGCAAAACTGTACATACAGTTTGAAGGACAGTTTGCCAGTTCCTCACAAAACTAAACATAGTTTTACCATAAAATAGAATAGTCACTCTTTCTGGTATTTATCTTTGAAATTCACAGCCCAACATGTAACCACTATGCCACCGAGGCTCCTCCTGGTAATTATGTAAATGAGTTAAACATTTATGTTCATACAAACACTTGTATATAAATGTTTATAATGTCCTTAGTTAAAACTTGGAGGGAACCAAGATGTCCTCTAATAAGGGAATAAATTAAAAAATGGTGATGCATCCATACGATGGGATCTCATTCAGCAACAAATATGTGAACTTTTTGGAACATGCTACAATATGAATGGCCCTCAGAAACATTCTTCAGAGTAAAAATGGAGAGGCAAAAGTATAAAGACAAAAAGTTTTCTGGGGTTACCAGGGTCCTGGAGGAGGCAAAATGTGGCTTTATTGCTTAAAGGATATTATGTTTCTGTTTAGGGTGATGGAGAACATTTGGCAATAAATAGTGATCATAGTGAATATAATGAATTTTAATGAATTATAGAATTATAAAGTTTAAATAGTCAATGTTTTATATAAATGTATATACACATACATACATACAGTATATAAATATAATTACTACAATCGTCAGATGGTGGGGTAGTTACATAATCTAGTGTCAGTTTGGTATTTGAGAAGATTAAGAGTGAAGGGGTGGAGTCTAGCCTGTCAACTGGGTCCTAGCCAATGAGGCCTCTATGTGGGCATGGCCTTCTCCTAAGAATTATGGGAACTCTGGTATTTCCTGCTTGAAGGTAGGAGACAGACTCTCAGCTTACTCGCTGGGAGACATTGCAGCTGACAAGACACATGGATCTACACTAGTGGCCTGAGCTGGAGAATCCACATTGAGACCCCTGCCAGCCCTGAGATGCTTACAACATCACTGGATCCAAAGACCTTCTACCCACTGACCTGGGATTATCCTGCATTTGGCATCATTGCATGTGTTTTGTGAGTCTGAAGAGGACTTTATAGACTGGTATCGGACATATGGGCTAATATCGGACTTATGGACTTGGACTGAACTGGGTTGGGATGCTTTCTTAATGTACAATTACCCTTTAAATAAAACTCTCTCTTATACACATATTCTGGTTGTGAATTTGTTTCTCTCTTCTACCCAGACTAACAAGGAGGGAAAATGAAAAGAAATGGAGCATATACTGCACCTCAGACCACACTCCTGCTTCCCACACCGTCATGCAGTCCTGGCCCTCGCAGCGCTGGGCAGAGGTGGGCTTAGGCCCAGTGCAGTCCCTTTCCCGGGCTCTGATCAGAGTCCCATTGCTCAGTTGTTGAGTACAGGCCACTTGTCTGCTCTGCATCCCTTTTCCACAAGTTCGAGAACACGGTGTCCACTCTGTCATCATCCATCTAAAAGTAAAACAAGAGTCATTGGGAACAAGTTTTAGAAATATTACCTATTAGATGTCTTGGCATATCTAGACTTAGAAGAATGTCACTCAGTAACTTTACTCTTTTTTTAATTAACATTATAGTGTGGTTTTTTTTCAGGATGCTTGTGATTTCTGTTGCTTGGAATTATCTATATTTCTTATGTAAGGACCTTGCCTTTATTAGATTCTCAAAGAAAATATCAGATTAAGTTTGTAATATTACTGTGAGATTTATCTTTTTTTGCTTATCATCCTGCCATGGACAGAGAACTTTTAAGATAAAATGGCTAGCAGATATGAGTCCTTCCTATTTTTTTTTGTGCCTTCAAATATTCACAACAACCCATGTGGTAGTACTACAGCGATCATGGCCACTTTACAGAAGAGGAAACGGAGGCACTAAGAGTTTGAATAATTTGCCAGAATTACCTTTACCCAGAAACTGAACCAAATCTGTAGAGCACTTCACAATGAGAGGTGTGTGGGTACCAGGCAACGTGCATGTGATGGAGCACACTCACTAACTTGGATGAACCATTTTGGCTATATAGGCAGCTAAATATTTTGACAAGGACATGTCTTCCCAGAGAGAGCTAGAGTTGCTTCTTTGGGCTGTCCACTCACCAGCTGAGGTCACAGTCTTAGGATGACACATTTAGAAAGTGAAATTTGAAGTCACCTTCTGTTAGA
Source organism: Echinops telfairi (assembly GCF_000313985.2). NCBI lineage: Eukaryota > Metazoa > Chordata > Mammalia > Afrosoricida > Tenrecidae > Echinops > Echinops telfairi. The sequence continues at coordinate 11,244,550 of NW_022111373.1, forward strand.
GGTTCTCAGGGCTCCAATATTATACTAGGATTTCACTATTAATATATAGGTATGTTGATACTTAGACAAATATATTTTCTTCTCCAATCAACAGGACAGAGATACAGATTTAGGTAATTGCCATGTCTAATGAACTGAGATCTGTCCCATTGTCCTGTGCTGTCAAGTAGATTCTAGCTCCTGGCTGTGCCCTGTATTACAGAGTTGGATTGCGCCCTAGGGTTGTTCTGGTTTGAGCTCCACTCCGCTGCTGGGGGGTTCAAACCTACCAGGGGGTACTGCCACAGAGAAGTCCTGGCTATCTGCATAAAGGTGTGTTGTACGTGTTGTTGTCTACTCTCTAGTCTATTCCAACTCACAATAAACCTACAGGACAGAGTAGGACTGCTCCATGGGCTGCCTCAGGCTGTCACTGCTTTATAGGAACTGAATAGCAAGGCTTTTCACATGCACAGAGACTGGGGGGTTTGAACCAATGCCCTTTCAGTTAGCAATCAAGTGCTCAGCCCCTCAAGCAAACCCTCTTTGACTTTGCAATGCATGGGCTTGCCAGCAATTGGAATGAACTAGGTGGCAACTAGCAACAGTAATCTTTGTGGAGGCAGGCCTTTCCTCCAGTGATGCCACTGGCTAGATTTAAACAGCCATACTTCTGGTTACCAGTCAAGTGTAACACTTTTCCCACCACCTGGGACTGAGATCTACCCTAAGGGCCACTAATTTAAACACCTCCCAAAATCTATTTCAGGACGGGACCAAGACCCGTTCCAGAAAAGCAATTCATGAAATTTATTTCTGTGGCTTTTGCCAATAAAAATTCACTCTAGATATCCCATTATTTGGATAGCCTTACAGAGGGATTTAAAACATTCTCCACACCTCCCCCTTTCCCCACCAGCTCTACTCAATCCGATTTCAGCACTGTCTTAGGGCAGTGAGAAGACCTGTGCTTATTTCTGAATTCCTTACTAGCTATACACATTCTTATAAGACTTAACAGCTGTAAGTTTCCATTTTCTCACTTGTAAAAGTGTTTATTATTATACTGACTAACATATCATAGGCAATCACTACATAACAGGCAATACATACTTTGCAGTAATTTGTAAATGCTTTAAATTTAAATATACATTCTCCTCCTGTCTCATCTCTCTGACTTCTTTAGAACATAAACCATATGTTCATTGAGGTCTACAAACAACTTCCTTTTCCTTTTTTTTTTTTTTTTCACTTCCTAGTATTTGCTTGTGTAGAATCATCTACCTAGAATTTCTTGCCATGAATCTTAACACAAACCTCCAAGCCCCTTCCTCTGGAAATGGCTTCCAAATGCAACCGGCAGAGAACATTCATTCCTCTGCCCTCTATCTCCTAATTTATGGCTTTCCAAGAGCATTTTGTGAGGGAGCTATATCCTAGGGAAGTGGAAGGAGTCAAAGAATACCTAAGAAATTTGAAGATTTTATTCTTAAAGTATATACATTCCTCAAAGGCAGAAATCAGTGTCTTATTCTTCTCTGCACCGACAATGCTTTGCACATTGCATATGATAGTGCTTCAATACATGTTCCTTGAAAAAGAACTTGTGTTTCTGTTTTTGTTTTACAGAAATGGCCTCAATTATTTCAAATCCCTTTGAGCACAAGTGCTCTGAGCAATGGTTCAAATACTATAGAGTCACATAATCTCCCTAACCAAGTTTCCTCATGGAGCTCAGAGGACACCACCCCAAAGAGAAGTATTTATAATGTTATAGAATCTCATATTTCACAAATAAAATACATCTTAGATATCCTGGGTTCTATGTTTGCTCTGAGGTCTCATATCCCACCAGTTGTGGGCAACTTGTAACAGATCCAGTTATCGAATATATGTACAATTATGCATCTGGACCACAAGTACATGCTAAAGACATGGAAGAGACACCAATGAAGGACATTAGTAGAAATCTCCAGGGAGAAAAGAAGAAGAAAGGAACTCGGGAACAAGGGAAGTGCTCATCAGACCATTTACTTGAACCTTGTGACAACCAGAAAATCTGGGATTGCCTACAATAATGGGAGAGCATGGAATGTAAAGTAGACATGGATGTGAAGAGCAGCTATCGACTGTATTTGAAAGCCATTTCTAAGAAGCTCACGCTCAGAGGTATAAAGAAGCAATGGAAATAATTTACAGACATACCGGCTAGTCTGCAGGATCTACATTAGCTCCTTTTTCGTGAAGCAAGTCAACAATTTCTGTGGGCACCTTGCGGAGATGACAGGATCCGGGATGTAGACCAGAGGATGAAGTATACTCAGGTCCTCCTTGTACAGAAGTGACCCATTTCCCACCTAATGTGAATCAACTGCAGGCCATTCCTTGCCAACTTCAAGATCATCAAGTATTTGAATGGGAGACATGGAATCAAATTCACGTGAAAATCAAAGTATATTAGAGGTGCCATAGTGGCATCGTGGGCCACCTGTTGGGCTGCTCACTGCAAGGTTAGCAGTTTGAAATCAATAGCTGCTCCTCAGGCAAGAGATGAGGCCTTCTAGTCCTGAAAAGGGTTGCAGACTCGGAACCCCAAATGGGGCCAGTTCCACCCTGTCCTACAGGGTCTTTATGCGCCTGAGTGGACTCTACAGCAAGAAGTATTAGTATAATGATGAAAACATTGCATTTTCTACTCTTTGTGAAAACCCAGAGAAGAACAACTAAAATGTACAGTATAATGTAATAAGAGAAATTATTTTATATTCTATAATTTATGTCATTTGAACTGTCCAATTGTTGGTAGTAAATCAATACATTTGATTATCTTTTTAAAAATGTTAATGGAAATTACTTTTTTTTAACTCACTGATTAAAAGGAAAGATTGAGTAGATACATTGTCATGTTAGTGTGCAATTAAAAAAATTTCAAGTGATTAATATTCATATCTATGCATGTCCATTTCTTTCCAATATTTTGATTCACTGAGATAACCTCTTCATGATATAAAATATATTGATTCCCTTTCTAGGAAACAGAGATAGTAAGGTCTAAGAAAAAGATTTCAAATCTTAAATTGCAAAAATTGCTCACTCATAAATGTACTGATTTTTAAAAAAATATTTATTTTACCAGGTCATTATTAAAATATTTTCCCCCAAGATAGGTGACTGAGATCAGTGAATGAACAATACATGGTGTCTATTAAACCCTCTGGCTACCCACAAACTCAGAAGGGGCAAAGATGCTCTTGTTCTCAAATCTAGCACATGCAAGTTTCCTAATGTATCAGAAGAAGCTATTGATACTTCTTGAAACAGAAAGCAGCATCTGGTATATATGATAAGAAGATTTTCTGTCAACTTGGCTGAGCTAGGATTGTCAATAATTCAGCAGTCAAAACCTTGCAATCCTCCAAGACCTGGCCTCACACAATGTAACCACAGCCAATTGGTTGTAAACCTCCCTAAGGGGATAAGATTAGGGTAGAATGAAACATTCTTACTCCAGTTATAGCCATGATGCAATTAACAGCCTGAGCCCTGTGATCTGTTTCCAATATTTCAATAAATTATAAAATGCAAGTTAAATTAACCCACAACAGGCTCACTGACCACCAGTTCTTTGGATTAGAGCCAATGGCCTGCCATACTGCCTGCCCATTCTGGAAGTCATCAGCAAGCTTTCTTTTGACCTGCAGACTTTAGATTCATTGCCTGCCCTGCTGACCTTGGATTCATTCACTTATTCAGCCACTAGCCCACTGTCTTCCTGGTGATCATGAGCTCCCACAGTTATGTGGGTTAGGAGAAACCTCAACCCTAACATCTAACTCACAATTGGAACCTGCCTGACTTGAACTTGCCTGCTTCTACAAACATGTTAGCCATTTTACTGGTATACATTTCTCTCTCTCTCTCTCCCTCTAATCTAAGATAGTACTTAAACCAACTATAGGTTCTCTAGGTATTTGATAGTATCTAGGTGGGTGTTTGGTGGCAGTGGTAGTGCTTGTTTGAAATATTTCAATAAATTAAACAGTTCAAAGGAAATTAACATTTTGTAATATTTGCCACAGAAAAACAATATGAATAGTAGCAGAATACAGTCAGGGACAGTTCCAGAAGATAAGCCCTCAGATTGGAAGGCACTCAAAATGTGGCAGGCAGTAGAGTTTCAAAGTAGAATTGACCATAAGGAGGCTGATGGAGTAAAGGTTTGGGGACTTTCATTTGCCGATGGGGCACGACTCAAAATGAGAAGAAACAGCTGTAAACATCCATTCATAATTGGAACTTGGAATGTTTGAGGTATGAAGCTAGAAAAATTAGAAGTGAAAAAAAAGAAAGAAATCCCTTAAAGATTGCTATCCGAGGCATTAATGAGCTGAAATGAAATTGTACTGGCCGTTCCTAAAATGATGAGTGTATGGTTTGGTTAGAGCAAAGTGACAAATTCAAGAGGAAAGGCATCGCACTCATTCAAAAGAAAACCTCCCAATCACAACTTGGTACTTTCAATCACCTCACAAGCATGTGCAAGTTGGGTAATATATAAAGACGAGTGAAGAAGAAACACATTTAAATTATGGTGTTTGTGGTAATTACATAATGTCATGTCAACTAGTAAATAAGTGCAGGGGTGGAGTCTAGCCTGTCAATCAGGTCACAGCCTGATGATGCTTCCTTGGGGGAATGGCCTTCCATAAGGAGTCTGGGAACTTCCTCTCTCTGCTTTGGTCTCCCTGGTGACAAGCACATGGAGCCTTGCTGAGCACTGTGAAAGCCTCTCTCTCTCTGCTTCACCTTCCTGTTGTTGAGAGAGCTGGTAAAGTCATGCTGATGGGAGCCAGACCTCTGCCACCCCACCCGCACCCCTGGATGCACTAGACTTTGCATCCACTGGCCTATGATCTTCCTGCATTTTGCATCATGGCATGTGTTGCATGAGTCTAAAGAGTGATTTATGAACTAGTATTGGACTTATGGGCTAATATTGGACTTACAGACTTGATCTGGACTGAGCTGGGATGTTTTCCTAATATACAATTACTCTGAAAGTATCAAGGTCTGCCCCTGAAACAGATATATTTGTCTCGGTTCAGTCAGGTGCTCCTTAGAGCTTAGCAGCAAGGATAGCTTGGTCTCACATATTTTGGAGCAGTCCACATACTCTCTAGAGACCAGTTCCTGGAAAAGAACATCACGGTTCCTAAAGCTGAGGGGCAGTGAAAATGAAGAAGACCCTAAAGGCTTGAAGAAGCACACCAGCCTGTGTGATCATGCAGTGTCGATGAGATCAGGTATCAGGCATCAAAGACCCAGAACAAACAAAAAAATCACATCTATGTGAAGGAGAGAGAGGGTGGAGTGGAGACCTGAAGCCCATCTGTAGACAATTGAACTTTCCCTTACAGAGGGGTCACAAGGAGGAGATGAGCCAGTCAGGGTGTAATATAGTACCAATGAAAACATACAACTTTCCTCTAGTTCTTTAATGCTTCCTGCTCCCCCACTATCATGACCCCAATTCTACCTTACAAATCCAGCCAGACCAGAGTATGCACAGTGGTACAGATAAGAACTCACAACACAGGGAACCCAGGTCAGATAAACCCTCAGGACCAATGAGAGTAGGGATACCAAAGATTAAGGGGAAGGTGGAGGGAGAATGGAGGAACCGATCACAATGATCGACATATAAGCCAGGATGAACAACATAAAAGTGAGTGAAGGGAGACAGCAGATGATATAACATATGAAAATAATAGTAATTTATAATTTATCAAGGCTTCATGAGGGAGGAAGATACCAAGGACTCAACTGATACCAAGAACTCAAGGGAGGAACTGATGCCAAGGACTCAAGTAGAAAGAAAACATTTCGAAAATAATGATGGCAACATATGTACAAAAGTGCTTACACAATGGATGGATGTGTGGATTGTGATAAGAGCTATAAGAGCCCCCAATAAAATGATTTTTAAAAAATGAGGAAGACCCTTGATGAGATGGATTAACACAACGGCTGAATTAACAGGCTCCAACAACAACAACATGAGGATGCCCAGGCCCTGGTAGTGCTGTTTTGTTGTACGTGAGTAGGTAGCCATGAGTTGGAACCTATTGTAAGGCACCTAACAATAACAGTTCAACTGCCCCGCTGATTGCTCGTGTAGCACTCACTCCTGTTCTGCAGGTGCCTTTGAGGTGGTTCTGACCCATTGAATCGCTATGCACAGCAGAAGGAAACACGACCGGATCTGGGTCCATCTCCACAAGTGTTGCTGTGTTTGAGCTACTTGTTCCGATGACTGCAGCAAACCTCCTGATTGAGAATCTTTCCCATGGACATGAGAATCATGTCCAAAGAACATGAGCTGAAGTTTTGCCAACCTCCCTTTGAAGGAAGTTTCTGCGTGTACTTCCTCTAAGACAGATTTTGTTTTGTTCTTCTGGCAGTACATGTTACTTTCAATATTCTTCACGAGGACCATAATTCAAATCCTTCCATTCTTATTCTAACTTCCTTATTCAATGCCCAACTTTCACATGCAATTAAAAATACCATGGCTTGAGTCAGGTGCACCTTAGATCTCGAAGAGATATTCTTGTTCTTCGACACTTCTGAGAGTTCTTGTGCAGCATCTTTTCCCAGTGCAATAATGCATCCTTTCATTTCTTGACTGCTATTTCCATGAGCACTGACTAATGATCCAATCAAGGTGAAATCCTTGACAGGTCCAATATCTTCTCTGGTTAGCATGATGTTATCTAGTGGTCCAGTTGTGATGATTTTTGTTTTCTTTATATGTAATTGCAACCCATATTGAATGCTGCAGTTCTTGATTTTGACCAGAAAGTGTTTCAAGTCCTCCACACCATCTGCAAGCAAGGTTGTGGCATCTGCATCTGTATCTTCTTCTGTCATCTACAGGTTGTTAATATGCTGCTGTGTGAGTCCGGGTAGACAGGAGAAACAATTCCATAAAAACTCATATGTGATGTAAATATATTTAAGATTAAAGGGGGAACGGACCTAGGTGCAATAATTATTGGTTTGGTAGTAGGGTGGCAGGTGGACATTGGGCCTCCTCATGCGCACTCCCCTAATACAAGA
>NW_022111373.1:11252825-11293785 GCF_000313985.2 Echinops telfairi
TAAAAAAAAAACCTCATATGTGTATAGGACAGAGTTTTATATAAAGGGTAATTGTACATTAGGAAAGCATCCCAACCCTGTCCAGATCAAATCCATAAGTCCAATATTAGCCCACATGTCTGACACCATTCTACACAGTTCTCTTCAGACTCATGAAACACATGCAATGACACTGAGTACAGGAAGATCACAGGCCAGTGGACCCCTTCATTCTTAATCCTCTCAAGTCCCAAATTGGCACCAGATTATGTAACTACCATCGTTGTAGTATGTTGGTTAATTTCTTGATTGTTGTTTTCATGAGCATTGATTGTGTATCCAAGCAAAATGAAATCCTTGACAACTTCATACTTTTCTCTGTTTATCAATATGTCCATTAGTCGAGCTTTGAAGATTTTGCTACAGTTTATTTTTATCGTTTACTTATTAGGTAGACTGAAAAGCATATAGCTTGGTGGGTGTTATGTCCATGTAATTATTGAAAATATATTAATGTACTTTTCTCTTTTGCACTTCATTTACACATGATCTTCCTTCCACCCATCAGTCCATTGCATTGTGGTGGCTTGTGTGTTGCTACAAAGTTGAAATATATGACAGCAACATTTTAAATACCAGCAGGGTCACCAATGTTACACAAGGTTCAGTGGAACATCCTTACTAATACAGACTAGAAAGAAAGGTTTGGAAATATACTCCAAAAATTAGGCAATGAGAATTTTATGTCATTTTTGTTTGTTTGTTTGTTTTTGTTCTTTTGCGTGGGCACATCATAAAGAGGAATTAATCACTGTAAGAAGAAATCTGAGGTCAGCAATGAAATCCCTCCTGCCACATCATCTTCTGAATCCAGCTTAAATTTCTGGCAGCTCCCTCTTAAAACACTGCTATATTGGACAGTGTAACTTATGACAAAACTATAATAATTTATGGATTATGAAGGGTTCATAGGGGATGGGGGAGGGGGAAAATGAGCAACTGATATTAAGGGGTAAAGTAGAAGGCAAATGTTTTGTTTTTATTTTATTGTTTTATTAGGGGCTCATATGACTCTTATCACAATCCATACATACATCAATTGTGTAAAGCACATTTGTACATTCATTGCCCTCGTCATTCTCAAAACATTTGCTCTCCACTTAAGCCCCTTGCATCAGGTCCTCATTTTTCCCCCCTCCCCCCCCCTCGTGAGCCCTTGATAATTTATAAATTATTATTTTGTCATATCTTGTCCTGTCCGACGTCTACCTTCACCCACTTTTCTGTTGTCCGTCCCCCAGGGAGGAGGTCACATATAGATCCTTGTAATCGGCTCCCTCTTTCCAACCCACTTTCCCTCTACCCTCCCAGTATCGCCACTCACACCACTGGTCCTGTAGGGCTCATCCACCCTGGATTCCCTGTGTTAAAGGCAAATGTTTAGAGAATGATGAGGGCAACAAATGTACGTATGTGTTTGACACAATGGATGTATGTATGGGTTGTGATAAGAATTGTACGGGCCCCCAATAAAATAATTAAAAAAACACTGCTATAGCTGTTGTTGAATTATCTTCAGGAAAATTTTACTTGCATGTGACAATAATGAATGCTATTCAATAATTTTCAGATTTGTTTAGGTCATCATTCTTTGGAATGGGCCCAAATAGAGACCTTTGTCAGTCATTTGGCCAGGTAGTTCTCTTCCAAATTTACTGGTGTAGATACGAGAGTACTTCCAATGCTTCATCAACTGGTTAGAACGTTTCATTTGGCATTCTGTCAATATTTGGAGCTTTGTTTCGACTTATGCCTTCAGTACAGCTCAGGCTTCTTCAGTACTGTCCACTCTTGATCATATACCATCTCTTGAAGGATTTGAATGTCATCCAGTTCTTGGTACGGTGAATCTGCATATTCCTTTTATTCTTTAGTTGCTTTTGGAATTGCGCAATATATTGCCCAGAGAATCCTTTAATTCCAGGCTTAAATTACTTAGCTCTGTAAGCTTCAGATATGCTAAAACTATGTTTCTTTTTGACTTTCTGACCCCACATTTTCACATTTCATTAAATAATTCGACTTCTCAGGCTGCCCTTTGAAATTTTCTGCTCAGATGTTTTTACTTCATCTTCCATTTGTCCAAATGCATGTTTCAGAGTCTTTTCTGATACTGGACATTGTTTTTTTCTTTCTTTCCTGTCTTTTTAAAACTCTTTTGATTTCTTCATGTATGATGTTTTTAAAACCCCACAGCGCATCAGGTCTGTCAGTAGTATTTAGTGCATTAAATCTCTTCTTGAGATGTCCTCAAAATTTAGTTGGGATGTATGCAAGATTGTATTTTTGTTTTCACGAACTTGTTTTCAATTTCTTCCGCTTCAACCTGAACTTTAGTATGAGTAGTTGATGTGCTGGGCCACAGGCTGACCCTGACCTTGTTTCAGATATGGAGTTTCTCCCTTGCCTCTCTCCATAACTAGGTTCAGTTTGATTTCTGCATGTTCTGCCTGGTGAAATCCATGTGCATTGTGTCGTTTATGTTGTAGACAAAAGGATATCTGCAGTGAAGAAGTAGCTGGTTGTGCAAAGTTCCATCACGAGGTCTATAGCACAATTTCTTTCCCCAAGGCCACATGTTCCAACTACTGTTCCTTTATCTTTGTTTCCAACGTTTGGATTCCAATCACCAACTATCAATGCACCGTGACTACATTTTAATCAATTTGTAGAAATCGTCAATTTCTTCATCACTAGCTTGCTAGGCTGGTGATTCAATTGGAATAATAGTAATTCAATTGGAATAATAGTGATTCAATTGGAATAACTATTTTCCTTTATAGGCATATATACTCTCCTATGACAAACAGCATGGTATTCCAAGACTTGTCTTGAATTTTTCTTTTGAAAAATGAATGTAATACACTTTCTTTTGAATTTGTCAATTAGGCATATCAACTCTACACTTACCTCATTCAAAAGGCCAATACTATGACATTTCAGCTCACTAATGCCTAGGATATTTATCTTTATGCTTTCCATTTCATTTTTGATGATTTCCTATTTTCGTAGCTTCATACTTTGTACATGCTATATTCTAATTACTAAAGGGAGTTTGCAGATGTTTCTTCTCACTTTGAGTTGTGCCCTGAAACTTTACTCTATCAACATTAAGGTCCACTCTACTTTGAGGCGGCAGCTCTTCCACGCTGTATGTTGCATGCTTTCCAACCTTAGGGGCTCAACTTCCAGCACTTTGTTTGACAATGTTTCCAGTGGCAGCTGTTGATATAAGGGGCCATAGTCGGTTCCAACCCATAACAACCCTACGAACATTTTCTGATCCTGCACCATCCACACAATTGTTCCTATTCTTGAGTCCATTGTTGCAAACAAGGTGTCAATCCATCTCCTTGAGAGCCTTCCCTTCCTTTACTGCCCCTCTACTTTACCTAGCAAGATGGCCTTCTCCAGTGAATGATCTCTCCTGACAACATGTCCAAAATATGTAAGATGAACTCTCACTATCCTTGCCTCTAAGGAGCACTCTTGCCAGGCTTCCTCCAAAACAGATCAGTTTGTCCTTTAGCAGTCCAAGATTGTGTTAGTCTGGGTAGACTAGAGAAACAAATTCATGGACACACATATGTGTATAAGAAAGAGATTTATATACAAGAGCAACTGAACATTGAGAAAACATCCCAACCCAGTCCATTCCAAAGTCATAAGTCTGATAGTAGCCTATATGTCTGACAGCAATCCATAAAGTCCTCTTCAGACTCACGAAACACATGCAATGATGCCAAGTGCACAGTGATCACAGGTCAGTGGCTGCAAAGTCAGTGGTGGTAGAAGCATCTCAGCGCTGGCAGGGGTCTCCACATGGCCATTCCAGTTCCCAGGGCTGCATCAGGGTAGGTCCATGTGGCATCTCCTCAGAGATGCCTCACAGGAAGTCAGCCTTGTCAGTAAAAAGTTTCCAAGTGAGTGAACTGAGAGAGATAGGTGTCTTCTGCCTCTAAGGAGGAAGTTCCAGATTTCACAGACTTCTCAGAAGGCCATGTCCACAGAAGTCTCATTGGCTATTTCCAAATTGACAGCCTAGACTCCACCCCTATAGTCTTAATCCTTAAATTGCCACCAGATTAGGTGACTGCCACAATGGTACTTTCAATATTCTTTTCCAGCACCACAATACATTTGCATGTCAGTGGCTAATACCTCAGAAATGGATAGCCTAAGCCGTGTTGGCAATCTGTTCTGGGTCTGAAAGTTCTTTTGAAGCCTGTTCACCATGGGTGATACTTCCAATACCTGAAAGACCAGTGCCATAGCTTCCAGCATCACAGCAGCATATAAACAATGATAGTAGGACAAACTGATAGAAGAGTTATACCCACTACACCAGTAGTTCTCAACCTTCTTAATGCCGTGGCCCTTTAGCACAGTTCCTCATGTTGTGCTGACCCCCAACCATAAAATTATTTTTGTTGCTACTTCATAGCTGTCATTTTGCTACTGTTATGAATCGGGCGACCCCTATGAAAGGGTGGTTGGACCCCCAAAGGGGTCACGACCCACAGGTTGATAACTGCTTCACTACACAGCTACAGATTGTTGCCACACCTCAAGCTTCCAAAACCAAAAACCAATTCCACTGCTGCCATGTCATTTCTGACTTAGCAGAGCTTCTAAACCTATAGATATCTATGAGAGCAGATAGTCCTCTACATCTTCCTCCTGGGGATGCTTGCTGGTTTTGCAACACTGATCTTGCAGTTGGAAACTCAGTGCTTACCCCGAAGCAGCACTACCCGAGGTTGGTTTCTGTTGTTGATGAGTCCCTACTAGTTGGTTCCCACTGCTGGCTACCCTATACACAACAAAACAAAACATTGCCAGGCCCTGTGCGATCTGAACTATTGCTGTTATGTTTGAGTTCACTGTTGCAGCTACCGTGGCCATCCGTGTTGTGAGGGGCTTTGTCTTTTTCACTAAGCATCTGCTTTACTAAACACAAAGTCCTTTGCTAGGGATTGGTCACTCCTGAGAAGCCAACACTTAGGATGTGCACACTTGTGGCTCCACTGCAGATTAAGTTGAGAGTTCTCCACTATATTGGAACTCACTGAACCTCAATACATTCCTGACTTTCAAGACAGATAGTCTTTTCTGCATATCCTAGTGTCAATTTACTCTCACCATGTGCTTGTCATCTTGTTCCTCAACGTTTTCAAAGACTTTTGGCACGCGGTCTCAATCTTGCCTCCGCCTCGCATCAATTCTGTATTCAAGGGGCAGAGTTTCAAGAACCGTGTGGGGGAAGCCTTGCTGCTGCCCACTCTCGTCTTTCGTCTCTGCTTCACCTGTCCGTGACTGAGGCCCCACTTCTATCACTTGGTCTAACATAGCTAATTGTGAGACACTATTTCATACACATAGTAGTAAATTCTTTGGGCTTTCTTCCTGCACTTAGCTTCTCAGCATTTCTGTTGCGTCCATGACTCATGAGCTCGTGCCTGCTTCGACCTCTTGGTGGGGAGAAAGCAGGTACCGAAGTATCCATTCAGTAGATAAGACACAGGAAAGGAAGCCGGGGATCAGAAATAAACTGTTGAGTGTGCATTGGAAGCTCTGAGGAGGGCATGAACAACCAGGATCAGGAACCAGAAGGACCACGCTGATTCCATGTTCTATGTGGTTCCTTAGCCCTGGCCAGTCCTGTGTTGATTTATGTCATTTGTGGCAAGTTCCAATTTCTTTAGAAATTTCAGAAGGAAAACAGGTCAATTTAATTAAAGAGTCTGAATTTTGGAGAGGTGAACCACAGTTTACGAAATAATTTAAGTCCCCTTTCCTGCTCTTTCTCTAGGTAAGTGATTGAAACTGTGGGAAACATAGTTCATCTTGCTCTAACATTCTATCCTTTAAGCCTATTACTTTGATCTCTTAGATATACATGTATATCTCTTTCCATTGTTTCAAGAAAGTTCAATTTCATTAATAATTTGGATGTGTTTTAACAATTAGGTCCCTAATTTCAAACAGTGTTTTAACAATCGATTAAATGGACTTACCTTGTCTGACATGGTTGCTCATTACATCTTCGAATCTGTGGTTCCGGTTTGGTTAAGTGTTTGCATTTCTTGTTGTCCACGATGCTGTTGTTTTTGTTCATAATTTTTGTGCATGATACTGTTGTCTTTCTTTCTCCTGAAAAGAGCCAACACAGATCATGAAATGCTATCGCATCTTCATCTAATGGATTTATGTCCATGTAATAAATATGCCTTCAGGTAATGCTAGCCTATGTCTTCATGTAATGCATACTGTTGTCTCTCTTCTCCTGAAAAGAGCCAATAAATAGATAAGGAACTGTCATCAGATGTCTATATGTAATGGATTTATTAGGTGTACATAAGTTTTGTTAAAATCTGCACAGGTATTTAAAACTAATTTAAGTAAACTTAATCAGGAAGATATTTATAATTTTATGGGACAAAATGTGTCTTGGGTTTACAAAAATGAGTGGAGAAAAGAAATGGGATATTTGTATTATGACACGAGTAAGACAACAGAGGCTCATAAAGTATTAATGGAAAAAGTCATTGTAAAGGACCATAGCCATCTTTTAGCAATGATGTGGTTATAAGCTGTATTTAGATAACATATCAGCAATGTGCTTTCACTTGTGGGGTTTCCTTAAACATGAGTGCACATTTTATCATAGAGTTAAACATTATTGCTCTGTCATGGGCTACGGAAATCAAGCTTTATTTTGCAGAAAATTCAGAGCTTTACAATTCCGCATCTGATAACACACAATGTTCTAGAAATCCTCATTTCCTAATGATGGTAACATTGTCTTAGATATGTCTGCTCTAACCTTTCACGGGGTATGATAAAGTCTGGATACAGTGTTTTCCCTTAGGAGGTAAATTATTTGTGTGATGTGTTTTGCTTTCAGTGAAAGTAGTACAGAGAAATAACTGCTTTTAATAATTTTGGAGTGTCTTAAAATTTTTCTTTTACTCTTATTTGACTAGAGGATAGGAAGAGACAATAGGCTGGCCAACTATAAAGCAAACATCCTAGGTTTAAGATTTTTCCTTGATTTCACTCTCACTACTTATAAGATGCTGACCACAAAATTACTACATAAATGTGTGGATCAACTAACAATCATTTCTGTCCTGAATGCACACTGAAGCCAGTTGAACCTTCAATTGTATCTTCCAACAGAGACGGTGCCAGTTGACAAAATCATTGCCTAGTCAAATGTAATTTATTCTGTACAATTCACTAAAGATAACAGAATGCTAGGTAGGCCACGCACTCCTTCCGTTGAGGCCGTGCTTTCCACCGGAACCCCTCAGAACGTTCGGAGTGTGCCCTGTCGCGGTGTGCCACCAAGCTGATTCTGCCTCACTGCAGCCCTAGGGGGCAGGAGAGTGGCCCAATGGAGTTCTCCAGCTCATAATAGTCTAGGTTGCAATATAGGTTTTAACGTGAACAGATTATCAGATTGTTCCTCTCCCTCAGGTATGATGGTGCCTTCTAAATGAGAAACGTGCTGTCAGCATCTGTGCACTTAGCCACTGGGCCCTCAAGCCTCCTTTGGGGTCATCAACGGAGAGGACCCCCAAATTAGGAATCAATGGGATTATTAAAAGGTGCTGTTCACTGTGGATGGATGAGCAAACTATCATGTCCTGTAGACAGTTAATTCAAACCAGTGATTCTTTCTCCATTTGGAGGCCACCCTGCAATAGGACATATGAGTTGGCAAATGGAGTCTGGATTAGATTGTAGTAGTCCTCTCAGTCAAACACTGTATTCAGTGCACCGTCTATTTAACTGAATGCAAAAGCACACCCTGAAAAGCGTTATAATCTGAACTGTTCAGTTTGTGTAACAATGCAACCTAGTGCTACATTGTACAAGAAAGTCAGCTTTGGAGTCCCCAGGGCTGCCAGGAAAGCCTTTGGTGGGATTCTGTATAAGAACGTGAGGTGTGGTATCAGACTTAATCATACTAGTGCTTAATACACAGCAACTTCAAACTGTTTTCAAATAGAGAATCAGAAATCACTTAGCATGCTTATGCTGTTATCAAACAGAGAAAACTGACCTCATAAGTTACTTAAATGCCAGAATATTTGGAACATATTTTTGGTCAAACTCCTCCTGAATTCTTATGCTTTAGGCAATCCTTTATGTTCTAATGCATATAGTAAATAGATACTATACACATTACAAATAATGCTAGTATAATTTATAAGTAATGCTAATATATAGCTAAAAGGATTAAAATAAATATTTATTTTATGTAATATAAATGTTAACTTTAAGACCTAATTAAGAGCCTTCATAGTCATGGAGCTATTTTATAGAATAGATGCAGCTGTCTAAACTGATTTAAAAATGGCTCTGTGCTAACTGCAACACACACAAAATGCCACAGAGACATTATCCAGAAAGAATTGGCTAAACATTATGTCATCAAAACACAAATCTCTTCACATTAATTATGCTGAAGTGTTTTCATTTCTTCAGAAAATGTCTGTCCTTAGCCCAGAACCTTGACTAACAGAACAATTATCTGAAAGAATAAGTACGGGCCTATCAAAGGGGATAGAGTTAACAGCACCGGTCGTTCAGCGGTGGTGTAGGCAGAAGGTATGAGAATAGAAATAGGAATCATTCTCTAGGAGCCTCTCATCGTATTTTCTTGGCAGACAGTAGAAGCTTGTCCATGGTTTCTTTCTTTCTTTCAATTTCATTGAACAAAACCCAACAGAATGAGGGCGAAAAACAGCTCAACTGCATACATACATTATGTCAATGAAAATATAACTAAGATCTTAAATCCACATGGAAATGTTATTGCTTGTTTTTTTTATATAGCTTAATGTCCCAGCCAACACAGGACATTTCTATTTTAGCATCTGATAGCAGCATTTACAATATATCCAGTACTGTGGAGCCTATGATGAAAAGAGAGTGCTGAAGAAACTGGCCCCCTGCCTGAATCATGAGTAGCTGAAAGTCGTTGACAGAGAATTGCGTGCTCCATAGCAATTAGCTTCACCTTTGGGTCATTCCCTTTAAATCAGTCATGGGAAAATCTATTTGGATGTTTTGAATACAATTCTAAATAAAACAAAATAACCATAATGGATGCATTTCTTTACCCAAATTGGGAAAAATCTAAAAATTAGGGTGATTTTTATTTACTCCTTGTTCTGACGATGCTGCCAAATAGGCAATGGACTGCTAATCTCAAGGCCGATGGTTCAAACCTTTCAGCCACGTTGTTGGAGAAAGAATGCTCTCTGTTCCCACAAGGAAACCCTATGGAAGGTCATTAGGAGTTGGAATCCCAACAGTGGGTTTGGTTTTTGTTTTTACTTAACTCTTTGTGCACTGAGGACATTAAGTACAGATTAAGCATTATGGTAGTCATGAGGGAGAGGAGAGAGGGCTTTCTACTCCTATAGAGAGTTACAGCCTCAGAAATGCACAGGGGCAGCTTCTACCCTGTACTAAGGTCATTGTGAGGAGGATTCCACTCACTAGCAGTGAATCTTTGAATTAGAGACACTATATTTAACGTGTCTTTTGATTTTTCGTTAAAGAGCTGCTTACATTTTTCTATCCTCATAAAATGGCTATTTTCAATATACATAACTCTCTCTTACTTGGTGGATCACATTTTTAAAACTTGCATTGTACATGTTCATCCACATTCTTGGATATGGGCTCCGTGTTTCAGCATGCACTACTTAAATTCTCTCTGTATTACTGGAGTTCTATAAGACTGTGTATATAAATACACATAAAGTTTAAATTTATTATTTTATTTCAAATGTTTATTCAATTTTTAATTGAAATGCAATGACTAATAAGTATCTTAACCAAAAGTAAATATGGCTTGATAAGGATAGAGACTTTTCTCTGAGCACTTCTTAGAACTGCATAAAATGCTGACTATTTTAAGTAGACTTTTTTTTAAAGTTGAACAATTTCTAAAATCCCATCTTATCATTAACTTGTTAGCCATTCTTTTTACATTTCTGTAAAATAGTTTCCCCTCAAGGTTTCCCCCTAGTATTAAAATGACTATTTCATTTTATGAAGGAAAATGATTTTTTTGCATTTCTCACAGACCTCATATAAAATCCAATCTGAATTTGCTATTTCCTTGAATATAAATAATGTAATGCGATGATATAACTTAGAGATTAAATTGAATGTGAGTGATAATATAATACGCGTGGACCTTCATGTAATGGTCAATCATAGGAAAATGCTGTCTAAGAAAAAGACAATGAATGGATTATCATTTAGGTATTACAAATTCAGTTTATAGAGAGTTTATGTTTTTTGGGGAAATATTTTGTATTATTAAAATATACATAAGACAATGGAGTGAAAATTCTGGAAAATATGTATTTTGTTGCATTTTCTCTCATTAATGACATTTAGTTTCATCCCCACAACTTTTTTGATACATACACAATCCACCTAAATGACAGAAAAGAGAACCCTTAAACATGTTCTCTCTTGCCAAACAACTTAAAGGGGCTTTAACGAGGTATGGTTAAATCTATATACAGAGATGTTACCTTTAACTTGGATCCAAAGGCATGGATGCATCTTTATAACCTGTACTTTGGAAAGTCATGTCTAGCAGATATAAAATTACA
Organism: Echinops telfairi; assembly: GCF_000313985.2. NCBI lineage: Eukaryota > Metazoa > Chordata > Mammalia > Afrosoricida > Tenrecidae > Echinops > Echinops telfairi. The sequence goes on from NW_022111373.1 coordinate 11,263,514, forward strand.
ATATTTACAGGATTTGGACTACTTTGATAAACCAAAAATGTTGCTTCTTTTTTTCCTCTTTTCTTCCCGTGTATCTATTTAGGATCCTCAAAAAGCATGCTAAACTCTTTTGTGTTTTGAAAAAGTTATTTAATGTTGGCATTCTCTGTCTCTGCTTATTTTCACTAATTATCATGCCAAATAACCAAGCCAAGCCAGTTGCCATCGGGTTGATTCAGACTCGCAAATAAGGTTTTCAGTGACTGATATTTGGAAGTAGACAGTTAGGAATTTGGGGATGAACTTGAACCACCAATCTTTTGATTAGTAGCAAAAAGCTCAACTCTTTGTGCCAGCCAGTGTCTTCATTCACCCACTAGAACCAAACAAATTCTAGAGTAGTGCAGTTAATATTGATTCCACATATCATATATAATGGTATACCACCCATGTTTCTGAAAACCAAGATCACACAACACAGATCTATTATGTAAAGGATTTTACAGCAAATAGAACCACACTGCTGAGTTAGAAAACAACTTAAAATCAAACAAACAAACCCGATATTCCATCAAATGGTAAAAGGTTTCAAAACTCCATACAAAGTGAACATTAATTTTCAAAAAAAATTCAAGCAGTTTCAATATAAAACATATTTGACGGACAATGCTAAAATCCAAAGGGATATATCCATTCAATTTTAAACTGGAAAAATTCACTAGAGAACAGAATTATTATTGAGTATTTAGAGCTAATTTTCCTCTTAAAGAATATTCTTAGGTTTTTGGTGTTTGGTAATAGCTATTATTAATAATTCATTAGAAAGTGAATCATAAATTGATTTTAACTTGGATTACCACTTTACAACTTTAGTTTTAATACTAAGTAATACTGAATTTGTATATTTCCAATTGTTATTTTATACTATGTGAATCATATATTAATTAAATATATATAGTTTGAAATACAGACTTAAAATCATATAATTAAAAGTTAGCAATATTAGCTATTGTTTTCACATTTATCTTTCCTAGTTATTGTTCACAACATGATATCACAAAATTTGAAGGATGAAAACTTATCAAACACTGAAATTTAATAGTACTTTAAAAAGCTTTATTTGGTCCTATTATTATTCTCCTGAAAAATGTAATGGTGATATTATTATTCCACTTTGCTGTTGAGATATATTTTGCATGAATCTGTTTCCAATGTTCTGTGCTTTGAATTTACTCTTACTTAATTCATGAGTATGCTGAAAGATTACAAATTCAGAAATGATGCGATTCTTGAAATCCTGTCCATCCACTCTATTTATGAACTGCAAAAAACATTGTCTAAAAGCCCAGAAATTGTTTGGCATTGCAATAATATGTACCACATTAACATAGTCGGCGATAATTGAAAACTTTTGAATAAACACAGTGGTACAGGAGAGATCTGTTCACGAGCAAATCATACAGGAATTGGGTTTAAAAAATAGAATTATTTTACAAAATAGGCTATTTGAAATAAAAATAAGGACATATCTAAATTCTTATTGAACGGAACACAAAACATCTCTTTGAATTGATAGAAAACTTCAATAATTTTTAAAAGAGATGCTCTATTTTATGGAAACAAGTGAAGACCAAGTCTTGTACACCTGCTCAGGAGCCCCAGTATTTACCCTGATAATGGCAAGATCAGCTGTTAAACCCCCAGTTGCACCTTAGGAGGAAGATGAATCCGTCTACTTCCACAAAGAATTTCAGTCTTGGAAACTGTTAGTAGTAATTCTATACTTTCCTATTCTATCTTAAATATTCTGAGATAGAACTGATGTGATGACAATGGGTTTGATAAGCCTGCTTTTTATGTGGGTCAAGAGAGCTGAATTATTCCACTTTGAGTGAATCCCTCTTAGATCAGCAGGAAATAAACATCTAGAGGTTTTCATCTCCCAGCAATGAAGCCCTAGGTACTCTCGTGGCCTGGCAAGGAAGCACTGAGGTGTTCCATGGGCCATCAATGGGGTCTCCAGTCATCCTCATGTCCCCACAAGGACACCAATGGCTGGCCCCATACCTTGGGAAGTTAAAATCAACTATTCTCACATGACCCAGCAGTCCTTTCAACATTAATAGCTGTACAATGGTTCTGTGGAAACAGCAGTCCTCATACACACACAAAAGAAAAATAGGCTTAAATAATTCAAAAACACCGAGATACAAAGAAATATTCTGAAGAAAAGGCCCTGCAACTACCAGAGAGAGAGAGAGAGAGAGAGAGAAAGATTTCAGAGAATGGGGACAATATCCCTGCTCAGAGCAGCCAATGCACAGAGCGAACCATAGGGTGGACCCCACCACAAGACATGAGGTCCTTCACTGACAAATAGCACTATGGGGAGAAACACTGGAGACACAGTGCTGGGAATTGTGCCCGATCTGACCCCACCACACTGGGATGAAACACTAAGGGCATACAACAGAGCAGCAAAGGGAGCAAAGCAATGAAATCCCTGGGGAATACCAAAAAATAGCCATTGGGGCCAGGGAGTGCCACCCCATCAGATTCAACTGGGAAACACTCCTAAAGGTCAATAAACAAACTATTTATAGGCTTTTCTTTTTTGTCATTGTTGTTTTGCTCTATCTTGTTTTTCTGTTTATTATTGTCTCTGCATGTCTATCTAGATAAGATAGGTGGGATAAACAATACAGAGGAGAAAACAATGGGACTCCAGTTCCGGTTCCGGGGGTGGGACATGGGAGAAGAGGGGGCATGGGAAATGAAGGAGGTGTCAAGAAACCCAGGGACCAGGAAACAACCAGTGATCAAAAGTTGATGGCGAGGAGGGCATAGAATGCCTGGTGGGGTTTGATCAATGAAAATGTAGCCGAGAGGAATTACTTAAACCTGAATGGAGGCTGAATGTGATAGTGGGACAAGAGGAAAGTAATACAGAAATAGAGGAAAGAACTAGGAGGTAAAGGACATTTACAGAGGTCTAAATACAGGTATGTACATATGTAAACCTATTTATATATAATGATAGAGAAGTAGATCTATGTACATATATTTATATTTTAAGTATTAAGGTAGCAGATGGACATTGGGCCTCTACTCAAGTACTCCCTCAATGCAACTGTTCTAATAACACAGCATTCTGTGATGCTCACCTTCCTGACATGATTGGTGATGACAAAATGAATGCATAAGCAAATGTGAGGAAAGCTGATGATACCTGGCTATCAGGGGATATAGCATCTGGGGTCTTAAAGGCTTGAGGATAAACAAGTGGCCACCTAGCTGAGAAGCAACAAAGCCCACATAGAAGAAGCAAACCAGCTTGTGTGATCATGAGGTGTCAATGAGATCAGGTATCAGGCATCAAAGACCCAGAACAAAATATCATGTCAATGTGAATGAGGTGGAGTGTGGAGTGGAGACTCAAAGTCCATCTGTAGACAATTGGACACTCCCTGATCCAGTTAGAGTGCAATGAAACATACAACTTTCCTCTAGTTCTTTAATGCCCCCCCCCCACCCACTATCATGACCCCAAGTGTGCCTTATAAATCCGGCTAAGAGCACACAACACAGGAAATCCAGGATAGATAAGCCCCTCAGGACCAATACTGAGAGTAGCAATACCAGGAGGGGGAGGGGAAGGTGGGGGCAGAAAAGAGGAACCGATCACAGTGATCTACAAATAACCCCTCCCAGGAGGAAAGACAAAAGTAAAATGGGTGAAGGGACACAGTAATCTATGTATGACATGAATATTTTTTAATAAATTATCAAGGGTTCATGAGGGAGAGAGGGTATTAGAGGGGGAAATGAGCTGATACCAAGGGCTCAAGTAGAAAGAAAATATTTTAAAAATGATGATGGCAACATATGTACAAATGTGCTCGACACAATAGATGTATGTATAGATTGTGGTAAGAGCTGTATGAGCCCCCAATGAAATGATTAAAAGAGAGAGAGAGAGAGAGAAATACATCTCTACAAATAGAAAAACTAGAAACCCTACCCAATATAGAGTTCTAGAAGATCAATAATAAGGAAAAAATCTAGGTAAAAGAGTAGAGTAATAGAATCGAAGATATATAAAGCTGAATTTGTGAGCTTGAAGACAACTAACAAGAGAAGTGACCAATAAAAAGAGCAAAGGAATCCCAAGAAGCCCAAGAATCATGTGGTACACTACGAAAAAGAACAACCCATGTCTCCTTACGGAGTTGAAGAGAAGATTGGACAACAAAGTAGTATAAGCAGGTGACTTCAATTCAGCACCACCAAGGAAAGACAGATCATCAGGATAGCAATAAAGAAAGAAATAAACAACACAATAAACCAATTCAAATTCCTAGACATACGCAGAGCATTCCACCCAATAACAACACTATATGCATTCTTTTCCAGTGTACATGGAACATTCTCTAGAATAAACCATGATAGGTCACAAAGCAAATCTTAATAACAATTTAAATATCTAGATTCTATACTGCATTTTCTCTGATCACGATGCTATAAAACTGTTGTTGTTAGGTGCCATTGAGTCAGTCCTGACCCATAATGATCCTGTGCACACCAGCATGAAACACTACTGGTCCTGCACCATTCTCATAAGTGTTCCTCTGCTTAAGCCCATGGTTGGCGGCCACTGTGTTAATCCATCTTCTTGAGGGCCTTCCTCTTTTATCCCTCTACTTAATCAAGCATGATGCTACTTTACCAAGCATGATGCCCCTCTACTTTAGCAAGCATGATGCTCATCTCCAGGGACTGATCTTTCTGGAAAACATGTCTAGAATATTTGAGGTGAAGTCTTGCTGCCCTTGCCTCTATTGGGTACTCTGGCTGTACTCGTTCCAAGCAGACTTGTTGGTTCTTTTGGCAGTCCATTGTACGGTCAATATTCTTCACCAGCATCATAATTCAAATGCATCAATTCTTCTTTGCTCTTCCTTATTCAATGTCTAAATTTCACATGGATATGAGGTAATTGAAAATACCTTGGCTTGGGTCAGGTGCACCTTAGCCCTCAAAGTAACAGCTCTGCTTTTCCACACGCTAAAGAGGCTTTGTTCAGCAGATTTTCCCAAAGTAATGTGCCATTTGATCTCTTGACTGCTGCTTCCATTAACATTGGTTGTAGAGCCAAGCAAAATGAAATCTTTAATAAATTTAACCTTTTCTCCATTTATCATGTTGTTAGTTATTGGTCCATTTGTCAGGATTCCGGTTTTCTTTACATTGAGTTGGAATCCATACTGAAGGCTGCAATCCTTGATCTTCATCAGTAAGTGCTCCATTCCTCACTTTCAGCAACAAGATTATGTCATCTGCATATTGCAGGTTGCTAATAAGCCTCTGTCTAATATTTTGGCCACATTCTTCTTCATATACACCAGCTTCTCTGATGGTTTGCTGAGCATAAAGATTGAATAAGTATGCTGAAAGGATACAACCTTAATGAACACCTTTCCTGATTTTAAACCATATGGTATTCCCTTGTCTGTTGATACAACTCCCTCTTTATCTACGTACAAGTTCTGCATGAGCACAATGAACTGTTCTGGAATTTCCATTCTTCTCCAGGCAGCTGAATCCTTCTTCCTAGTCTGGAAGCTCCATTGATATCTGTTCAATTTGAAATACCCGCAACATAGCTTACAGACTCACAGCAACACATAAGCCACTACAACCGACAAACTGACGTATAAGCTATACAACATGGCTATAACAGTAGAAATCAACAATAGAACATGAACAAAAGTCAAACTCATGGCAATAGAATAACACACTACTTAAAAATGACTGTAATGGATGAAGTAAGAGACAAGATTTAAAAATTCCTTGAAACAAATGAGAATGAACATACAACATACCAAATCCTTTGGTACACAGCAAAAAGCAATTACTAGAGCACAATTTATAGCATTCAACACACACATGAAAACAGAAAACCCAAGCCTACAATTTAACCCAGCATTTTCAATAACTAGAACAAGAGCAGCAACAACAACTCAACCACTGGTACAAAAGAAGTCATAACGAGCAGAGCAAAAATAAATGAATTGTGTAACAGAAAGAAAAATTCAAGACAAGAATTTTTGGTTCTTTTGAAAAATTAGCATCTTCAGAAACCTCATATGGGGTCACATGGGTAAGAATCACATCAATGGCTATCGATTTTGTTTCAAGGTTTTTTTTGAGCTCTCAAGCCAATATATTTTCAAGCATCTTAAATACATGGGAAAGTTGGATAATGAATAAGGAAGACTGAGGAAGAATTGATGTCTTTAAATTATGGCATCATCAAACACTGTTGGATATGTTATGGATTTCCAGAAGAATGAACAAATCTTTTTTTAAAAGGTGCAGCCCGTAGACTCCTTAGAAGCAATCATGCTGACACTTCATCTCACATACTTCTGGTGTGCTATCATGAGGCACCAACCCCTGAAAGAGACCCTCCAGGGACCAGACCCTGGAAGAGGGTCAGAAAATATGAGAAAGACCATCGAAGAGATGTATTAGCACAATGACTGTAACACTGAACACAAATATGGCTGTGATTTTGAAGATGATACAGGATTAGACAATGTTAGTGTCCTGGTATACACAGGGCTTCAGAACAGACTGGATGATACTCAGGAACTACAACTTTCAGTGGCAATTTATCCCACTGTACCATTAAAACACATTTACCCGTTCCTTTCATTTTATCAATATCTTTTTAACAGCTTTTAATCTGAAACCTCAATCCCTTTTCCAATTTCACTCTTAGGAATATAGCCTTTATGGAGAAAACATGCAACTAAAACTCCTAGATTATGCACTTGTTTACAAATAATTGCTTTTATTACTATTACAAGTGATGGATTATGCCTACTGAAGCCAATACTGCAGCCCATAGCATCTTGGCAATTCAAAACATCAGTCCAGCACTCATTTAATCACTAAATATTTGCTCTATTCTAGAAAATTCACATCAGCAAGAAAGAAAATATAATTTCTCATATATTAAGACAACAAATCTCCTTGGATTCATATTCCCTTCAGGAACTATCTCTGTTTCTTATTTTAGTATCCGTGTTTTGATAGAGTTATTTAGAGCAACTTTTTTGCTAATTCATCTCACTTGCTGTTTACAGTCAAACACACACCATTAAAATTACTTCTGATAATATCGACACTGACTTCCACGGTTTAAGCATCACAAAGAGAATATAAATATATTTCAATATGATAGTCAATTTTCAGTACACTTTGTTTTCGGCTAATTGGTGGCATTAGACACAATCGCCTGTTCTCCATTTCTGGTAATACTTTCTTTCCTTGTTTTCCATGAGAACACTCTCTTGGCTTCTCTCGTGTTGTCAATTACTCCTTTCGATTGGGTTTGTTGGCTTTTCCTTATGTCTTCAAGCCCTAAAGGGTAGACACACAATATTCCAGGAGTTTCTCTCCCTCTCTCTCCCTCTTCCCCCCACCCCCAACACCCATCTTTTTTCACTCCTTTGGTGACTTTTTTCCCCCTGATGTCTAAGTTTTAAATTAACATCCATATATGTAGTGTCTCTAGCTTAGACTCATCCTGAATACCAATGTATGTTCCTGCGTGTTTGATGTCATTACTAGATGTCCGGAAGCCATTTCAAACTTGTGTTGAGAATCAAGTAACCTCTTAACTCTGTTCTACCAACCTTCTTATGTAAATACATGGATGCTTCCTTTGAGAAATTTACTGGTCAAAAAAAAGTCACATCATCCTTGATAACTTGATTTCTCTCATATTCCACATCCAATCTAGCAACACAGTCTATTAGTTCTACTTTCAGAATATATACAGAAGGTGAGCACTCTTTCCACCTCCATCTACATTGCTATGCCTGAGATCGAACCACTCTTCTCTCTTCTGGGTTATTGCTTTAGCCTCCTGACAGACCTTTATATACTTTAACCCTGTTCCTCTATCCAATCTACTTGCAACTCAGAAACGGAAATAACTTTTTAAATCTCTGCATTCAAACACCCAATGATTTTCCATGACTCAGAACAAAGCAAGGCCATGCTAGCAGTCTTGCTATTATTCCAACCTACCAGTTTTATCCCTGCCTCAGGACCTTTGCTTGTCACTCTCCATTCCCAGGTAATCTCATAGATAGTTTAAGCCAAGTTCTTCAAGATATTTGAAGTCAGTGTGACTTTTTCAATGAAGTCTTTTCTGACCACCATATTTAAAATCTCTCCGAATTTCACAACACCTATCTATTTTCCTTCCTTGCTTTATTTTTGGCCAGATTTCTTATTACAATTTGATATGATAATATGTAACTAACTTATGTGCTTATTTTCTGTCTGGACTTTTCCCAGACATTGACATCTCATCTGTCCCAGTCTTGGTGCATCCTTGCTCATACATACTGCAGCAACGTTTACGCTACACCTATTAATAGTTTCTTTGCCCCCCACCTCCAAAAATATATTTCATTTATTTGCCAAAATCACATTACCTTAAAATATTATATTATAGAAAGTATATTATTTGTAAAATTAAAAATAGTGTTTATTTTGTCTTAGAAGGAGCTTGATACAATGGAGCTTTTGAAATTTTATTATTAAATGGATATGGACAGTCAAATACTATGCTACTGATACAAATGATTACAAATGGAAGATAGGAATTGCATTCTCTTGAACTTTGCCTTAGCATTATGGTTAAACACTTGATTGGGAGCAATGGCAAGCCATCTAACCAGAGGGAATCAATCATTTGTCTCATCTGTGCAATACGAGAATTAAATGTTTATCTCTGGGTACATTTTATGTTGAAGCCATTCTTTTACCTCTTCAACTTCTAATACAAAAACAAAACTGAAAAAAGGATAATTTTAGGATTCCAATATATTCAAAATAGTGTCAAGTTGGTTAAAAATAGTAAACTAATTTGGTTTTGGAAACTAAATATTTTTTCCAAATGTTTTGTATATTCAACCTAAGTATGCAGATAACACAGAAACAAAAACCTGTATTGCTTTTTCAAGTCACCCTTATATTTAATGTAGATGTACAATTCTTGTGAACAGGGATAATGTGAAAGTCAAAACAAATGAGATTCTATCAATGTACTGAAGTCCCTGTTGACCTACACTGGTGTTAAGGTTGTCTTTACAATAAAATGCATTAATATATCTGCAGTGCAATGAATAATCATATTAAGATATGTAAACATACTAAATAATAGTTCTTCACTTCATGTCAGATATTGCCATCAAATAGTTCAGGGCACGTTGTTTAGGCACCAAATGTGTCATACACATACAACACACGCACACACAACTTTTAAAATGTCAATGCTTCCTGGGTTCTGGAATAGAAGAGAGGGGATCTGCCATAATTACCCTTGGGGAAAACAACTGATGTTTTGAAAACATAATTTAAAATGCCTCACCTCCTCCACATGTGGCATCACAATCCTCCCAACCTGTGTGTGTCCACATGAATAAAGGCTCAGGCTCTTTAGAGCTCTGGTTCTCTGGAAGAGGGTCTGATGGAATAGTGTATTCATAGTGAAGACCATAATTCTGATCTTGAAACAGCAGCACCTACAATATATATATACAACGATCCAAGACAGATGAGTGAAATTAGAGCACATTCCATCTAAATGATAAAACTCAAGTTAACGATGCCTTAAAGTTTATATTACATGGTGTTTGTTCATGAACCCTTAATATTTAGTTTGGAAGTGACATTATTGTTTAAAAGTTGAAATGCCATACTTTTTCTTTTTAATTAAAAATGGATCTGAACTTACCTCTAAGCTAAAGAAATCACAATGAAAATCCCACCAGAATAAGGTCAGAGATACCAGATTTTTTTTTTTTTGTCAAGTCCATGGAAAAGGCTATTTCCCATCGCGGGGTGCACGTGTGAGGACTTTGGGTTTTACACAAGTGGGGAGATGCAAGAATGTGTTCTACCTCACTTCAAGATCTGACTCACAAACTAAAACCAAAAGTAGCCTTTATGTAAACAGAAAACATGGATGGGGTGCCCCCGAGGCAGCAGAGGATGAGGAACACAGTCTTGGCAATTTTCTACCCACACGTGTGGGAACATGAAGCAAATTAGAGAAGAATTTATTTTCATATATGCTTACAGTTAACTGAATTTTGGAAAAATTACAGAGTTTTCATTTGCAATATACAAAGTTCCCTATGAAGCTTTAAATAAGTGTTCACTGAGTAAATCAACATGTATGCACAGATATGTGAATACTTTACTGAACCAGGAAGGTGTATGGGACTAGCTGAACTTTGGGCCATGGTGGGCTGGTCCGCAGTGAAACAACATGTCTGTCTGTTTTCCATTGCCCCTGGTGCCAAGCCAGTATCAGAACCTGGCTCATAGTAGGCACTCATAAACATGCTTAAAAAAAACCTGAAAAAGAAAATGTGTTCATTTTTAAATACATTTGAACAAAATTTGTGAAATATGTCATTTCTATGACTGTGAGATTAATGAGAGCAATATATAGACTATAATGTGATATATGGAAATTTATCTCTATCTAAATGTTAAAACTACACTAAATTATTATAGAACTTCATTCATTATTTAACCAGTAACATGACAGATAGAGGCACAGATAATTCAGAATTACCTCATACCATGCCAGAGTGAGGCAGGGGTAGTGTGGGGAATGAGGCTGAGAGCTGGAATTGGCTTGATGGCAATGGATTTAGTTTTTCTGGTTTGGTGGAGAAAAGGAAAAACAAAGGGCCAAGTTTAAGAGTTTGAGCATTGCTATTATATCTTATTTATTTCCTTTTCTCAAAGTATATTCAATATATCAAACATAATGATTAACTCATTGCCACAGAGTCAATTCTGACTCATAGAGACCCTCCGAGACAGAGTAGACTGCCCTGTGGGTTTCTGAGACTAAGGCTTTACAGGAAGAGAAAGTCTCCTCTTTCCCTCACAGCGCAGCTGGTGGTTTCAAAGTGCTGAACTTGGGGTGAGCAGGCAAACATGTAACCTACTATGCCACTGGAGTTCCCTAGAATAACTAAGACATATTTTATTATATTTAAAAAGTAGTGCGATAACTTTACAAATAAAATATGTCAACAATAAGAATAATACCTTTAGACTCACACTTGATGTGTTGGGCATTAGCTTTGAAGATCGTCACATTGCAATTTTGGCTTTAAATATCTGAATTTACTAATATAGGGAACTTTTGGTTAAATGAATTTTAAAGAAAATTGGCTTCCCTTATTTTGGCTATAACCAGACTATTAAATCACTTTCAAATTGATCACATTGGTAAATAACACCAGCTATTTATCCACTTACCTATTAAGTGAAAATATTTTTCCTAATACGTTACCTTGTCATAGAATTTTATATTGTCATTGACTATCTAGTGCCATTTAAAATAAAGAGTTGGCTACAAAACCATTTGCTCTCTCTGAAGCCATTTGAAATTGCCAGCCTTCTTCGCAAGAAGGAAAGTGTGAGAATGTTACAGTCGAGAGGCACAAATTGAAGTATGGCAACAGATGGTATTGCCTTTCAAAATCTGTACCCGAGTTTGATCTGCAATAGTCATTAAAGAAAACATTTTTAGAAGGGTAGTTTCCCTTGGATTACTGAATAAATCCAGGTCATATCTATGGCTCCTTTTAGACACAGTTCACTGACTTTACATATGCTTTGTGCTTCCAGGGAAAACCTTGGTAATTACCAGTTAGATTACAGATTCTGTAGGAAGGAAATGCCTCTGCCCAACATGGAGGTCTGACATATACTATAAGATTTTGAGTTAGAAGCTCAGTGTTGTTCTTTTAAAAAGGTAGTTTGCATTTATATTAGGCAAGAAACCCAATGTCATTGTTTATAGTCATCATTAAAAATGTTTGCTCTTGATAATGCCATTATTCTAAGTGACCCAATTATGGAAGCAACCAGGTATTGATCATACAAAATTGTTTTAATTAATTTTTTTCTCTCCACGTGCTATAATGTCAGAATGGTGGCATTTACACTTAAAATAAAAGAATAAGGTCCAAACAAATTGTGGGGAGATGCACAAAATAATGATTAAAAGTGTATATTTTATTATTTAAAATTCTAATTTCCGCAAACTTTTTGAAGCCCACTCATATACCTCTGTCCCAAGGCTGTAAAGAATTTAGATCTACACTTCATATCAGGAGAGACAGTCGAGAAGAGCATTAACAACGCTGGTGTAATGGTTACTTGTTGGGCTGCTAATGGCAAGGTCAGCAGTTTGAAACTACCAGCCACTCCTCGGGAGGGAGATGAGACTTTCTACTCCCATAGAGAGTTATATCCTTGGGAACCCACAGGGCACTTCTACTATACCCTCGAGGGTTGCTGTGAGTTGGAAATGATTCGATCACTGTAAGTTTGAGAAATCACTGACCGGATGACATGTGCCCATTAATTAGCCTTTTTAATACTTCCTTTGCTGTTGTTGCAGGTTTAAGCTGTAAAATGGAGCTAAAATACAAATTACATGGGATTATTATGAGGATTAAATCTATAATGAATGTAAATTAAATGCTATGATTAGTCATTATAGAACTTTCTTGTACACATTCACATATTGTTAATAGATGTTTGTTTTAGGGGGAAATAAAAAAATCAGACTCTTTGCCATAGTCGGTCTAACTCATGGCAACCCTATGCATTCCAGAGTAGGAGTGAGTGCCCCAGGGTTTCTGGGCTAGAATCTTTATGGACACAAATTACCCAGGCTTCCTTTGGTGAGACTTAGTAGAGTCAAACCACCAACCCTAGTACTCAGATAAGCTTAGGCAAGTGAAAAATATTTGAGGAAACCCGAGACCTCTGTAGGAAAATATGAGGTCCCTTTTTCCCTTCTAATTAACCTATATTTCCAGGCTCTAAGTTCCCTAAAGTACTTTTTTGCCCTTGTCATTATCACAGTTCATAGATTTCAAGATGTAAAGCACATAAAAAACGCCCATCTTTTAAAGGGACGTATAGCAATTCTACTTTAGAAAGAGGTTAGAGAAGGTGGGCTGGGACCATGATTGGCAACGTGAAGCTGATGGCACACTGCTTTCCCTCGCTCCCTCCTACCAGGACGTGTAAAGGTGTTGTGGTAGGGCCTTTGGCAGAAATCTTTTCCCAGAGGCCTCGTCGCAGGTAATGGACCGTCGTTCCCGCTAAATTGAATGCTCCAGAGTGTTCAATCTTCCAGTCACTATTAATAGACTGCTTGCTAGCATCTCGGAGAGCTATAAAGAAGTTCAAAAATGAGTATAAATGAGTCAGCATCATTGATCAATATCTAGTTGATATATTTTGATAAAATAATTCATTCATAAATAGATGTGTCTACACTCTAACATCACATACAACTTTTGAGGTCATGGAGTGTAATTCCTGCTCCGATCCCGGGGTAGATTCCACCAACCCTCCACTCCTCCGATCACAAGGGCACAGCCACAGTTACCTTCACCTCTTCCACCCTTCCTGGCCATTTCATGTCTGTCTCACTTATTTTGCCCTATAACCTCATTTTTGGGCACTTAATTATTTGTTCTTTTTACATGATTGTTTTAAGACTATGAGAAGTTCTATGGGGTAATACTACATCTCATACATACTCCATATTTCCTATGGCATTCAAAAAGTGTGTGATTAAAGAAGGGTGATTATATAACATGTTAGTTAACCGTTTTATTTTGTTTTCCTACATCTGACCACATCTCAGGGAATAATGATAAAGGAATATCCTCTGAAAATGCCCAGCAAAAATGTATTAATGAAGGTGACCAGAGTACAGTATTTTGAATTGATATTCTTGGTAATCAGTATTGCCCAGAAAATGATACACACATGTACTATTAAACTCACACATTTTACTAGCTTAATAACAACCACATATGAAGAATAGTACTATGGGTAGGTGACATTTTTTGTGTATCTTTAGTTTTCACACTTTGTTAGTAGAACTCTTGAATTTGCTTATGACGGAATAATGAAATTGTGCACATTTTATGACCATAGGCAACTAGAAAGTGGGGCACTGACAAAGTACAGTTGGTGTCCCTCAGTACCATCGCTCATGGTGACACTCTCCACTCATCCCCTGGACCTCCTCCTGGACCAGCCCACACAGTCTTTACTACTGATTATTCTCTATATTATATATAGAATCATAAGTTATAATTACAGCTATAAATTACTGAAATGTAACATTTATTAGATGACAGGAATACCAATAATAAAATTGTTTGGTACAATATGTCTGCATTGAATTGCAACATGATTGGTTATGACATTATTAATAACTGAATGGAAGCCTTTTTTATTTTTCGCCTCCTTTTCCTCTTTCAATTCATTCTTAAAAAAAAAAAGAAAAAGAAAAACTATTGGGATAGCTCATGAATACTAATTACCATAATATGTTGAATAGTTCTGTCATTTTGTCTTTTTAACTCCAAGTTTTTGTACATTACGTAATAATACTTTGTTTTCTTGAGATGCCCTTTGAAAGTGTCTGTTCCAGTCTGTTTATTTCATCATTTATTCCCTTTGTTCTGGCTCATTTCAGAATCTCTTCAGATCTTCATATTTATCTTTCTTTCAGGTATTTTTAATGGCCTAATACTTTCTTCATATATGTGTTCCTGTTGTTATCTCATAGCTTGTGATATCAGTCAGTGTTCAGTGACTCAAATCTGTTCTTGAGATGTTCTCAAATTTAGGTGAGATCTATTCAAGGTCAGAGTTTGACTCTAATTGACTTGTTTTCATTTTCAACTTTAAATTGAATGTACATTTGATCAAATGACGGAACTGTCCCACAGTCTCCCCTGGCTTGGTTTTGGATACTGATGCATATCTTCTCCCTTGTCTCTTCCCACAGAGGTAGTAAGTTTGACTCCTGTGTGTCACATGGGGAGAAGCCCATATGCATAGTCCTCATTTCTATTTCTATCAAAGGTATTTGTGATGAAGAAGTTAGCCTTGCAAAATTCAGTCAGGTAATCGCCAACTTGTTTCTGCCCCCATGGCCATAGTTTCTGAGTTCAGTTCCTTCTCCTTTGTCTCCAACTTTTGTATTGCAATGGTCAATAATTATCCATGCTTCTTGATTGCATATTTGATTAATTTTCAACTGAAGTCATTGGTATAATTTCTCAGTTTCTTTATCAATAACTTTATTGGTTGGTGCATAAATTTGAAAAGTTGTATTGACTGTATTTCCTTGTATGCAGATAAGTATTATCTTATCATAAACACAGATCTTGTAATGTTGGCTTTGCTGATGAATGTGATGCCATTAGTCTTGAATTTTTTATTCCTTGCATAACAAACCATATGATTGTCTGATTTAAAATGGCCAATACCAGTCCACTTCAGTTTACTGCTGCGTAGGGTATCGATCTTTATGTGTTCCATTCATTTTTGATGACTATCAATTTTCCAAATTTCAAACTTCACACATTCCAAATTCTGATTATTAATAGATATTTGCAGATATTTCGTCTTATTTTGAATCATGCCCCATCAGCAAACAAAGGTTCGGAAGGTTTTACTCCATCCACTATGGTCAAGTTCACTTATTATGAGTGCCTTCCAACAGGAGTGGCTCATTTCCCAGGAGTATATCAGATACTACTCTGCGGCTATTCACAAAGTTTCCAGTGGCTAATTCTTTAGATATTGATAATCTTTTGCTTTTTTAGAGTCTGTATTGAAGCTATCCTGAAACCTATTCACCTTGGGAAAACTTGCAGGTATTTGAAATACCTGTATGATCATTTCCAGCATCACAGTAACACTTGACTATCATAGTATGACAAACTGACGAATATTCAAGTCTCAAGTTGTAATATTGAAAGATTCCGTGGCAAAATATTGAATGGTGCAGGAAGCATTAGAAGAAGTTGGAAGGAATACAAACAACTGTATCCAAAAGAACTAATCAATATCCAACTGTATCCAAAAGAACTAGTCAATATCCAGCCGTTTCAACGGTAACCTATCATCAAGGACTCACAGTATTGAAGGAAGAAGTCCAAGCTACACTGAAGGCATTAGCAAAATGCAAGGCTCTAGGAATTGATGGAATATCAATAGAAAGGTTTCAATAAGCTGGGGAGCACTGGAAGCGCTCACTCCCCTAAACCAAGAAAGGGAAGACATGTAGCTAGCCAACTGATTAGCAGACATCCACACCCTTTCAGCTTGCCTACAGGCATGCCTTTATGTCTTCCATTTGTCATTCTCCGCCTAGGAAGCCATATGATTGCCGGTTGCAAACTGACAAATATTAGTTAATTTCAGCTTGAGTATGCATCATATATTGATCATTATGCATTCCATTTAGTTTTTGATGATTTTCAATGATCTAGTCTTATTATGCTATTTTTAAATCCTTCTATTTTATATTTAGAAATATGAACCATACTATTTATATATATTTCTGAAAATGGAGAGACTTTGTCTTTATGTACACACTTTGCATTCCATTTTTTTCCCTGCTCCCTCGGGAGCATTTCTACACTACCCTGTAGGGCTACTAGGAGCTGGAATCCACTCAATGGCCTTGGGAATTTCTTTTCAGTTCAATGATAAATGTTAACAGCTGGAATAAGTGTTTTAAAATTTTCTTTTTTGGTTGCATTTGTTCATAAATACTAATTGTTCTTGTTTTATTAACTGTTTGTCTGCTGTAGTTTACATTCAACCCAACCAGCAAGGTCGGTTGATCTATATGACCTGTTTTTGATTATTTTTTAAAAATATAAGTTATAATGATATTTTAAAGATTCTCCCTGAAGTACTCTCCACTTTATAACTTTCAATAAATTAGTAATAAAACCACAAAGTTCAGAAAAGCATAATAACAGCACATGGGAATGAAGTTCAAAGAGAAAGTAATGAAAAAGATAATTACATTGAGAGGGAATTAGATGTCTCCTAAGAGATAATATACGGTTCGAAGTCGACAAGTTAATTTGTTAAAGTATAATGAGCTTGCCAAGATTCTATTTTCCTTTCTCTTTGCTAAAGACATTTTCAGACGAAGATTTCCAGTGACTTCCTTCCTATGCCTGAGAGCCTTTAGTAAATGTGATTTATGATATACATCTTCAGCCAAGTTTTAGATGTGAAATGTCGACATTAGTACTGTGTCACTTCATTTTCCCCACACATGCTGCCCCAAACCCTCCATGTGCCTCCCATCAGTAAATGGAAAGATACTTGTTCATTTGTTTAAGTCAGAAACTGAGAGGTGATCCTTGACGCTTCATCTTCTGCCAGCCCCCATAGCCATTTCTAGATTAGCTACCTCAGTTCAACTTCTTAGATGTCCCCTGGAAGCCACTGAGACGGTGACTACTGGGGAGATATTAGTGACTACATATTGGATCCCTAAAAGAGCTGCAACAGTATAAAGCCTAAAACCTGTGGGAATCACAGCCACTTCTGGTAAGTCCTTCGAAGACATGGGATAGCAGAGGAGAGAGTTGTGTCTGGAACGGAGTACTGCAATATAGGAACATTTGAAGATGATACAGAAGTTGAGGATCCAGCAAAAGAGACCAGCAAGGGGTATCCAATGAAGTAGGAGTCCTCGGATATAAAAGAAGAAAGTGTGCAGTGATCTCAGGAGAGGTCATTAGTTTTGAATGCTGTTTATAAGCCAAGGAACATATGACCATTGGTGTTTCACCACAGAGGACATTTGCTACCCTTGAGAAAGGAGACAGAAAACATAAGTGGATTGGTTGAGGGGACTGCGAAGTAAGGAAGTGAGGCAGTCTAAAGACGTAGAGTCTATTTTGTAGAATTTGTGAAAATTCCATTTGAAACATCCATGTCCCCCTCTAGTTTGGGGCAAAAATAATGTATTTGTAGATAAAATAGCCAATTGTCTGTTGCCGAATAAATTGTTGAAATCTCAACAAGTAATCTAGTTTTTCCAAAAACTGGATGTAAGAGCATCAATCTGAATTTAGATATCTGTGTGGATCTACTTGTGCTTACATGGATTTAAACACTATATTAGGTTATAAAGATATCTGTGTGTGTGTGTGTGTGTGTGTGTGTGTGTGTGTGTATAACGACAAATTAATGAGTGTGTGATACAGCTGTGGATTTCTCCTTCTGCATTCTTACTTTGTAAAGGCACATCCTGATGAAAAAACAATACAGTCTTACTGTAGCTCTTTCTCCATGTTGTAGAGTAGAAACAATCATGGAAAGTTCGGTTATTTAGGAATTTTGTAAGTAGAAATTTCTCTATTTAGACATTTTGTTTATTGAAGAAAAATGAGAACATTCATTTTCTAAAAAAGAAAACAGGGAAATGGCTTTCTTTAAAAATAATATACACATAATGTGTCATTTCACATAGCTTACATTATAATTTCAATGAATAATGAATGCATCTTTGGACAAGTCGATATTTTCTTTTATATATTTAGCAATCATGAATTGACCTAATTAAAATGCTAAAACTATGATACATTATACTGCTCCTTTGTAGGTGCAGTATAAAAATATTAAAAAATCCTCTCTTGTCAGGTGAGTTCCCCTAAAGTGAGACAAGAGCGTAGGTCAGCCTTAGGTAATTACCGCGTGCTGCTGTCTCAGAAATATTACAAGTGAATGACGTTGACATTGAGCTTCCTTTGACAGTTTACAATGCGAGCAGTGTGAGCCAGGCTGCCAGACCCAGGGAAGATGTGTTCGCTCTCTCTGCCCTGAAGGAAGGCCCTCTTCTTGAGCATCTGTTTCAGGCTGATCTTCGGGTGCTGGTCGCAGTCTTTCCTCCAGCTCCGCTTGGGCTCCATCCCTAGTCTACCTCCTAAGAGACTGACTGAGGACACTCTTCTGTTACCGTTTCATTAACATAGCGAAGACAAATCGTTTTCGAACGGATGATGACTAACGGGATCTCAAACCGCACACCCCATCGACTGCTATGAAGTCCATTCAGACTCATAGCAACCCTTTATAGGGTTTAAGAGGTTATAAAATGTCCAGTGTAAATCTTTACTTGAGCAAAGAGCATAAGCTTTCTCTCAAGGAGCAGCTGGCTCGCACGTACCACAGACTATGTGGCTAGCAGTCCAACACTTACGCACAAGCACCCAAAATCTCCCTGAGCCAAAGGCATCAAGGTTAAGATTTCCAGCACATACGACGCTCCACTGCAAGATCCTTTCGCGTGAAAAAAAAATTCCCGTCATTTCAGTATGTGGGAAAGGGACAAAAACAATCGCTCAAAATGTCCTACTTCTAATAGAACCATTTTCTATTTTCGTGAATGTCTTATATTTACCCACAAAATTAATATATGTATGTGTATGTATATGAAACACAATCTATCCAAATCCTTTTTTAATGTATTTAACATGTGGAAGCAATTTGTAACCCTTGAAAACTATACAGACAACCAGATTGCTTTTGGTCCTGGGCAGTCCCTGGGAGAGAAGGAAATCAATCCCGACTTGATATGACATGAGGCACTTCCTGGGAAACCCAAACATGTAACTAGAAACAGATCGACTCCCTCTTCTTCCCAGGACTCTCTGGGCAGGGAGTCCGAGGAGCGCGGTCTGGAAGAGAGGTTACCTAGATAGCTGTGCGCCGGCTTTTCTTCCACCACGTTGATTCTTCTGGCTCCCGCAGGTATCACGAGCACTTCTACGTAGCCTGGAAGAAACAAGAACACAAATACATAAACATCTTGAGTTCTCAATAAGGTTGACTTGCCTCTTCCTTTTTTTGGTTTAGTTTTGCTTTTTGCCCTATGTCACTTCCTATGGGAAGAAAATATGCGTAAGGCTGTCCTGCTTCCAAACGGAGCAGCTTCTTGGAAAGATTCGGGGTCCAGAGTACAATCAAGGGCATACAGGCAATTCTATTTTCCATGTTATGCAATTCACTGGTACATGAAGAACAGAGAAAAACGTATAATGGGACAGCCAGCTCAAAACAGTGAACAAAGTCTACCCTGAAGCAAATAACGTATGACTCTGCTGCGGGAACTCCTTGGAAGTGCAGACGAGGGAAAGCAGCAGCGAGGCCACAGCTGGCCCCGATCATGTCCTGGAGTGGTTCTGTATCTGACAGGAAGGATGAAGCACAAGAGATTAACAAAGGCTTTGCAATTGGAGCTGGAGACAAGCAACTGCAAGACCTCACAAAGCAATCAGGTGTCACCTCCCAGAGTGCCAGCTAGGAGAAGGATGCAAATAGCTGCTTCTCAGGCTAGGGTGAAAAACGCAGTCCTTGAAGGGAAATGCGATGCTCAGGTGTAGTGATACGGAAGCATGCTAAAAGCGACTCGTACAGAGTAGGGATAGTGCGCTTGAAAGGCTACCTTTGGTTCAGTTTAAAAATCATATTAAGATATGTTTAATATGATTCTGAGCACTGATGTCTGGATCTATATGCCCAATAAAAGCCTTATTTCTGTTTTAAAAAATAATTCTAGGGTTGCCTCTTTTTTTCTTAATTTTTAAACATTTCTGAAAGTTTTCACACTTATTTGGTCTATACCAAAAGGTAGCATACGCTCCCCCCTGGTGGCAGTGACTGGATTTAGAATCATTTGTAACCATGCTTATTCAATTTAACCATCCGGAATACACCAAGCATAAAAAGACTATATTTCTGAGACATGAACAGTACACACAGCAATGAAAACAAAACAAATATTTAGTGCCCATTTGTACAAATATGTAAGGTAAGGTGGTCTCTATTCTCAATAAGCATATATTCTAATTGGATATACAAAATATAAATAACTCATACATAGGTGGGTTAAACAAAACTGCCAAAATTATGCTTAATGTGGTAATATACAAATGATATGGTAATTACATATGAAAGAATGTTGGTATGAATCCGAATATTTCAGCAATCCTTCTTTCCTGCTCTCTTCCTTAGTCCCCCTTCCCATAAGGTTCACTGCTATTTTTGTCACAAACATTTGGATGTATGCATTAGTCACACTGGAAAACACCAGCACCAGCTCTAATCACTATTTAGTAAGTTCAGCCTTGTGATTTGTATTTAATGGAACAGTATCTACTAGTAATAAAAAGTGTCCAGAATTCTCGAACACCTAGAACACCTGAGAGGGTCTACCAAGGTACTTTCGGGACACATTCTTGCAGCTGCTGTAGTTTAATCCACAGGACTACAAAGAAAAGATGGAGAAGGGGAGAAGTCATGGACTCGGCATGGGAGATGGCCCTAGTCAATAATAACCAGACCCCAACCAAATCACTACCCCCAGGTGTATGCCTTCTCATAGGGACAGGCCCTACCCAGGATTTCCAAGAAGGCAAATCTTTACACACATATGCCTATTTTTCTCTCACAGAGAACTGACGGGTTTGAATCATTGCAGCCCAATGCATACCTCACAGTGTCCCTGGAGCTCCTTCAAGACAATAATGGGAGAGGGGTTGAAAATAAACCAGGAAAGAAAAGAGAGAGGGGTTAATCACCACCCAGGAGAGAAGGGGTCTATTTTGGTACAGTGGGTTCCTATGGATTAGACTACTTCAAGAAGGAAAGTGTCCGGGCAACTGTGAAAAACTGCAGAGATAGCAAAGGGCAGGGTTAAAGTAAGTCCAGTCAATTTCACAGCAGGTTACTGTTTATCTCTCTGCAAATGAATCTGGCAAAGTGTTTAGAGAAGATGTTAAGTTTCAGATAGAAACACGTGGAAGGAATGTGTACACGATCCCGAATGAGTTTGAACTCATAAATTCTGAAGTATTTTCTGTATTAGTGCAATGGTTATATCTAAGTTCATAGACAGCAATTCTGACGGCTCTGTTGAGCAAGTCTTGGGCTGCTGACCTCAAGGTTGACAATTCAAAACCACCAGTTGATCCCTGGGAGAAAGGTGCAGCTGTCTGCTTCCATAAATATTTGCAGCCTGGGAAACTCTATACGCGGTTCTCTGAGTTGGAAATGGGTCAACGGCAGTGGAGAAGTCATACTTATTTCTAGAGCAATTCTTGAATATTTGTTCTACTGGTATGGCTCTGAGGCAGGTATTATCACTGTGTTTAAATAAAAAAGGTGTCCAGAAACAATTAAGCAAAAATAATTTGAAAAGAGAAAGTCAACAGCTGGGGCCTTTTGACAAAATTGAGGGATAAATTTATTTAAAAATTTATTTAATTTTTTTTAAGCTGTGGATAAGTGACCACTGTCTAATTTATAAAATGAAACATGATGCCAGTGACATTAATCTCAATAAATTTGATCCTAATTTTGAACATTTTGTTTTGCACAGAAAACAATCCTATCATCTAACCAGAGGTTTCAGTTTTAGAAAACGAAAACCATCTAAAAATGCTAAACATTACCATCATCTTCATGATAGGAATAATGATGAATGCCATCTATTGAAAATTGCTATTATAGTTTTTCTACATGGTAAAATACAAGGTAGATATTACAATTTTAACCCGATAGACAAGAATATGAAAAGAGAGAGAGACAAACCTTTTCAAGACTGTATTGTCAAGACAGATCCAAGCTTTGAACTTTGATCTATCTGGTCTTGATCGCTCCTTGTGATCACTCAGTGTTACTGTTATGAGCATCATCATCATTTTATGCGAAGAATAACACTTTAGGCCCAGTGGTAGTTAGGTTTTGTGTCCAATTGACTGGTCCAGAATTCTCAGTGGTTTGACAGTTAAGGCTTAGTAATCCCCAGGATATGATATAAGGCAGTTTAATCAAATTCATACCTGGATCTGCTGGGAGCAGCCAATTGTTATAAGAGGAGGGTGGAATGCAACTCCTTTGCTCAAGTCATAGCCCTGATGCAATTGGAAGGCAGTTTCCTGAAGGGTGTGGCCTACTTTATATACACCTGGACTATGTGGAAATGCCTGTTTGCTTTTTTTTTTCAGGGTTTAGATCCTTCATGTAGCTCCTCGACCATTACGCTTGGGCCAATGGCCTACCATATTACCTGCCGATTCTGGGAGCCATCTTACCTATTGACCTTGAATGCACTTTCTTCTCTAGATACAAGCCTGACCTACTGACCTAGGATTCATCTGTTTCTAGCCTTTCTGTAGAATTTTGTGATTTTTCTGCCAATCTTGGGTTCATCAGCCCCTGAAGCTACTCAAGTCAGAAGAAACCTCCAGCTTAACATCTGACCCACCTAGGTACGTGGAACCCTTCTGGAGACTAACTGGACGTTCCCACTTCTATAGCTTAGTGACGTATTTCCTTGCTATAAATTTCTCTATATAAGCGCCCCTGTATTTTTAGAGAAGTCATTGTAGCACATGCTCATTTTTTTATTGCGTATTGATAAACAATTTTCAATCCCCACAAATGCTGAGATATACAATTTACTTTTCATTTCTTTTAAAAGAGAAAATCTTGCCTAGGTAGGTTATATTGAAAATATGTGACAAATGTGTCAAGAAAATGAAGTGATTCACACAATCTTTTATGCCTATTTTCTAGTGCCAGCAAAAATGGTTAAGCAATTTCTAAATTAAGCAAAGGGGCTGAGAACAGCCACATGTGTCTACATGGGTGCTGTTCATGCAAGATACACAGGGGATACGGCTAATTATATCAAATAGTCTACAACTCTCTCCAGAAAGACTAGAAAGCTCATAAACCATAGGAATGAAATTGTCTCCAGAGTAATGAACACAACATTCCTGAAGCCATGATAGAACTATGGACCCTAAAGGACTTTATTATATGAAAGTCTAGAAGCATGTGATGTTGTATTACTAATTAACTGACAGTTACAGATCCAACATTGTATGTGAATAAAAAGTCATTGTTGGAGGTAGTAGACAGAGGAAATAATGGCTATAAAATTAAGTTAATTAAGGAAGCAGGCGATATAGGAAGAAACCACAGGCTGCAAAGCAATGTCCAGAGGTGAACATAGCAGACACGAATAAGCAAAGGATAGACAATTGACATTGGTAACTAACCCAAGAATCTTAGACAGTCTATAACTTAGTTGTCTTTCTGATCACAAACTTTCCCCTGTGAAAAGATTGGATTGAACTCGTTTAACACACATTCACAAGAACACTAAGTGACCTAAAATAGTGGCTCCAGCACTAACTTGAGATTTGAACTAAGAATAAAGGAGTTGTACACATGTTCAATTGGCTATGCTAAGTATCCCAGACACCCTTGCTAAAGATTTCCATTTTTAATCTTCAGACTCCAACTTGATCCACTGAGGTGCATGCACTCGCTGAAAAAGGGAGCCAGGAAAGAGCTCATAGAACTATAAGGCTGCACAAAGCATCCACACTACAAACCTTCCCCTATGAGACACATACCGAACATTGACACAGATGACAACCAAACGAAAGCTGTTGACTTGTGAGCACAAGCCCTCTGTCTATGGCATGTCTCCCTCGCAGGCTGCCGCGGAGGCAAGGCTGCTCGTGGGATGCGGCCCCTGCAAGTTCATCTTGTAATAAATGCCTTCACACCGTTTTGACTTTCTAGTCTCTGGGCCATGCTTGCCTTAGAGAACAGTCTTGGTATTTTTTCTAACTGAATTACAAGATAGTCGGAAGGCCATGAGCAAACATTATCAACTGGTCATGGCGGTGGACAGAGAGGCTGCTTATGAAATATGAAAAATATTTTAAAAGTCATATTTAAGCTCAATTCTAAGTTGTTGTTGTTCTTAAGTGCCACTGAGTTAGTTCTGACCCATAGCGACCCTCTGCATGCAAGAACAAAACACTACTTGCTCCTCACACTTGCTTTATACCTGAGCCCATCACTGCAGGCACTGTGTCAATCCATCTCCATTTTACCAAGCATGATGCCCTTCTCCAGGGGCTGGTCTTTCCTGACCAGGCAGTGTTTTGTTCTGTTGTGCGCATGGTCACTATCCGTGGCATGAGAATTGATGAGACAGTACTTAACAGCAGTAACGAGAAACCCAACACTTGTGGTTTTGAGCAGGAAGAGACTAGTGTGAGGTGTGAGACTCAGAAGGAGGTGGTGCTAATAGTCGCTGATATTCCTAATATTTCAGTTACCTCAAACAATTTCTAAGTAGCAAATGCCATGAAAATATAACTTACCTAAAACAAGCATAAGAACAAAGTAGATTTTCAGTACAATAAGAATACAGAGGGCTTAGGGGAGAAACCAGAAGATAACTATATATAATAACTATATTCTGAAAGGAATGCAATACTGATTTAACAGTACAGTATCATACTTTTTATGGTTAGTGGTAAAATAACGTGTTGTTGTAATTTAAGGAAAATATCATTGTTGTTTGTGCATCTGCATCCTTCAGCAAACTGTTTCCTTGCATATTAAATAATTATGAAGAGTATTCTACAGAAGTTGGATTGCTTTATATCCTTCTTTCAGATTTCATTTGAACTTTTAAAGAATAATAACATCTCTCAAAATAATAAGGCTGAAAAGCTGATTATCATTACATTCCTTAGCGTGGGAGCCCAAGAACAAGGCTGTCTTTTCTAAAGGAGTGCTGGCAGATTTTGACTTGTGGGACTTTTTCTCCGTTTTCACAGCTTTGGAGATTCAGATTTTTCTCTGCAAGTGACCCTTGGCCTTTGTTATTTTTTGGCTTTAACAACTTCAGGCTTACTTATCTCTTGTTCTGCTGGGGCTAACTAAAATGTTACATTTAAACTATAGAAGGCTGTATCTAATTTACTTTCCTGAAGAACTCTTTTTACCTCAAATGAACTCAGTTTTTCAGTTATTCAAACATAAAGAGCTTGTTTCTTTTATTAAATCGAATATCTATTTTGGGCTCATGTTCTATGATACACCTTTTGAACAAGAGAGGAACTTAAGATAGAAATATGCATTATAAAGTATATTAATAATGATAAAATTGAGTAAAAAATACAAAAGTGGTTCAACAAATATATACTCAGTTAAGAGATGAATGTGAGATTTCTGGGTCATTGGATGGCTGAGGCGTGGGGGGGAGGGGGCATGCTTAAAATGATCCACAAGGAAAACACACTACCAATAATGAAGTAAAATGACCCAGAAATGGTCTTATACTCAGGTTCTCAGGCTTACTGGAAATCAGCAACACTTTCTGTGTTCACGTTCATCTAACGCACACATATACTACCTGATAATACAATAATTATAACACAGACAGCATCTGATTTTTGCATCTACCGGTTACTATTATATCAACGTAAATGAAAAGAGAATGCAAGTGAAGCTCCTGCTGCTCCTTTGCAGCAACGTGTCCACTGTGCAGGTTTGCCATAGGCTCGGTGCTGCCAGCATTTCATCTTCTTACCTGTATAGTTCAAACAGCAAGAAAATGAAGACACTGAAAAACCGAAAACCTGAAGAATACTGTTCTCAAGAGTAGCCTCAGGCTGCTACGAATCTTATTTTATGAGAAACAGCATGCTTTGCACTGGAGAAGAGGTTCTGCAGAAACCTGGTAATGTTAGAAAATGCAAATTAGGTTATTCCCTTGCTGCTCTAACTAGTAAATGCACAACAGATGACTTCATATTTTCATTATTGGGAAATCAGCTTGTTAGACTTTCTGGCTCATCTCATATGTATTGTGTGTCATCACAAAAATATCATTCAATACCTATTGTGAAAGCCTACAGTGAATGAAGAACAGCGATTCTAAATCAAGTGCAGTGTATTTCTGTCTCCCAAGATTTTGAGGATAAAAATGATAAAAAATTACCTGCTCCTCTGGTATGATTGAAATCTCCCTTAATGATTTTGCATGACCTCCCGTTTCCATTGCACACACCACAATGATCTTCCCTTGCAAGTGACCCTAATAAACCATCACAGCCAACTTTCTGTAACCAAACAAAGAATATACGTCAGAAAGCATATTAATCATTACAAAAAAGACATATCATCTGATAGCCTAGTAAACTGTCATATTCTGTGCTGTAAATTAATATATACAAGTTCATGTCCAGTAATATAATCTGTAAAATGACTGAACAGTAGGATAGTGATGTTTCTTATGTTGAGAACTATATCCAAGTTAAGCTAAGAAAAGTAACATTATTGACAAAAATGAAATTCATATAACTGGAACAGGAAATCACATTTGTATTAAATATAATAAGATTCATTAAGTTCGCTCTACTCAATATAGACTATATGTCTTTCACTATATGCGTGACTCCAACATAAACTACTGAATAGTCAATCAACCGTCCGATACATCGAACAGCCACTCAGTTTCATTGCCGTTCAGTAATCAGTCTGCATCTCCAATTACGGTCGTCAGCAGGGGAAGTGAAGAGAGACAAAGAGGGTGCCAGCTCCAACAGACTATGAACAGGTGAGGATATAATAGATGGCTCTCCAGAAGATTTTCATTAGTACGAATCTTCTGATAGTGAGTCAATTGACTAATTTCTACTGAATAATTTTTCTTTTTGGTCTTGGATAGACTTTGAAAACACAACAGTTTTGCAATGGTATGCACAAACAAATGGCTGAATTTATCAATTTTATATAATAACAACACAATCAGAAATACAAGGATTGCACATTTTCCTTTCAAGAAGAACGTTTAGGAAGAGAGATTGATGATACATGCACTGTAACAAGTTTCAATTATTTGAGTGGAACTTTAAAAATATTTAGAAAACAAAAGTTAAAACTCTAGTTTATATTTTGGTGGTTACTGTTGGTGTTACTGGGGCGGGGGACGCTAGCAGTTTGTAAAATGCAGATAGATGTAGGAATGATATCCCGAGAGGTAAAGCAACAACAACAACATGCACATAGAAATGTATAATATCGCTTCCCTTCCATTGTCCTGGAGGACGTATCAGGGTCAAGAAGTTGACAAAGCAAATGCAGTACTGGAGAACTCCCATCAACAAGTCAGCAAGTCTTTCAGGGAGAAACAAAGCGACTATCTGGCTGAAAGAAGCAGCTACCACCGGAAGCGCTAGAAATACAGTCAAGGTGTGTGAAGAGGACACTTAGCGGAGCCATGGAAAGAACTGGGGGTCTTAAAGTGACACTACACACCCACATCCACACCCACACGTGCACACGTGTGTGTTGCACCTGTCTCTCTCTCTCTCTCTCTTTCTCTGTCTCTCTCTCAACAAAGCATAATTCCTCTTCACTTACAAATAAAGAGGGGGAGAAAGCGTAGTTTAGAGAGGTTTCAAAATCCCCAGTTGGAAACCCCCAGTACCCACTGTGTTTCTTTGCAAATACCCACTGCCTTGAGGAGTGGATTCTGACTCATATTGACCCTATAGGACAGAGTAGTACTGCTCCATAAATCTTTAAGAGAGTAGACAGCTTCATTTTTCTCCCACAAAACCCCTGGTCTTTGATCCACTGACCTTGTGGCTAACCGCCCAACACCTTAACCCACTGTGTCACCAAGGCTCCTTAACAAACAGTATGAGTAAAACAGATACATAAATTTGTACTTCTGAATCATCATCATCATCTGAAAATAAAACCCTGTCTCTGTGGAACCATCAATTTCCTATTCCCGGGCCCAACAATTCACGAATCCCTTTCCATCAGTACAGATTTATCTCTTCTGCATATTTCGATAGATTTGGATCCCATGTGACTTTTTGTGTTTGGCCTCTTTCACTTTGCATCATGATTTCAAGGTCTATCCACGCCATACCATGTAACAGTACTTCATTCCTTGTTATTGTTGGATACTATTCTTTGTACCACATTTGGTCATCATTCATCTCTTGATGGCTCTTTTAGTTATTTCCACTTTGGGGCTCTTTTGAGTGGTGTTGCTATGAATATTCATGAATTTTTTTGTTTTTGTTTTCCAGTATATGTTCCCAACTCTTCTGGATATATATATATATATATCTGACATATCTGGAAGCAGAATTGCTGGGTCATATTATAGTTCTATGTTTCATTTTCTGAGAGATTGCCAGGCTTGTTTCAAAGCATCTTCAGCATCATGCATTCCATCAAAAGGGGCGTTCCCAGACTATGTCACAGACACGCATCAATCCTTAAAATTGTAATCAGCATGGTCCCATCGTATGATCTGATGGGGGTTTTTTGTTTTGTTTTGATTGATAATGATGCTAAACATATTTTCATATAAATAACCATATGAGTTAAAATCAAATATTTTATGGTAAGTTGTCATAAGAATTTATGGGAAAGTCAAAATATGCTCAGATAAATCCAAAAGTTCATGAACAACTTTACAAGGCCACCCGGTTTAACTGGTGACTAGTATCTAAAAGGTCGCTGGTGTGCTGGATACGCGCAGGCAACATGCAGGTTCACACCCTTTCTGGTGGTGGAAACTGCTTGAAGCTAAATTGCGTCTCATGTAGAAGTTGATTTATTTTCAATTTCTCCCGTCAGTCCATTCACCAGGTTTAAAATTCAGCTTTCAGTTTTTGGTGCTAAGTAGTTTTTGATAAAACAAAACTTTCTAGGCAAACCCGATATGGGGAAGGTTCTCATAGGGCATGCTTTGAATCATATTGAAAGCTGGAATGAAGCATTCTAGTTAAAAAGCTAGAATATTGAAGTATTCCAAAGTCACCAGGAGTCAAAAGTCATTTTTTACAATTTAATTATAGTCATCAGATTCAAGCAGCATACGAACACATTGCTTGATGCCGCTGTTCTGTTTTTAAAAGGATAGCCTATTGGCAAAACAGACTCTGAAATTGGAAAACCCACTTAGCCTCATGTTTTTCCCAGGATCCTAATCAGAAATCTATGAGATTTCCTGGGTGATGGATTGAGCTATCCATAACTTGTTTACAAATATCTCTCTGTGAGCATTCAGGTATGCATTCTTTTGACAGGAAAATATAATTTCCTCAGATTCTCAAAGAAAGCATGTGACACAAAATAGGTCAGTGACCACCGTATATACAACATGCTCATTTTTTAGATTGGAAGTGTAAGAATTTTCTCAACAGCAGTTCATTTGTGGTTGCCATGAATCCTGCCCATATATACCTTTGATTATGAAAATGACTTCGTTTCCTGGTTCCTAGGAAAGCAACAAGGTGATGACCTACTTCAAAAATGGTTAACCCAAGGCAAGCTTGGAGTCATAAAGTCACAAACCATCATGGCAGCCTGCGTCCAAATAATGGCAAAACAAGTTAAGAAGGGCCTGGTATTCTCACCCCAAAGAGATACAGCTTGAAGAGCCAGCCCAGTGTAAGAACTCCTTAAAGGGTCCCCAAGATCCC
>NW_022111373.1:11294264-11295950 GCF_000313985.2 Echinops telfairi
GGGTTTTCAGTGGGTGGGTTCATGATCTAAGAGAATTGCTGTTTTCCTAAAGAATAATGGATAGCACATTAATGTGCACCATAAACAGAGATTATTTTCAAAACAAAGCGTTGTACAAATGAAATGTTTAACAGTAAAGAGCATTGAAGATAAATTTTAAAAGCATTTGAGTCATATGTGTTGAGATTGTTTTAACGTTGAGTGAGAAATTGAGCTATTGTTAATAGTTTTTTGCCTCATGGTTCTGTCTTGGACAAAGGACTTGAATTTTCGTCTGGAATTCTTTGACCTAAAATTCACGGTAGTGTTTAAGTTTTAGATCAATAAGATAATTACGGAATTTAAAAAAAATCTACACTTCATGCTGTTAGTAATGACTATTATGATTTACTATTACAACCATTTCACCACACAGAGGAAGAAATGACGTTTCAAAACAGATCAGACTTGCTCACAGTCACAGTGGGGTCAGGGTTTCATTCCTATCTTTGCTTTTGTATCTATTGTGAGTTAAGGGGAAATTTTCAGAGCAGATATCAACTGTGCATTTCATAGTTCAGACACGTTTTGTTTCCATTCATCTATTGCCATCCCTCGGGGTCACATCACTTCCTCCCTGTGTTTCCTGTCACCAGCCCTCCTGCTTTGCTAACCTTTGGAACCTTGTCTTTGGGTAAATGCTGCCCTTTTGATCGTAATGGTGGATTATTATAACATACATGCCTGAACTGAAGGGTGAATAGAAGTTATAGGCTTTGGGTTCTAGCAGTCTTGATCAGACAGCAAGCCTGGTCTCTTCTGAATTTGAGATCTGTCCACAGTTTTCTCCCATTCTATCCAGGACCTGCTGATGTGATCCTTTCAGAGAAGTTCGTAGTGGCAGACAGGTACCATCTAGTTCTGATTTGGGGAATGTTGAGAGTGATGTTTCTACGGTCCATTCGTACATTGGATCATTTCCATGTGTCCTTTGATTTTCATCTCTCCACTTTACTTCCATATGGGAAGAGACCACCGAGATGACCACTCACAAGCTTTTAAGACCCCAGTGGTAGAATGGAGAAGACTGTCTTTGTGTACTATGTTTTGAAAATTGATATCGGTGTCCCCTAAAACCGTGGTTTGATTGCCCAGAACCAGCAACTCATTCCCTCACGGTGTTTGGTTATTTCTAAGAAACTTCCATAGCCTTGCCCCTACTATGCTCTACCACATTCATGAAGATATTTGCTGCAGAGTTAATACACATATATGAATATCTCCTGTCAAATCTATACATATTCACAAGTATAATATGCCTTCTGTCCCTCCCATCCCTGTTTAGTTTGCATGTTTTTCCAAGCATATATTCATAGATCAACACTATTGGAGTAGTGTCTACAAATGTGTTTACCTCAGTTGTCTTTAAAACATTTAAATCTTCCTCGTATCTTTTAATTTTGCACAATTCTTTCATCACACAGTAAAGATCCACATGGTGCCACAATCTTTACACAACATTTTCGTTTTCCCTTCTGGATTATCTTACCTGGCACCTGCCATTTGCGCAGATATCTGCTCCCTGATATCCACAAGAAGTTCCATCCATCACTTTTTCTGCCAGAAGAATAGGCTGTTCTTTTCCAACAGGGGAGCAGAACAGGGCACATGGTTTTTCTACATAAAGAGTGAATAAAAATAAGTGAG
>NW_022111373.1:11297936-11299926 GCF_000313985.2 Echinops telfairi
CTAGAAGTCGTCTTCAGTGCAGTGATAAGTGAATAATACTGTAAGGTGATGAGGTTAAAATACTCACCTATTAGGCTCAATCATAGAGTAGCAAAATATTTTTAAAGGGTTGCTTCTATTTTTAAACCTCCTACTGAGCAGCTGTAGCATTTGGTAACACCAGTAGGAAGAATATCCAAATCTGAAATTTCAGAGCCATTTCCATGCTACATTACTAATTTATTGGCTTGACACCAGTCAGGTCCTTTACTGTTTATTAAGCTTGTATAATAGAACGGAAAATAGTTTGCAGTCAGTAATGCTCCACATATGCCAAAGGGATTCTATAAATACCAAATAACAGCCAGAGGCAGGGGACAGGACATTGCTTTGCAAAGAGAAGACAGATAGTTAAATGAACCATCAGAATTGAACATTTCAAGCCGTTTTCACATGTGGCATCTGAATACTGTTCTGAACGATTCTAGGGAGCTGGAACATGGCCTTTCATGTGGATGGTTTTGAAGTTTTCCTTTAAGATGCCATTAGAAGCTGCAGTCAAGCCTTCAGTGTGCTCTTACACCTCAAAGTAGGTTATGTTTATCCAATGACTACTTTCTATGTCAGACATGTCTTCGGGCTTAAAAAACAGCTGGTAATACTGCAACAATTTAAAAGTGGTCGATCTGATTTTCTTTCTGGGATTTTCATTGATGAGAACAAGCCAGATGTATGAAGACTGTGAAACGGAGTTCATCTCCTAGAAACCCCATCCATATTCCAAGCAAGACTTCAGGTACCAGCTTTGTATTTCTCATCATAGTGTCAATGCACCACACTGACTTTCGCTCTCTATAGATTACACAAACCTTTGATACCAAACTTCCTTTCGAGAGATTTCCCTCAAGACTGTGACACCAGTGCTGCGTGCAACCAGCCAGCACCTGGCAGGCAGGCTCTGCCTTGAGTTAAGAGGCCAGCCCTTCCAAGATATGCATCAGACTTGAATTGAAGCCAAAGTTTACCGCAGAGTATGTAAAATACCTGGATGTTAAGGCCCTGCAATTCTTTTCTCTAAAAACAAGTCTCCACTACTGCATTAGTATCTGACATTAAATTCTCCTGGCTTTGGATTCATGGGTGTCATAAAGTTACAAAGACTTTTGTTTTCTTTAAGGATTGTGCTTTTAAATTATTTCCATGGCACAATGGCTATTATTGGGTTTCTTATACAAATGAGTGTCTTGGATTTATGTGTGTTATAAAAATTTTTTTTAAACGACAGCCTACTAACTACAAAATAACTAATACGCATCACTTTGATGAGAAATATCACTTTGTAAAAGTTAAGAATTTATTGTGGCTGTCAACAGCTTAAACATTTTAAATTGACCTTGTTCAATCCCTTAATTTTTCTTCTTTTCTAACTTATATGAAACCATGATCATCTGTATTCTATTTTTCATGTAACAAAATAGGTTTTAAATGAGGTTAGCCCTGGCAAGATCATGTAGGAGAGAGAGGATTAACTTATAAATGACCAGAAAATGACTTCATGATATAACCAATCATATTAATTATAGGGTTAGTATCAAAAGATAACGGGAATGTTTTTAAATTTATGCAAATATATTCACAGAAACAATACACACCAGACAGTATTCTAATCATGGCAATGGTGGGAACGCAGGCGGTTAAAATATGCTCTAGCAGGATGATTCAGAGGTAGGTTGGAAGGGACGTGTAACACATTTGAAGAATTAGAGGGATTCTTTTCTTTTTAAAAAAAATTTTAAAATCATTTTATTAGGAGCTTATACAACTCTTATTGCAATCCATACATACATCAATTGTGTAAAGCAAATTTCTACATTCATTGCCCTAATCATTCTCAAAACATCTGCTCTCCACTTAAGCCCTTGGCATCAGCTCATTTTTCCTCTCCCTCCCGCTCCCCCCTCCCTCATGAACACTTGATAATTTATAAATTATTATTTTGTCATATCTTGCC
>NW_022111373.1:11301590-11303681 GCF_000313985.2 Echinops telfairi
GATGTGGCGAAAGAGCATGATAACAGAAGCAGATGGCAGAAGGAGAAGAGAAAGAAAAGGGAAACGCCGTCCAAATTAGGGCTTAAAGAAGATTCATCAACTTGCTGCCGGCATTCAGTTAGCACTTTAGTAGTGTTGACTAATACTGAGAAATATTTTGGTTGTTCTCAGTGTTTGTGCTAATTAAAGTACTACAAACATTCATGTGTTTGTATTTATGGGGATATAGAATTTCATTTATGTAGGGTAAGTAGTAAGGAATGCAATGTTATCAGTTTGTGATAAGTATGTATTAGCTGTCTAAGAAATTCCAAACTATTTTTTAAAGTGGCTCTATAATTTTACATTTACAGCAGGCATGTCTCAGAGATCCAGTTTTATTTTCTCTCATACTTCCCACTATTTGGTAACATCTTTTTTTAAATTTTAGCTGCTCTGATGGGTGTGTGCCAATATCTAATTATAATTGGTAAAACATACTTTTAGTCAGTCTTTGTGGGTGTTATTTCAGTAAAAGGAGGAAAAGAGAGTCTTGAAATATGAGAAGACAGTCAGTAAAATAGCATTTATTATTATTATAACATACCGTGCAAAGCTACAAGCCTACTTCATTAAGATGGTGGTTATCTGATTGGCCATACCTTCATCCATGACAGCTTGCCACTGATGTACAGGCTTTGGGTACGAAGTTCTAACACTAAAGGCCTGGCATTGCCAGTCTCTGAATCCAGGCAAACCTGCAGGACAAGGTGGATTCTCACATATTCTGTATTGTTTTCGGGGACCATTACAATCCCTTGCTTCAGTACCTAGCCTAGAAAAGACAGTACAAATAATCAATTTTTCTTTTTTAAAACATTAACTATCCATTAACTCATGTTTATTAATGATCTATAATATTTACATGAAATCTATTTTTGTAAATGTGAACATATTAAATAATTAGCAATAGTAGGGAATGCATGTTTAATGTACAAAGGAGTTTCAAAAAAGTTCATGGAAAATCAGTATTATGGAAAATTATGGATGGGCCTCAATTTTTTCCTTGCAGGATCTAGTTTGAAATTGGTTTGAAAGAAGCCTCTATCAGAGCGACATGAGTTTTGCTAAAATTGAAAGCAAAAATAAATAACCAAGTCATGGTGAAGCGTATGCTAATGAATGCTGAAATCACTGATTTTGTATTTAAAAAATTATAGGGACTGTGTTCCAAAGAAAATAGCAGTTTACAAATGGACAATTCATATTCAGATGGGATGAGAAGATGTTTCGGATGAAGCTGGCAGCAGAAGACCATCGATGTTCGAACAAGCAATCTTATGTATCAGTGCTATAATTTTAGAGGACCAACGATTAACTGCAGAAGCAATAGCCAGCATTATCGACTTTTCCAAT
The DNA here is from genome assembly GCF_000313985.2 of Echinops telfairi. Taxonomy (NCBI): domain Eukaryota; kingdom Metazoa; phylum Chordata; class Mammalia; order Afrosoricida; family Tenrecidae; genus Echinops; species Echinops telfairi. The sequence continues at coordinate 11,302,986 of NW_022111373.1, forward strand.
GATTCAGCTTACACAATCTGACTGAAAAACTAAAGCCCAGCAAGTTTTCAAACGGCTTCTTCCAGATCACCTGCAGACACAAGCAGCACTCTGCATGGAGAGTTTTCAACAAGTGCCATCAAGAACCTGAAACATTTCTTTGAAGAACTGTAATAGGAGATAAACCTTGGTCTACGAGTCTGATCCTGAAAACAAAACACAGACAATGGCTGCCATGAAGTGGTCCAGGCAATGCAAAAGTGGACCTGTGAAAAGCAAGAGTCCTAACAGCCCTTATTTTTGGGGGGTGGGCACTCAAGGCATTTTTCTTGTTGAGTTTCTAGAGAGCCGAAGCATGATAGCATCTGTTGATTATGAGAGTGTTTCGATAAAGTGAGCAAGCGCTTCACAGAGAGATGCATAGGACAGCTTCATCAGACAGGGCTTCCCCGTCCAACCACATGCTGCTCATCCCCCTCATCAAAAATCATCAAAGGGCAATTTTGCTGGAGTTTCCATGGAAAATCCTTATATATCCACTTTATAATCCCTATTTGACTCCTTCTGACTTTTAAACATTTCTTTATCTTAAGAAATCTCTAAAGCTCACCATTTTTTTTGGTCAGGTAATAATTTAAAAATAGCCTGCACTGGCAGGATTAAATTGCCAGGAGATTCTGTTTTCCAGTGATGGACTAAGTGGCTGGTATCCTCTCG
>NW_022111373.1:11304186-11309731 GCF_000313985.2 Echinops telfairi
CACTGAAATTGCTGAGGAAGCAACTTGGCCACCTATCTCCACGCAAAGTTAAAGCATATATTTGAAATGACGTTCACTGTCTACCCAGGGTCACCTGGGAATGAGCAAGCTGGCCTTATAAATCTTTCCTGACTACTTGTTCTTAGCGTGCTTCGGTTTGTCATCCTTCTTAGCTTTTTTGCTCTCTCAATCCTGTTCTTATTCTCCGCTTCCTGAAGCCCTGTTATCTTCTGGCTCATCTCTCAGCTTCTTTAAATGTTAACCTCGTTTTCCTGACTTATGGAATTGCAGCATCTTACTTGATTTGCTCAGGGAAACACTCCTTTTACCGTTTAAATCTTTACTTTTGGAAAATCGGGGTTTCCTTTTCTTTCTTTTTTGAGGACGTTTTTTTATGAGCATAACATAAAATAAGTTTATGGATTGTTAGTTTTTCAGTAACACCTTTGCATTTCAGAATTGAAGACAATGTGCCCTCCCCCAAACCAGGAACTGTGCTTTTACCCAGGGCATTTGCGTTCTCGACTGCTGATCCCAGAACTGCAGGTGCGGCTACAAGGGCTCCACATGCTCCACTCGCCAGCCAGATGTCCAGGTGCTGAGGTCCTGCTGGTACATTCTCCAGCCTTACACCACTATTCCAAAAGTTATGTCTTAGGTGAACAAATCAGGGCACAAGTCATCATCATTCACTGGCCTACACAGTCACTGGAAATGCAATACAGTCAAGTCTACTGGAGTGGGAACATGGGGAGTTGAAAACCACCAGAGCCAACGTGACACTTGCTTGTTATCATCCCGTATAATGGCCCAGTTCTCGCCATTTCATGTCAGATCATGCAACCTTGTCATGAAAGCACTTCATTGATATTTGTTACTACAAAGCTGAGAATTCAGCACTTGCCACTGAGATACTGTACAGCTGCGAGGCACTGGATCTGGGGTTGTACAGCCGGGGAGCAGAGACAACACACTCTGAAACACAGAGAGCAACAGAAAAGGAAGACACACAGAGACGAGAGCAGCAAGAACGCTCACATGGAAGAATGGAAAGTAAGCGATAAATGTCTTCTATTATTAGGTTTAGAAAGGCATTTTAGCCAATGGAGAAATTTTGATTTGAAATGCCAGTATTTCAAGAGACCTATCCTCCTTGAAGGTAAAAATGTTCACTTTTAATTGAATTATAGACCTTTTCATATATATATATATATATATATATATACAGTATATATATATATTTCCCTCCTGAAGGAGTTCTCATTAAGCATTAACATTATACTGAGTTTTCTTTACAAATCAGTTTGTTGGAAAGAATTAGAAAATTTTCAAATTCTGTTATTTCACTCCAATTTTATAGTTTATTTGGTAACTTATTAACTTGGCAAGAACACCAGGAAAGAAGAACTTGAAGTATAGTCATTTTCTTTTTCCTTTTTCCATTGACTTTAAGTAAAGGCAGTGAAAGAGACTATTTTTGCAGTCACTGAGAACTGGTTACCAAAAGTTAGTCAACAGATTATTGTAATTTCTCCCCCTCAGTCCCTAGAAAATAAGTTATATGACAGTCACAGGAAACAGCTCAAAGGCAAAATTTAACTGAAAAAAAATCATATTGAAAAGAATTAATAAAGATTAAAAATATTAAGCTTAATGGTTCCATAATAATGGGGTTCAGTGAACAGATTGCTTTGCTCTGTACGATTTTCTGTCATTTATGACAATGAGTTTTCATGGGCTTGGGGGAAACTGCAAGACTCTGAATTCTCAGCTTTTCTATTTCTATAATATGGAAGATAACATATTTATTTACCTAATAGTATTTATACGAGTTAAATGAAGTACAGTGCACAGCACCTACTAAATATTTAGTAAATGCTATACGGGAAGCCTTTGTGACCCAGTGGTTAAAAACATGGCCTGCTAATTTAACGCTTGGTGGTTCAAACCCATCACGACTTCACAGGAGTCAGATGACCAAGCCTTCAAAACCCCATGGGGCACTCACGTTAGCTTATATGGCCTCTATGAGACTGGATCAATTTAATTTTCTTTTTAATAATAATTATACAAAATTACTTCACGCATCATTATTTCAAAGTTATTAATAAGGTTTAAGTTAGTGAATCAAATGTTTGATCTTTATAGATATTTCTTAGAATTTATTGTAGGAGTAAGAGGGGGCTTTAAAAATTCATAGAAAAATGGAAACAAATGATTTTGAAAATTTCCCTCAAATATTTTGAAGTCTCCTCATGTGTTTTAAATATCCTTAGAAGAGAAACTTTAGAATAGCGTGCTATAGTTTTGTTTGCGTCCAATTAATGCTTTACTATGCCATAAAACAGTAAGTGCCTGCAGATTTTCTATAATTCTACCCAAATTTAAATTTGTTTTCTCTTAGATTAAAAAGGTTTTAAATCTGCTCTTGAGGGGAAAAAAACTTGAAAAATTCTTTGCATATCAGTATGACAAATTTAATCATTAAAGAGTTCAAAACTTTGTCTGAAGATACAATCTGACAGTTGGAAAAGCTAAGAAAAACATACCAAGTCAAAAACTTTTACAATTAGTTACTTGCCATTCATTTTTTTTTGCCATTCATTTTTTTTAAGCAATCTAATATGAATGTTGTCAAACTTCAATCGATCAAATTGTTTTGGCTTCCTTACTGCTACTTGAAGAGTATTTGCTCTTTGAAAGTGCACATTAGAGCTCCTTTTCCCGTTTAGCAGCAAGCTAAAATATTCTGGAAGGAGCGGGATCTGGGCCTGACTAGTGTCAAAACTAGATCACACCTGGGAGGTGAAAAGAAAGGGAGATTGATGTGCAAGCCATTCTGAGCGCACAAGTTCCGTGGAAGGTAAGTCTCCCCATCCCAGTCCTAGGAAATTCTATTAGCAGAGCAAACTATGGAATAATAGTTAAGGTTTATTGATGACATTGTGGGAGAGGTGGTTTTGTTAATTCTAGATGATACTGTATTTTAATGTGTAGGAAAATGTTACATATTTTTGGTGGGTTACACACATGCTGGGCAAGGTCAGCAGCTTGAACCCACAGGAGAAACACGAAGCTGTCTGCTGCCATCAAGATGGAAAGCCTTGGAAATGCACTGTGGTGCTTCTACTCTATCCTCTAGGGGCACGGTGAGATGTAATCGAAGACCAGTGATGTGCATTTGCATGGAAAATGTGTCTAAGGATGCCCTTTCTACATTTCTAGAAACATCTCTTGTTCTTTGTTGCTTTAATTCTAAGAAATGATATGGTGCATAGCCTGACTTATGAAAATGCCGACAGACAATACATCTTATTTCTGGGATCATCGTGGCTTTGACACATGGATTATATTTCTCTTCTTCCAGATTTTTTTTAAAATTTTTTTTTTCTTCCAGATTTTCAATGGCTATATCTACCTGGGAAGTTCACAGGAATATGATCAAAAGAGGTTCATGAAAATGAACCTGAAAATTTATTAATCAAATATCATTAGTTATGAGAATAAATTATAATGACACTTTCAAATTAGGAAAAAAAATAACAAAAATATATTTTGTGAACTCTGATGAAGAAATCTAAATATCTAGTAAATTGGAATCTAAGTGCCCTCCCCTCCCCAATCCTGGCAAAAATCATAAGTAAAGAACATACATTTGTCAGTTTTTACTACAGTTTATCAACTTCTTAATCTCTCTTAGATGTAAATATAAATGTATGATGGCATTATGAAGAGAAAAGGGAAGAGAGAAAGAGATTGCCTTTAATTTGGTAAATGATGTTCATAAATAGCATATAAATCACTACCTTCAAAATAATTTCGAGTCAGAAAAATAATTTTGAATCATGCAGTTTGGTAGCCACCTTCTCAGACCCCATTGCATAGTGCTAGATGAACTAGACTTAAGTAGCTAGACGGACATCCACAGAGCGCTAGAGACGAAAAACTTCAACTTTGCTTCCTGATTTGCAATTTGCTGAGTGAGCAGTGTTTAGGAGAGATTGCAAATATTCAAATATTTTAGCACCGCTCTGCTCACTAGCAGAGGGCTGGAAGGCTGTGTGATGACTCCACAGCATCTGGTTAGATGTTTGAAGAAGACTAAATGCCTGAGGAACTGAGAAATTCCCTAGTTATTTCAATATACAAAGCATAACTAGAAGAATGCTATTACCACGATTGCAGGGAAATAAAACATGGGGCAGGTGATGAGGAATTGCACTTTTGATTATTTGAAAGAGTGAATTTATTTTGGATACTTTAAGTTGGCTCATCATTCTTATAAATATGAGAAGACAGAAATAATAGAAAATATTTAATAGGCCAGATTATAAAAGGAGGATATTTTATTTTGCTATGGAAGAATTAGAAAGGATAGATGGATCGTGTGAGAAATTACGTCTGAATATCAGTTATCATTGTTGATTCTGGTTTTCATTTCTGAAGGATGATAAACATTCCTACTGATACAGAATGTTATGATTCAAGCAAATAATCAGTATGGTTCATAAGGCTTACCCTATATACACATTTTGTTTTAATTTTCTTTATAACTTAAAAAAATAAGAAAGAGGCCCAGATAAAGACCCCCTATTTAAGCTCATAGAAAAACCATTGGTTGATAATCTCTGGTGGTAAAACTTAACTAGTCTAAAACGTTTGGTGGAGGATTTTAACTTTTTAAATTAAAAAATACATGTAAAACATGACTACATTCATCAGACTATCCAGTAGTTATGGAGAAACGTCCAGTTTACCATAGCACCCAATGTCTCATTTTCATCCATCAATTCCACTTCTCCTCCATGACGGCACTATGCAGTATAGCTTGGAGATAATGCATCAAATCCCTTATTAGGAACTTACAAATACATTGTGTGTGTGTGTCTGTGCGTATTCACATTTGGACACGACTGCTTTATTATTTTGTTAAAATAACAAATAGCATTGTAAAGTCCAAATCCTGACATGCCTATGTATGCACAGTTCTTGCCATGGTACTATCTATATGTATCTACATTGCAACCAGTCCTCTACTAACAAATATTTTTTGTGTGATTTTTTTTTTAACATTTAAAATGACACCTTTACATAAGCATTGTGTCCAGGTGTATTTGTGCAAATTTCCAGAACTTGAATTGCTACATTTCAGTCTATTTTTTCAATGGATGCCTTTTGTTGTTTTGTTCTTGTTGTTTTGTCTTTTACAAATATTTTGTCTAATATTAACTTTATATTAATATTAATTTAAATATTTTGTTTTCTAAATAATTGACACAAAGTAATCTGAAGATTTTGTGTGTTACTTTCTATTCTTAGATATGATGAAATTTCATCATACTGCAGTGAAACATATTGTATTTTGTGATGAATAAATTAATGATCTTTCTGATTTCATTTCACAGAATAAAAACTGGAGAATTATATAAACTAGCATACTGCTGTCTCTTGTTTAAATTAGCCCTAATTATAAGCATGTCTGATATCTACATGCTTTAAGATTTGGGGCAATAAATTTACTTATCCAAAATAATTATGTTTATCT
>NW_022111373.1:11310889-11312358 GCF_000313985.2 Echinops telfairi
CCACTCAGGGTATAAGAATAGGTGATTTTATCAGCTAAATTTATACCTTATGCCCTGAAATACATCCTTATTTAAAGTCTACCTTATCCTTAAAATCCATGGATAATATTTTATTACTGCATCACATGACTTTGGACTGTAATACAAGATAGTGGTTCTTAGTGGGTGTATTTATGTCATTCATTATCAGTCACTTTTACCTAAGTGTAAATGAGCTTTAGATTTTCAGATACGATAAATTGTGTACAGGTACAAGTTAAAGGGGGCAAAATACTGGGATAAAGCAGACAATAAATATGAGAACTTTGAGGAAACTCAAGAAGAAATATTGTCACAATCTAAGTCACAGCTATACTTGTAGAACCAGAGCCAGAGAGTTGCAAAAATGTCATGGAAAAAAATGGAATTAACAGATAATGGAACAATTTCCATAGATTTTGAAGCTCCCTGGAATATGTGTGAATTGTGTGTGTATATTATATACTCTCTCTAATACGCACAGGTCTACAGTACAACAATCTTACTGGCTTTCTATTTCTTTAGGATGGTTGAACTTTTATAGACACAAAGTATAATGTTAGAAAACTGTGGGAATCTAAAATCCATGTAGGCAACAAAGGAGATTACAACCAAGTGAAACTCATGCCCACTCTAACTCATAGAGACCTTACAGAACAGGGGAGAACTGCCATGTAGGATTCAGAAACTGTAAAACGCTTTAAAAAAAAAAAAGGTTTCTTGGGACTTAATCCACATATCACACAATTCGATAGTCCAATCATATCAAGAAGAGTTGTACAATCATTGTCACAATCGATTTTAGAACCCATGTTTAAATGGTTAAATCGCTGTTAAAATGAATTGTATAATCATCAAGAAAACAATGCTGGAAATCACATGATAGGATTGGGAAAGCCAACAACTTCATTGAAAATACCTTTTTAAAACAACCCAAAAGGTGACTGTACATATGGACTTCTCCAAATAAATAGAATAAATAGAAACTAAATGGACTACAACTGTGGGAACATACTATGGAGAAACAATAACACAAGTAAAAGTAAGACAGGACACTGTGGAACAGACAGACCATCAATTGCTCATATGTAAGTTCGGGTGGAAGCTGAAGAAAATTAAAACAGTCCACAGGAGCCGAAATTTGAGTTGAGTCTATCCCACCCCAGTGTTGAGACCATCTCAAGAAGAGATTTGCTGCGTTGAACACTACTGAGAAAAGACCTGAGGAGCTGTGGGAGGACATCGAGCATATCAAGCAAGAAGAAAGCAAAGGGTCGTTAAAAAGGCAAAAAAGAAAGAAAGGATCAAAGTGGATGTCAAGAGACTCTGAAAATTTCTCCTAATCTTAGAGTAGCTAATACAAATGAAACAAATGATGAAGTCAAAGAATAAAATAAAACTTCAAAGGGCAGAAGATAAAGCCAAATATTATAATGAAATGTGCAAAGACT
>NW_022111373.1:11313093-11315826 GCF_000313985.2 Echinops telfairi
TTGAACTTACACAGGGATCGCGAAGCAATTTGTTAGTAGAAAAAGGAAATGTAGCATAGTTTAATATCAGGAGAGGTGTGCATTAGGGTTGTATCCTCTAACCATACTTATTCAATCTGTATGCTGAGAAAATAATCAAAGAAGCTGAATTATATGAAAGAGAATGCAGCATCAGAATTGAATTCATATTTATTGACAACCTGTGATATGCAGATAACACAAGTGCTGATGAAGATCAAGGATTATAGCCCTCAGTATGGATTACAACTCAATGTCAAGAAGACCAAAATTCTCCCAAATGGACCAACAGGTAACATTGTGACAAATGAAGACAAGACTGAAATTGTCAAGGATCGCCTCTTGCTAGGTAGGATCCACCATCGATGCTCATGGAAGCAGCAGTCAAGAGACTAAAGAAATACACTGCACTGGGAAAGTCGGCTGCACAAGATCTGTTTAGACTTGAGAGTTGAAAAGCAGTGATGTTACTGTGAGGACCAAGGCTCACCGGACCTGAATCATGGTGTTTTCCATCACACCATGTGCGTGGGAAATGTGGACATGGAATAAGGAAGACGTAGAAGAACAGATGCATTTGAATTGTGGTGCCGATGAAGAATATTGTCGGCGTGATAGACTGCTAAACGGACAAATAAATTTGCCTTGGAGGAATGACGGCCAAATTCCTCCTTAGAAGGCTGGTAAGACTTCATGTTACAATGTCAGTGGTTCTTAACCTGTGGGTCGTGACCCCTTTTGGGGTCAAATGACCCTTACACAGGGGTCGCCTAAGACCATAGGAAAGCACCTATTTCTGATGGTCTTAGGAACCGAGACACCGCTCCTCTATCCATCTCCAGGCAGGTCTGCCCACATCCAGATACGCTGTCTGGTGAGAAAGAAGCAATCTCAACCATTGCCCTGACATTGGCTTTGTACACATACTGTCGCAAAATGTAGCAATGTAGTTTACTGTTATATTCAGACTGTTACCCATGCTACCACATGCTTCAAGACAAAATTTCATTTATTTGTCATTAGAAATAAATATTTCACTATATGTAACTGCATATTGTTTTTGTGATTCATCCGTATGCTTTAATTATGTTCAATGTGTAACAAAGCAAATCCATCCTGAATAGCAGATATTTACATGACGATTCATAACAGTAGCAAAATGACAGTTATGAAGTAGCAACAGAAATAATTTTATGGCTCGGGGTCACCACAATCTGAGGGTTGCGCCATCAGGAAGGCTGAGAATCACTGTCTTACCTACGTCGACATGCTATCGAGCAAGACCAGAGCTTGGAAAAGGACATCCTGCTTGGTAAAGCAGCCAGGCAGTGAGAAAGAAGATGGTCCTCACCGAGATAGCCCGACACCGGGGCCGCAACAATGGTGCCAGCACGTGAACCGTCGCGAGGATGGGGCAGGACAAGGCGGTGCTGCCTACTGTTCTGCACAGGGTTACTCTGGGTCAGAGTGGGCTGGATAGCGCCTAACGACAAACATCATTTACTCGGATATTAATAGTGAAGGCCGGAAGATATTTGTATGAGATAAAATATTAGGTAATTAAAGAGGGAAAAGGGGCAATAGGAGAAATGTAGTTATGAAAGAGGAGAAGAACAATGTTGGCGAGGAGGCATAGGATGAGAGCGAATATTGAACATTAAGATTGAAATAATAGAAGAATCAGATCTTAAATATAATCTAGCAACTTCTGTTTGTAGAGAAAATAAAGGAGTTTCAATAGAGGACGATTAAGACTAAACTATTATGTTAGAAGCCTTATTCATGTGGTGCTGTTCAAAATAGTTTATAAATGACAAGAACATAGAAGTTAAATAATATCCAAATCTACTAAATACATCAGAAAGGACACATTCGGGTTAATATTTCAAACCAGTCTGTTTTAACTCAAAAATATATTTTAATCTCAATTCTGAAAGTATTTTATGCTATTTTACATTAGAATTCAAAACTGTTTATGTTATTCAAATTTACTTGTCAATGAAGAATGTAATAACTTGAATTACGTTCATTTTACTTGGCAGTATTAACATTTTTCTGCTTCAAACATTTTAAAGAGAAGGATCTTGTTTAGCAAAAGGTAACAGAGGCAAATACTGTAATAAATATAATCCGGCAATAGTAGTGATCTACAAGTGGATACTTGGCTAGACGCACAAGGTAAAGTGGTATGGGAGGAAGAACCAGGGGTCCACTAAGGAGTATATATATAGATTTGTCAAATGATACCCATAAATGTATGTTTACCTTTGCTGCAATTATATACCTAAATGAGCACAGAGGAGGCAAAGTTTTAATGAGTCACTGGGCCAAGGGGAGCAGGCTATTGGCTTGGGGCACACCGAGTTTAGTTGGATTAATCTAGTTCAGGAAGATAATGTTTACTTCCTACTATGGTGCATGCTGGCATCTTAAAAGTCTGTGAGCAGCCATTGAAGGCGCAACTATCGGTCCCTTCTTGTCTGAAGAAGAGTGATGGAACTAGAAAGACCTATGTAATCATGGGTCCATAGATCCCTGACCTTATTGGACCTACCACCTTTTCAGAATATAATTCTTTAGGAGACCCTGGTAATTAAAAATCTTTGAAACATAGTCCATAATCCAGGACAAAGTGTAGGTTTGTAGCCTTCACCCTTTGCTTGCTCCAGCATGGCGCAGGGGACAGTATCATCATTTGGGAAGTAGCGATTTAGT
>NW_022111373.1:11316462-11318111 GCF_000313985.2 Echinops telfairi
GGGGGGGGGTTTACATGGTAGTTGTTGGGGGCAGGGCAGTAAAAGTGAGACGATGTCAAGGTGTCCAGGAAGAAAAAGAATGTTTGGAAACTAATTATGGTAGCAATTGTACAATACTGCTTGACATGATTGAACTATGGAATGATTTGTTATCTGTATTAACTCCCAATTAATAATAAGTTATAGATAAATAAAAAACTATTTTAAAGAAATATGTCTTGTCATAATTAAGATATGGTCTAACTCAAATTAATGTGCTTTTATTTACATATACAAGTTACTAAAAGTTTATCTAAGAAATTATTTAAATGAATGTTAAATCAAATCATTTATTTGCTTCATTTAAGACTCTTAAAAATAAATAGATGCCTATTGTCTATCATATGCTTTCTTGGAGACATATCTATTTAAAATAATGCATTTCTAATAATTTCAATTCATGAAAATGTGTGAACTTTTTGTTGTTTTTCTCTTTGTTTGTGTATTATTTCTTTAGCTATAAAAAGTTTTTAATATAAAATTGTCGAGATGACAATGTAGAAATGCCAATATTAAAAACATTCATGTATAGTTCACGTTGTTGTCTATCTAGGAGTATTATATTTTGTGTTGAAAAGCAAGGCTATTACTTTGAAGACATGTGCCTGATCAAAGTCATGGGAGCTTCCATCACCTCATATGGATGTAAATGGTGGACATTTAATGAATAAGGAATACAAAGAGAATCCGTGCATTTGGATGATGATGCTTGCGAAAACCCTGAAAGCATCATTGTCTGGCAGAGCAGCAATCCTTCTTGGAAGAAGTGCAGCCATGATGCTCCTGAGAGGCCAGGGTTATGCGATGATCCCTCCAGTGCTTTGGACATGTTGTCAGGGGAAACCAGGGCCGGAAGAAGGACAGCTTGCCGGGATTGACACAGAGAAAATGAGGCAGAGTTTCCTCAAGACGGAGCGACACAGTGGCTGTGTCCACGGGCTCAAACATAAGAACAACTGCGAGGGGCACACAGGACCAGGCAATGTTAGGGTCTCTTCTTGTTTTCTTGGCTGATTTGTTTGTTTGTTTGATTCTCTGTCATTCTGCCAAGTATCACACTTTTTCAAAATGTGAATATATCATCAAGGAAGAAATTCGCTTTGAGAGCATTGAATAAAGCTGAGTTGTATTGTAATAAGAATGATTTTACTTAAGTTCACTCATTAGCTAATGCATATTCAATCTATATTGAATACTCTAAATCCAATGTTGTCTTAGAATAACACTTGCCTACTGAGCATTGTTCCTGGAGGCATCATCCTGCTCCCACAAAGATTTACAGCCTTTTTACGTCTGTATCTGGTCACTATAACTTGTAGCTGACTTGATGGTAGTGTGCAGTGTGTGAATACCGTGGGTGGTCTAAATTTGGACCTGTCATTATTATCTGTTATTCAAAACAGCAGGTACTGATTCCCAGTGAGAACATAAAAGAAAGTTGGCAGCTTTTCAAGATAAGAATAAACACATAGAACAAATCTCCCATATAAGAGATGTCTTTTATGTTCTGCATGGCTACTTCCTGGTAAATAAATGACAGCCTCATTCTTAAAAAGTACTCACTAATTCACGAGTTCAATCCAAGCTGTCAAAAGCAAGGCAAGAAAATG
>NW_022111373.1:11319429-11331160 GCF_000313985.2 Echinops telfairi
GAATAAAAGAGTTGTTTGATATGAAGAACTTCAGTTATATAATCAACCACTTCAATAGCTTTAAATTTTAACATTTTTTTATATCTATGGATACAAAGTATGCAATGTTATTTAACACTGACTCCTTAAAAAAATAGTCTTAGTAAACTAGATGTGAACTGAAATCGCTTTACATTTAAAATACATCTATGAAAATCTTCCAGCAAACACACTAATAAACATTGAAATGCTGAAAACTTTCTTTTAAGACAAGGAATATAGCACAGATGGCTGTTTGGCACTATTGTAAAGAATTAGATACTTGGTGTATTCAATGTGACAGGAGAAGAAAATAACTGTCAATCTAGACTCCTGAACTTGGCCGAATTTTTATTCAACACTGAAAGTTAAATAAAGGCTCTTTCAAGGAAACAAAAACTGAGGATTGCCACCCACAGATTCACCCAAAAGGAACTTCTAAATGCAATGCTTCAAGAAGGAGTATGAACTCAGAAGAAAGATCTGAAAGAAAAAGAGAATGATAAAAATGAGGGTAAGACTAAATAAAGCTGGATCGCACAAAGCAAGAATAATTGAATTTTACCATTCAATCGTAAACCTTTTTAGTGGAAAAATCCTAGAATTGTTGATCAGTTACACTTCAGAACCTCTAACTCTAACCGAGACTATTTGACCTTGCCAGGTAAGTAAGTTTCACGCTCTCCTTGATCTAGCTTCCCTCTTCATACTCTTTAACATGGCTAGTGCTGGGAGCTGAGTAAGAGGTGTTGGAAGGAAAATGTAGGCTGTGAGTACAGAAAGCAAGAAGCAGTGAAATGAAAAGTAATCTTCAATCGAACACACCAGGAAGGCAGGTTTAAAGGTCTGTGCCACCCAGATGTTTTGGTTCGGCACTGTTGAGTAGGCTCGGGCTCTCAGTGACCCAATGTACAACAGAAGGAAACACTGCCCAGTCCTGTGCCAGCCTCACAATTGTTCTTGGAGCCATCGATGCAGCCACTGGGTCAATCCATCTGGTTGAAGGCCTTCTTCCTTTTTGATTCCCTTTGTATTACTCATTTGGGAAAAGCACATTAAAGCCCAGTGAGATAGCATTTCATAGTCACTACAACGGTTATGATCTTAACATTTTTAAAAAAGAAAACAATGTTGGTGAGGATGTGGAAAAATCGGAATTCTCATTGATTTCTGGTGGAACTGTAAAATGGTAGAGCCTTTGTGAAAAAGAATTTTGACAATTTCTCGAAAAGCTGAACATAGAATTACCGTATGACTAGCAATTCTACTAGCATATACTGTGTATATGCCCCAAAGATGCAAAGGCTGGAACACAGACAGATCCTGTATACCAGTACTAATTTCAGCACTATTCGCAGTAGCCAGATGGTCGGCACTGGTTCAATGTCTAGAAAAAGATGACTGGATAGACAAAAGGTGGTATAACCCAATTAAATATTATGCAGCCATAAAAATATGAAAGTAAGAGGACTTGAAGCACTTGGTGTTGAAGATCAAGGATTGCAGCCTTCAATATGGCTTACAACTCAATGTAAACAAAGCCCAAATCCTTATAACCAGATCAAGAGATAATATGATAAAAGGAGAAAAGATAGAGCTTGTCAAGGGTTGATCCTCAATCAATGCTTATGGAAGCAGCAGTCAAGAAATCAAATTAAGCATTACATTAGATAAGTCTGCTGCAAAGGCTCTCCAAAGTGTTGAAGAACAAGGAGGTCACTTTGAGGACTCAGATGAGCCTGACCATCCGCAATATTCTCAACTGTCTCAGACGTATGTGAAAGCTGAACACGGAATAAGGAAGACCGAAAAAGAATTCATGTACTTCAATGATGGTGTAACTAAAATTTTTATCTTGGAAAAGCAAATTCAATTTTTTTCTCCATTTATCATGATGTCACCTATCGGTTCAGTTGTGAGGATATTGTTTTCTTTACATTGAATTCTAATTCACACTGAAGGCTGCAGACTGATCTTCATCAGCGATTTTCTGTCATCTTGGTTTTCAGGAAGTAAGGCTGTGTCACCTGAGCACCATACACTGTTAATATACCTTCTTCCAACCCTGACCCTGTGTTCTTCATAGAGCCCACCATTTCAAATCATTTTTTTAGCACATAGATTGAGTGTGATGAAAGGATACAACCTTGATGCACAGCATTCCTGATTTTAAAACACACACCATTTTATATACTTGTTCTGTTTGCGCAACTGCCTCTTGGTCCATAGATAGGTTCCAACAGCATGATGAACTGTTTTGGAATTCCCATTCTTCTCAATGTGATTCATTGTTCGTTATGATCCACAGAATCAAATATATAGTCAATCAGGCACATGTAATATGTTTATTTTCTGCTTTCAGCCCAGATCTATGTGAGCTCCTTTTCTTAATCGTGCATGGATTTCTGGGAGCTCCCTGTTGACGTTCTGCTTTAACCCCAGGGTGGCTGAGTGGGAACTGCCTAGATAACATTTAACAACGGGAGCCTTGTTTTTCACCAATGCCTTCTGAAGAAGTTACTGATGTCTTCAGTGAATTGTCTTTCCAGGATGAAAAGACCTTTTTAAATTAGCACCTTATCCAATATTGACATGATTTATCAATGATGCTGTCTTAGAGGCCACAACTACTACCATCAACTATCTATTATCTCTGGAATTTCACAATGCCCTGATAGCATCTTCTGAAATTTCTCTTAAGATACATCAATCTCTTAAAGTGTCATCAATGCATCTGAATTATGGTGTTTGCAATGGATATTGAAAATAAAATGGACGACCAAAAGAGCAAACAAATCTGTCGTGGAGGAAGTACCGCCAGAATGCTTCTTAGAGGGATGGATGCAGAGACTTTGTCTCAAGTACTTTGGGCACGCTGTCAGGGAGACAAGTCCCTGAAGAAGAACATGAAGTTTGGTAAAATACAGAGCCAAAGAAGAAGAGGAAGGCCCAGGACACGATGGATTGACACAGTGGCAGGACAATGGACTGAAACATTAGAATAACAGAGAGAATGGAGAATGTTGCAGGACTGGGTAGGGTCTCATTATTTGGGGTCATTATGAATTAGAACTGACTCAGTGGCAACTAACAATACAAAACCATGCCAGTGTCAATCAGTTTAGTGAGTACATTAGTGGTTTTGAAAGTCCTGCATACAAAAAATACCACTCACACTTAAATAGGTCAGGTAGATCTAAGAGAAAGTACAATGGACTTGTCCACATGACTTTTAAAATCATCTCAAGTTAAATTATGCTAGAAAAAAATGTTACATGATACATAGACAATTCATGATGTTCTTAATCCAAACACAAAGGCAGAAGTTTGTATTTACTGGATTTCTTCCATTTTTAATCATATTTCCTTCCCACTCCTATAAGAGGTCAGACTTAGGAGTATCTATAGTCTTTAGAAAAAATATCCTTCCATATCTTTATATTCTATGCTAGGATCATTTATCTATCGAACTCACCATTTATTTAATAACAATCACAATGACTCATCTGTTAGTTTGTCTTACTGTGAAGGCTTACATGTTGCTTCGATGCTGCGAGCTAAGACACCAGCAGGGTAACCGACGGTGAACAAGTTTCTGTGACTCTTCAACACTAATCCTGAGTAGGAAGAAGGAAGAGGAACTTCTAAAAATTAAGCCACTGAAAATCTTGTGACTTCCAGAAGAATATTGTCTGATCGAGTGCTAGAAGAGGAAACCTCAGTTGAAAGCTGCTGTTGGAGAAGTGCTGCCTTCTCAATGCAGAGTCAACCTATGACAGAGCAAACCTTCATTGGCTGATGGCATATGCCTCCCAAGTATACCTAACTTATTAGGATGCGAACTACACGAAGTATACATCTAGGAAAAGTGTAAGTTGTCACAAGGAAATGAGACAAATAAATATTGATATCTTTGACATTCATGAGCTAAAAGGAACTGGCATTGGTCACTTAACATACATTATCCATTGCTGTCTATATATTAAAATGTGTTCTGAGTTGTTTACTGAAAATTTTTTAAAAATTTAGGTCTTCAAAATAGTTATGAAAATTGCTATGTGATCTTACATTTTTGACCCTCTAAATTGCCCTCCACCTTCCATACGTGTGCCTTGTCCATGTTCGTCTATATTTTCCACTCTTCTCAAGCTGTCCTTTGACTTCGTTATAATCATGCAGAATGTGAACACAGACCGAGAGGTAGTATTCAAATAGAAAAAGGGAGCACTGCATGGTTTAAAATGACAACTGTATGCATAAGGGCCATACACTTATCTGATATGCTTATTCGGCAAATAATCCAGATACTCTGTAACACATGAAGATGAATTCCATATCAGGGTTGGAGGAACTCTAATTAATGACCTCAAAGCAAGAGGATCGTAAGGGCTTTGCTGTTGAAGGTCAAAGATTCCAGTCTCCAGCATAGATTGCAAGTGAAAGGGAACAGCACGAAATCATGGATTACTATAATATCTGTAAGAGCTCCCAATAAACAGATTTAAAAATGGAACATGTTCAGTATATCTTAAACTGGAATAACTAAAGAAAAATTCAAGCTTCAAATTGCAATATTGAAAGACTATGAGCAAAACATGAAAGATGCAGGAAGCATTAAAAAAGATGGAAATAATACAGGGTCACTGTAACAATAAACTAGGTTACAATCCACCATTTAAAGAGGCAGCATGTTAACAAAAACCAGTGGCACCAAAGGAAGGTGTTCAAGTTACCTTGAAAGCATGAGTCAAAAAGAAGCCTCCAGGGATTGATAACAAATCAACAGAAATGTTTCAATAAGCTGCTGAAACACTGGAAGCACTGATCTATGGCAGGAAATTTGGAATCATTACTCCCATTACTGCTTCTGCAGGGTTTATCTATCTTGGTTAACTCTCTGGAAGAGTTCCATATTTATTCTTATTTTAAAGAAAGATAACCTAACAGAATGCTCAAATCCTAGAACAAAAGGATTTATAAAACATGCAATAACAGTTTTGCAGATCATTCAACAATGGTTGCAGTTGTTCATTAATAGGGAGCTGCCAGTAATTTAGGCCAGATTCAGAAGGAGTTGTGAAACAAAGGGTATCATTGCTGATGGATCTTGGATCAAAGTAGAGAATACCAGAAAAAATGTTTACTTTTATTTCATTGTCTATGCAAAGGCATTTGACTGTGCAGATCATAACAAACTGTTGATAGCATTAAGAGGAATGGGAATTCCAGAATGCTTCATTGTGCGCATGTGGAACTTGTGCATAGATCAAGAGGCAGTTGTGCAATCGGAACAAGGAAATATTGCATGGTTTACAATGAAGAAGGTGCTCATCAGGTTGTGTCCTCTTCCCACACTTTTTCAATTGGTATGCTGAGCAAATAATCACAGACTTTCTCTGTGGAGGGATGTGTCACCAGGATTGGAGAAAGGCTTATCAATGACCATCCATACGCGGATGACATACCCTAGCTTGATGACAGTGAGGAAGTCTTGAAGCACTTGCTGATGACGATCAAGGATTGCAGCCTTTAGTAGTAACTGCAACTCAATGAACAGAAAACAAAAATCCTCCCCAATTAGACCAATTGTAATATCATATAACAACTGACAACAAGTGTAACATCGTGATAAGTAAAGATCGAAGCTACCAAGGATTTTGTTTGGTTTGGTTCCACAATCAATGTTCATGGAAGCAGCAGTCAAAAGATCAGAACACATAGTGTACAGGGTAAATTTGCTGCACAAGATCTCTTTAAAGTGTTGAAAGCAAGGAGGTTACTTTGAGGAGTAAGATGGGAGAAAAGCCTTGGCTTTTTCCACCACCTCATATGCTCGTGAAAGTGAGCAAGCAGCACTGAAGGCGAATCGATGCATTTGAATTACAGTGCTGCAAGAGAAATGTTGAAAATGCCACGGACCACCAAAAGAACAGACCAATCTGTCTTCTTAGAGACAAGGATGGTAAGACTTCATATGGTACTTTGGACATGTTGTCTGGAAACACCGATCTTTGAAGAAGAACATCATGCTCAGTACATTAGGGGAAAACAAACAAAACACAAACTCACTGCCATTGAGTCAATGCTGACTCATAGCAACCCCCTGTGGGTTTCGAAGCCCACCCCTGTGGGTTTCTGAGGCAATGGGAATAGAAAGCCCAATCTTTCTTCTGTGGACAGAGGAGCTGCTGGTCTCAAACTGCTGACCACGCAGCAGTAACCACTACACCCCCAGAGCCCCTAAAGTAGAGTACTTTCTGTTCCTACAAAAAATAGGAATGCTATTGACAAGATGGACTGACCCTGTGGCATTCAACAATGCATTCAAACATAGGAAACATTTTTATTAAATTAAAAGATCATTTTATTGGGAGCTCTTACAGCTCTTATAACAATCCGTACGTCAATTGTATCAAGCATATTTGTACATATGTTGCCACCAGTAGTTTCTAAACATTTACTTTCTATTTGAGCCCTTGGTATCAGCTCCTCTTTTTTCTTTCCCTTTCCCCTCCCACCCTGTGACCGCTTGATAAATTATAAATTATTATTATTTTCATATTTTACATCAACCGCTGTCTCCCTTCCCCCATGGTTTCTGTTGTTTGTCCTCTTGGCGGCAGGGGGTTTAGTTATGTGTCCATCATTGCCATCAGTTCCCCCTTCCTCTCCTCCTCTTCCCCCCTTCCCCCTACCCTCCTGGTATCCCTACTCCCATTCCTATTCCTGGATTCCATGTGTTATGAGCTCTTATCTCTTATCTATACCTGTGTACACCATCACAAAATGCCAGCTTGTTTTAACAAATTGTTGGATTTTGGGGGGCGAGGGGTTACCACCTCATATGTTGTATATGTGCATGAGTTGGAAAGCTGCAGAGTTCAAGTTGGAAAAAGTTCAAGAAAATGACAAAGGCAAACAGATTAGATGAAGTTCTAATCAATAGAGCATTCTATTGTGCTTATTAAAATTTTCTAGGTTGAGATCAATTGGTTTCTCCAAGTAATTGTCAACTCTGTGAAAACTAGTGCTGATGATAAGTTGAAAATGGTTGCAGCAGTACATTGACAGGGAACTGCCAGAAATTCAATGCAGATTAAGTCAGATTCAGAAGAGGACATGGAACAAGAGAATACATATCATCAATGATGGCAGATGAGTCTTGGCTGAAAGTAGGTAGATGTCTACTTGTGTTTCAATGAGTGTATGAAGATATTCAGTGGTGGAGCATAACAAATTTTGAAAAACATTGAGAGGAATGGGAATTCTGGAACATTTAATTTCATTCATGGTGAACCTGAAGGCAGACCAAAAGGGAATCCAGGACGGATGAGCCCTACGGGACCAGTGGTGTGAGTGGCGAAACAGGGAGGGTAGAGGGAGAATGGGTAGGAAAGAGGGAACCGATTACAAGGAACTGTGTGTGACCTCCTCCCTGGGGGACAGACAACCGAAAAGTGGGTGAAGGGAGATGTCGGACAGGGCAAGATATGACAAAATACCCATTTATAAACTATCAAGGGCTCATGCAGGAGTGGGGAGTGGGGAGGGAGGGGAAAAATGAGGACCTAATGTCGGGGTTTAAGTGGAGAGAAAATGTTTTGAGAAATGATGTACAAATGCGCTTTACACAATTGCTGTGTGTATGGATTGGGATAACAGTTGTATGAGCCCCTAATAAAATGTTTAAAAATAAATAAACAAACAAACAAACAAACAAATAAATAAATAATACACAGAAAAAATAAATACTGTTTTTTCAAATGAAAAAAGGAGTGCATCACAATTGCATCCTTTCACCATATGCATTCAATCTTTATGCTAAGCAAATAACACGAGAAGCTGGCATATATGAAGAAGACCATGACATTAGAATTGGAGGAAGACTCATGAACAATTTATCATATGCAGATGACAGAATTTTGCTCCCCCCAACAAAGAACTTAAATCACTTACTCCAGCTACAGCCTTCACTATGGGTTATACCTCAACATAAAGAAAACAAAACCCCTTTCAACTGGACCAATCAGTAACATCAAAGAAAATGGTTAAAGAGTACAGTGGTGCAAGATTTAATTTTGCTGGGTCTGCAATCAACGTCTATGGCTGCAACAAATGGGAAATAAAACAACGTATTGCATTGGGCATACCTGTTACAGAAGATTTGTCTAATGCAAGCTATTGCTTAAAAGTGTGTAAAAAGCAAACATGTCATTTGCAAGACTAAGGTGCACCTGACCCAAACCAAGATATTTCAACCACGTCATATGCATGTGAAACTTCAACACTGTCTAAGGAAGAACACAGAAGAATTATGGTCTTGGTGAAGAATAGGTAATATCCCTGGATTGCTAGGAGAACAAATGAATCTGTGTTGAAAGAAGTATATCCAGACTGATTTTTAAAAATAAGAATGGTGAGACTTTGTATCATGTATTTTGGGTATGCTATCGGGTGGAGGCAATCCTTGGAGAAGAGCTTGGCATAATAGAGAGTTGGGAACAAACAGGAAGCTCCTCAGGGATACGGACCAATAGTGGCCGCAGCAATGGGCAAAAACATAGCAATATGTGCGAGCATAGCTCACCACAGGGCAGGGTTCATTCTTTCGGGTATAATGTTGTCATGACTTAGAACCGACTCCAAAGCACTGAACAGTAGCAACCGAAGTGCTGTCATAAATTCTGCTTAGTTTATCATTATAGGTTTACCTTTTTTAATCGAGTACAACTATTGAGACAATGAAGTCTCTATTTTTTTCTTATGTAAAACATCTTTTCTAAATCTCATGCTCAATTTCATTTTCATACAATGTATGCATCACATTTTTCACAGCTATTATGTAAGAAAGTAAGAATCAGCATAATTCAAATACTTTACTGACATCAGTGCCGTTTTCCAAATAGAAATTACTGAGTCATTTCTTTTATCGTCACTTCCAGTAGATAAGGGGATATAGGCAGAAAACTTTGCATACAAAAAAAATCGAAAACTTTCTTTCTGGGATTGGGATAGTTTTGATCCCAAAACTCTAAAATGAAGTAGTCATCAGTTAATAACCTCAAGCAATACTCTTTCAACCAATACTTCTAAACAATGAATGTTAATGCATAGTTAAAATTCCCCTCTGGACATGAACTTTACCTGCATGTCTTGACAAAAGGAGGCCAGTGGTCCAAAGAGAATCTGACATTGCTCATCCGCTGTGTATGTCATCACTGGTAGCTTGGAGGGAACCAGTACAGAATTCACACTCTGGGGATTGGTCTGTAATAAGCAGTTGCTGGCCTTTGACCTGGAAACATGCAGAAAGGTACAGAATTGTGAGTTTAGCATGATCAATTATTTTTATCATTTGGTATATTAACAGGGAACATTTTATAATATTAAAAATATATGATCTCTTATGCTTATTTGTTGGCTGGTCTATTAAATGTGTGTAGAAATTATTCCATAGATGAGACTCATTTATTTATCATTCTTAAGATTAATCATAAATAACAATAATATCATTCTTAAGATTAATCATAAATAACAATAATATCATTAATAAAACTTAATAACATTTATACTATAAAGAACTTTGATAAAGCTTGCATATCTCTGTGAAGTTGGAGTTATATTATGAATGTGTTAAATGAAGAAACTCAAAGGGGAGCAATTTACCCAAAAGTATTGAGTAAAGGTAAGAACATATCTACAAAAAGATTTTAAAGAATGTAATGAAAACATTCTTGAGTGTTAATGGTAAGGGTATTTTTTAACTTCACATTGATTTGTAATGCAACTACTACTTCTGAGGTGACATCTAATTTAAGCAAAGTTCAGATTCCCATGAAGACAGTCATACAATGTTATTCATGTTACTTAGGAAATCACTGAGACTCACTGAAGGGCTACTGACAAAGTCATGTTCCAACTATGCCCAATGGAATCACTAGAGCAGTGGCTCTCAACCTTCCTGATGCCGCGATGCTCTAATACAGTTCCTCCATCGTGGTGACCCCGAACCATACAATTATTCTCATTGCTACTCCATAACTGTCATTTTGCTACTGTTATGGATCATAATGTAAATATCTGATATGCAGGGTGTATTTTCATTGTTACAAATGGAACATAATTAAAACATAGTGAGATGGTTCACAAAACAATATGTAAATATATGTTGTGAAATATTTATTTCAAAGTACAAATAAATGAAGTTTTGTCTTGAAGCATGGTGTAGCATGGGTAACAGTCTCCATTCCAGGTACTCGTATGTGGGCTTATCTGCATGTCGGCGGGCCCACCTGGAGATGGATAGAGGAGCGGTGTCTCAGTTCCTAACACCATCAGAAATATGTGGTTTCTGATGGTCTTAGGTGACCCCTGTGAAAGGGTTCTTCGACCCCCAAAGGGGTCGTGCCCCACAGGTTGAGAATCACTCTCGAGACAATCAGGACAAAAGCATGCCATAAATATATTGGACACATTTCACAATGGAATCATGCTATTATAACAAACATGATACTTTATAGGTTTTAATATACATCTTACAGGAAATATTGCTGCCAATTTAAATGGTATGAAAAAATTAGCAAAAACTTTTCGGTGCAGTGAATTTATCTAGGTAGGTATTCATATATTCTTATTTAATTATATTTTCTGATACTTTAAGCAGCTCTTTCTCTCTCCAACTTGTTACTAACTAAAAAGAGAATACTACAGAATACTTCAAAATGAAAATCAAAAGAAAATTATTTTTCACTTCTTTCTTCTACTAGACAGAAGCTCAGTGTTACAATCTTTGAAAATGGCGAAGAAGAGAATAGAGGACTGCTATCATCAGAGAAACCACTGAACACTGAGAAAAGATTAAGAATTTAAAAGAGTCACAGGGAAATATGGGAATTGTGCTAAAGAATTTCCTTGTGATAGCGGACGTATTACATGATGAGCGATGAGGGCATTTCTTCTGAGAGACATTAAGGTGGCAACCAAACACCTTTTTAAAATGATATATTAGTATTTCAATCTCACAAATCATGCTGTCCATGTTTTTATTGGGAACATGTAGAAACCCAAAGGCAGATGAGTTTAAAATATATGTTCTAATCCACAGCCTGGTACAATAGAAGGGCTCAGATGGAAAGCCAAATGGCTGGACTCCTGTCCCTTTCCAGCCTGCCACACTGCCCATCTCGATCTGGAGCAGAAGCAGGCACACCAAAAACATTCACAATGCCACAAGGATAAGTGACTCCAAGTACCTGAGAAATCTTTCCAAATCTTCCTTGCTACACCGCGACCATGAAACATCACCAAGGTTTTGTCCTTTAATCCATTCGCCAGACATGATATGAAGACCATCAGCACAGGATGGGTGGTCATTGTCATGATTAATGCCCATGCTGATCCAGCATACAATTAAGATGAAAAAAAAATAAAACATTTGCTTAAGCGTTATACTTTTAAACCATTTCATAGCTTCAATTAAATAACACTTAAAATAGTGGAGAAATATTATTTTTAAAAATCAAAATAAAACTCAATTTCAGATTAATTTATTTTTAAATTGTTATCCCACTAAGAGGTAGATATTTCTATTTAGTTGAAAACACTTTTACCATCTACCTGCAAAATAGCATGTTTAGGTCACCTATATCAAAATTATTTAATGATACATTTTTCACATTATAGTATGTATAAAACATTAAATCGACAGCAAACT
>NW_022111373.1:11332007-11334324 GCF_000313985.2 Echinops telfairi
TTTAACGCACAGGCTCTTTTTATTGATCAAATGGTGTGGAGGGCTGTGGGGTAGTTAGTGGGTTACATTTTGGGCTGCTAACTACAAGGTCAGCAGTTGAAACCACCAGCTACTCTGTTGGAGAAAGATGAGGCTTTCAACTATTAAAAAATGTACAGCCTGGGAAACCCATAGGCGCAGTCCCATGAGTCAGGGTTTCTGAGTCTGAACTGACTCAATAGCAGTGAGTTTTGAGCACGTGGCACAAATGGTTAATCTCTTGACTACAAACCAAAAAGTTGGTTGTTCAAACCTTCTCCGTGGATTCACAGATGAAAGACTAGTCGGTTTACACCCAAAATATTAGAGCCTTGAAACACTATGGAGCATCGTTTTATTCTGCACCTCACAGGCCATAGGTCAGAAACGATTGGACAGAAATCAATTCTGTTTTATTCTTTTTGCTTAAGGGTAATTCCTGAAAATGTTCTTGCTGTCACTAGGTGCCATCAATTCTGTTCTGACCCACAGAGCCACGGTGCACAAGAGAACGAAATACTGCCAGGCCTCTCACCATCCTCACACTTGTTCCTATGTGTGAGCACAAAGGTACAGCCACTGTATCATTTCATCTCATGGAGGGCCTATCCCTGACAATATGACCCTCACAGATTCCTCTCCACTGTTATGTTCTTTATGTTTCAGTTGTTCCTATTAAAGAGGTTTAATTCTCTCGTCTGGTATTTTAACCAATTGACATTGAGGTGACTACAACTCATGATGATCCCATGTGTGTTTGAGGAGAATTGTACTCCATAAAGTATTCAATTACTGATTTATTATTTTTTGTGGAAGTTGATTGCCAGTCTGTTCTTCTACAGCAGCCCTTGGGAGAATCAGTTAAGAACTGAGCCTGTTCAATATTTCTACCATTAAATGGCTGCCCATAATATGTAGTCCTGAGAATTATGATAGGATTTGCCTGGTTTATGTACCTCTGTTTGTCACCAGCATTGCCCACCCCATTCCTTTACCTTTCTCACCTTCCTTGCCAGATAAAGTACTCTCAGTGAACATGTAGGTCAAATACAAGGTAAGTACCATTCTCCTAACAATTCCTAGCTCTTCAAACATGGCCCCTTCACCTTTTTCTATGGCATTTATTGCATTGTGCCTTTATCTATAGCAAATGCCATGTGGTGTCCCAAGTATTAAGCTGTTTCTCAGTTGTCATGTGATTAATCAATGTTAAAGCATTTTTATGTGTCATGGACTATACAAATTGCTTTATAAACTTGAGTTAAGCAATCCTAGGAAGTAGGAACTATTATAACACCCATTTTGCTGATGAGTGAGTTGCACAAGTGTGGCAGTCACAAATCTGTCAAATTGCTAAGGGGTAGAGTCTAGCCTGTTAATAATAGCCATTGAGGCCTCTGCGTGGGCATGGCCTTCTCCTGAGAATTCTGGGAACTCCTATGTTGGTACACTCTCTCTGCTTTATTTCCCTGCAGGAGATTCCTGTTGATAAAACCCAAGGAGCTACCCTGATGGAGCCAGAGCCTTGGAGCTGGAGGAGCCATGTGGAGACCCATGCCAGCACTGAAATGCTTCCGCCGCCACGGGATCCACATTGACTTTCCATCCACCAGCCTGTGATCTGCCTGCACTCAGCATCATTGTGTGTGTTGCATGAGTCTGAAGAGGAACTTATAGACTGGTATCGGACATATGGGCTAAGATCGGATTTATGGACTTGATCTGGATAGGGCTGGGGTATTTTATCAATATAAAATTGCTCTTTATATATAATGCTCTTTCTTATACATGTAAGAGTGTCTCTGGATTTGTTTCGCTAGTCTACCCAGACTAACACAATAAGGTTATACTATGACCAAGTAGTGATATTTAAACTGAAGCAGGTATCTTTACAATGCATGTGTTTAACCATAGCACAATTTACATCTGTGCATTTCCATTAGCGTGCCTTCCTGCCTCCAGGCACAATTACTTTCTTTCAACATTTTTTTGGTGGATAAATTCTATGGGAACTTTAAAATAAACACGTTATCTCATGGAAGTTTTTTTTTAGTTGAACTCCACCTGGTCTTACATGTTCTTTATTTTATCCCACCATAGAATTCTGTGCACATGATTGTCATCGCTTTTTCTACATTGTATTACATGTCTGTATTTGGGGTTCACACTCCAAGTTCTTGAGGGCAAGAGTATATTCCTCTAAGAGCCTGACCTAGAGTACAGGAATCACACTTTATACAAAAACAACAACACCACCACAAACTAAATCAAACTCATTACCATCAAGCCAATTCTGACT
>NW_022111373.1:11335355-11344997 GCF_000313985.2 Echinops telfairi
ATGTGAAGGCAGGACTAAGGTTAACAGTAGAGCTGGGCAGACGGATGCTCAGGCAGCCAGATCTGTACACCACCATACTCTAATTCTTCCCTTTCTGGATCACATCTCTCCACTTATAGAAATGATTTACTGCTTTCTAAGGAATTTTAAATACCTCCTCTCTTAGAATAGATGCCTACATAGCTTACAGTTCTTGTAACCAACTCGCATGCATTGTATGGAAAACATTTTATAAGGAATATATTAGCAACACCTCTCCTCATACTGCGCAACTGAACTACATCTTAATAATTTCAGTTTAAATTCATTTTGACAAAAAGCCTTGGGCAAATAAACTCTCCACTCACATTGTACATGGTTGTCAAGTCAACTGAAAAAATATTTTTATCTTATAAAACTTCGCAACTTGTTTAAAAGTCCCTGCCAGGAAGTTTTGTGATATCCTAGGGAAAACTGGAGAAGCATTTGGATTTTGAAGATGGTCCTTTTTGATGTTTAAAGAGTTAGAGAAGAGAACATTTATGAATTCACTCATATTTTTGGGAGGGGGGATAATTTGGAAAAGATTTGGTTTGTAAACAGTAATCCTTTTTAAACCAGTAGACATTTTTGTACTGAATACACTAGGTTTCTTTTTTCTCTTTCTTTTTTCATGATCTAATATTTCCCTACTAAATGGAAAAGTTCATATAAAAAAGTATCACAATTTGTTATTGAATGGCACAAAGTGACACCATTTCATATAATCCAATGAGTACACCTGATTTAATGTAATTTCATTGCTGTGCTCATGCAGAAAAAATTGGACATTATGAACTTCAAGATAGTTTTTGTTCCTTTTTATGTTTTAAATCATTTCAGCCTTCCCCAAACACACATACAGTACTGTTAGCATTTGTTGCAGTTAAGTGGCTTAATGTAGCTCTTCCGTCCATAGTTTTGGGGACTTCCCCTAGGGAATGGGTGAGAGTATGTAAGAAGATGGTGTTGTTAAGTGTCATGGAGTCAGTTCTGACCTCAGCGAGCGCATGTACAACTGAACAGAACCTTACCCAGTTCTGTGCCACTCTCTCAATTGCTGTTTGTGCCCATTGTTGCAGCCACTGTGTCAATCCATCTCCCTGGGGATCTTCCTCTTTTACTTTTTGTTGATGTACTGTAGCAACCCTACCTCAGGGATTGGTCAATTTTACAACTGCAATGAGTATAAGAAGCAGGCTCAAGAAGGATAGGAGGAATGTGGGGAGAGGAGGACAGGAAGGGGGTACTGATTGCAATGATCTACACATAACCACACCCCTCTAGGGGAGGAATACCAGAAACTGTGGGGGAAGGGAGATCGCGGTCAGTGTAGGATATGAAAATAAAAATAATTTATAATTTATCAGGGGGTCATGAGGATGGGATGAGGGAAGGAGGGAAAAAAGAGGAGCGAGTTGACACCAAGGGCTCAAATAGAAAATGTTTAGAAAATAATGATAGCAACATAGGTACAAATATGTTTGATATAATTGATATTTGGATTGTTATAAGATATGTAAGAGCCCCCAATAAAATGACCTTGAAAAAAAAAAAAAAGAATCCCAGGAAGATCAAGATAGAATAACCACCCTCAAACACATGCAGGAAGTAGAAGAGGCATCCGAGGGGCCAGAGATCCCAGCACTGAGATCTGAAGGCAGAACAGAGGAGTAGCACCAAACCTGTGACGCAGAGCAGGGGCCTTCCCCATTCTTGGACAAAGGTAAAGGCTAAGAGATCATGAGGCCAAGTACAGGAGAAGTACCTGACAGCATAGATCAGGTGACAGAAGAACTATACCCCTGGCATTTTGTAACATGTTAGCTTCCCTAAGAAACCCTATAATCATGAGTATTGTCTCTGCCTTCTCTAGGAGCATCATGACAAATTAGTGAACCCAATAGAGAAGGGGAGTATGGTGGGAACGATGGTGTCCGAATAGGGTAAAGCAGTGGTTCTCAACCTTCCTAATACCACGATCCTTTAATACAGTTCCTCATTTTGTGGGGACCCCCAAGCATAAAATTATTTTTGTTGATACTTCATAACTGTAATTTTTCTACTATTATGAATCATAATGTAAATATCTGATATGCAGGATATATTTTCATTGCTACAAATGGAACATAAAACATAGTGATTAATCACAGAAACATGTAATTTTATATTATGAAATATTTATTTCTAATTATAAATAAATGTAATTTTGTCTTGAAGCATGGTGTAGCATGGGTAACAGTCTTCATGCTGGGTACTCACGTGGGCATATCTGCAAGTGGGCGGACCTGCCTGGAGAAGGATAGAGGAGCAGTGTCTTGGTTCCTAAGACCATCAGATGGTATTCCGATGGTCTTAGGCGACCCCTCTGAAAGGGTCGTTTCAACCCGCAAAGAGGTCATGACCCACAGGTTGAGAACCACTGGGGTAAAGGATGGAGGATGGAGACTTGGTCTGACCTTTGTCCAAGGCAACTGGCCTTGGGCAGGTGTGAATTGAACTTTCTTTTTCTTTTGTTTAATTAGAGGAAGTCAGATGTGGCCACCCAGCCATTTCC
This sequence comes from Echinops telfairi, assembly GCF_000313985.2. Classification (NCBI taxonomy): domain Eukaryota; kingdom Metazoa; phylum Chordata; class Mammalia; order Afrosoricida; family Tenrecidae; genus Echinops; species Echinops telfairi. The sequence goes on from NW_022111373.1 coordinate 11,337,931, forward strand.
TCAGCAATATAAAGCAAGTTCGAAAAAAAAATGCAAAATTAGAAGCCCCTAAACATTAGAGGTACCTATGAAAAAAATTATAAATGATGACTTTTCTAAACATCATGTTGTTGTCAGGTGCCACCAAGTTGGTTCCACTCATACTGATCATATGGACAAGGGAACGAAACATTACCCAATCTGTGCCATCTTCCCACATGTTCCAATGAGCACACTGTTATACAGCCACTGTCCCTCGACTTCACTAAGCATGGTACCCTTCTCCTTCCCCTTAATAGCTAAGGCATGCGAGATGAAGTCTTGTTGGCATTGCATATAAAGAGCATTCTGGCTGTATTTCTTCCAGGACATATTTGTTGGTTCTCATGGTGTTCCATAATATAGTCAATATACTTTACAAACACGATAGTACAAACACACCAGTTCTTCCTCAGTCTTCCATATTTGTTGTCTTATTTTGCAGTCATGTAAAGTGATCGAAAATCCCATTGTCTGAATCAGGTGCACCTCCGGCCTCCAAGTGACATCTTTGTTATTTAACACTGTAGTGAGTTCTCATTCAGCAGATTTGCCCAAATGCAATACTTTTATTGATTTCTTGACTGCTGTTTCCATGGACGTTAATTGTGAATTCAAATGAAATGAAATCCTTGTCAACTTCTATCGTTGTTCCATTTATCATCATGTTTCTTCTATATTCCCTAGAGATCTTCTGCCCATTCCCTCCCTTTGAGCTCTACAGCTATCACCAAAAACAAGAACCCTGACTCTTCAGTATTGTAACATAGTCCTGACCGACCTCATATCCCTGAATCCCCCCCTCATTAGACGCTATTTTAGTTATGCTAGTTTTTTTTTAAACCCACAAATTTGATGTTTAATAGTTGTATAATACATTTTTCCTGGAGCTTTTTCTTCAAATCTGGGAGCAAGGTGGGCCACGTGTGACCTTGGCCATTTTACAGTCCAGGTAGCTGATAGGGTAAAAATTGGTGCTTCCCATTTTTATTTGCTTAGGAAAAATCTGGAATCTTTTAAAAAATGCAGATTCCAATTGGGTGGGTCTCATGTGGGGTCTGAAATTTTTTTTAATCATTTTATTGAGGATCATACAGCTCTTTTCACAGTCCATGCAGTCATCTGTTGTGTCCAGCACATTTGCACATTTGTTGCCATCATCATTTTCAAAACAAATGAGGAGTTGATACCAAGGGCTCAAGTAGAAAGAAAATGCTATGGTAGTTTCTTATGAATGCATGCATATGATAATGCTAGCTGTCTGTTTAAACTGTTTCCATTTTACTGATTTCTGGATCTCCCCACAGACTATAGACAGATAGAAATAATGTGTAGAGATAAGGCCTGAGTAACTGCTTCTTCACACTTTTTCAGATGATTCTTAGTCACTCAAAATATTGAGAAGCACTGATCTATGAGATGAAATCTAACTCTTATCCTGTTATTGAAACCATCTGTAAACTGGCTTTAATCCAATTTTCATTAGAAGAATTAATTCCAATCCACCCCTATTATATAATTACTTTCTGTCATAATGTGTCCACCTGCTTATTTGCAGTTGCAAATACAACCCCAATTTTAAGACTCTTTTTTATATAGGACACGATTCTCTGATGGTGTAGTGGGTTATGTTTGTGCTCCTGAATGCAAGGTTAACCGTTTGAACTCACCAGTTTCTCAGTGAGAGAAAGATGAAGCTTTCGGCTCTCTTAGGAATTTTGCAGCCTAGTGAACCCTCTAAAGGTTCACTATGAATCAGATTCAACTTCATGGCAGTGTGTTTTTCTATAAAGGACACATCAATCATTCTAGCTTCATTTTTCATGTGCCCTTAACATTGGTGAACTTCACTGATGTTACAGAAGACATAAAAGAATTACTTGTGTTTCTGATGAATTTTAATTAACGGCATAAAACATCTCCACTAAGAATGGAAATGTTCAGAGAACAATAGTTGTCATAATTTATCTTAAATTAATTGACTCATTGGTTGCATAGAATCATAAATAGCTCACCGCCATCAAGGTCAATTCCAACCCCTAGACACTCTACAGTTCAGTGTAGAACTGTCCCTGCATCATCTTTCTCAGGCAGACTGGCTGGTGATTCCTAACTGCTGACCTGTTGCTTAGCAACCCACCACGTAGCCCACTACAGCACCAGGGATCCTTACAGAGAATCAGAGGCCACTAATCCACTGCCGTCAAATAGATCCTGACTCATTAAGATACTATATAGCAGTGGTTCTCAACCTTCCTAATGCCGCGACCCTTTCATACAGTTCCTCATGCTGTGTTGACCCCAACCATAAGATTATTTTCATTGCTACTTCATCACTGTCATTTTCCTACTATGAATCAGATGAGCCCTGTGAAAGGGTCATCCGATCCCCAAAGGGGCCGTGACCCCCAGGTTGAGACCCGCTGCTCTATAGGGTTTCCAGGATGGCAGGTCTTTACAGAAGCAGCTTCCTCTCTCTTCCACAGCCTGCCTGGTAGTTTTGCACTGCTGACCTCATGGGCAGCGGCCCAACACCTAAACCACAGCACCACCAGGACTCTAACGATTCTGTCAGTAAATGGAAAACTGAAACTGATGTGGCATTTTGTTGACTTAAGTCATGAGCTGGCTTAAAAAAAAACCAATAATCTTCTCAAGGTGTCTATTTGTCTTACCTTCAACGACATAGGTGCCAGTGTACATAAGAGAAATGCAAATGAAAGCCAGTCCTTCTAAGGCCATTTGTTTGCTGCGTTTTCTTTATTCCACCTACTCATTGTGGCAACTACATTTGGAGAGTCTCTGGGGTGGGAGTGCTACCACATCTATTCTGGCTGAAGTTCCCTTTTGATTACTGGCTTGGCGAAATTTCTTTAGCTAGTGCTTTGCCTAAATAAAGAATCAAATACCAAACATTATGAAATCACCCTTCAAGCTAACAAAGCTAACATCCACAGGACACTTTCTATTTTTACATAAGGACATTCATAACAAGTATCATAATAATACTACCTGTCATTATCACTCACTTATTCTGTATTATGTGCCAACATTGTGCCAGACAATTACAGTATCACTGATACTAAAAAATAAACCTTGTAACACAGTTATTTGCATTTTAGAGATGACCATCATGAGTACTGGCAAATTAAGTGACTAGCTCACTGCATATTCAGCTGGCAGATAGGAATCAAATCCAGATGATGTGTCTCTAGTTCATTCTGCCAGTGATCTACCCACTTAGGCTATTTCTACCATCAACCAAGGTATGCGTACAAGAGGGAGATACCCAATGAGGTTGTTACAGAGAAGTCTAAAGTACAATTTGGAGAGAGTAAATGTATGTGTCCTCACCAATTTTGGTATCACAAAGGGTATTCATTACAAAATAGCTTTGAAATTTTTAAGGAGTAACAAATTTCTAAGGATAAGTAGGAACATATTTATTTTTTATTTATAGCATTTCATGATTATTTCAAGTTTTGCCCATCTAAAAGACTTATGTGGTGGAAGATTGTCTTTTTCACTGTTCCCCATTTACTTTTCTGTTTGTCTACTCTCCCTTTAAAATATCCCTGTTCTTTCTCATAGCCAATACACTGTGGTTCATAAATACAGAAGACAACAATTAGCTTGCCTTTATAGACACTTCTTGTTTTGTTGCCAGCAGCTTATACATTTTTTTCATTCTTCAATTTTTTATTAGTTTTACTTTATGTCCAGGGAGTATTTGCATATTGATGGATCCTGTTTCTAGTCCACTATTCTATTCTTTTTCTTTTGACTTGTACAATTAATGCATATATATCCAGTGTAATTAATCATATTCATGGATTACTACTATCATTTGTAGTGATTTTATTATGATATCAACGCTTTTTTGTTCTACAAATTTTTATGCCAAATTAACTTTATTTTTTTATTTTCTTCCCATTTTCTTATTGTTGATGTTGTGTTTATTACTGAGTCATTGTGTCTCCTTCCTTATTTTTTTAAACCATTTCATGAGGGCATAATCCAGACATAATACAACTGAATTGTTCAGTCATATCAAGAAGTGTTGTACAGTCTTTACTACACTCAGTTTCAAATATTTTCTTCTTTCTTATTCTCCTTGTTACCAGCTCCCCATTCCTCCCTCACCTCTCCTGCTGCACCCACCCAGAAACATTCATCTAGATTTAGATTCATCCATCCTGGGTTCTCTATAGGGAAAAATAATAAATATGCATAACAGAGAGTCAACAAGGCTACCAACACTAATGAAATACAATATAGAAAAATGTATTTAAAAGGAGACCAAATGATAAGATTTTAACCATTAAAAACAGATTTTTTTCAGTTTAATCTATTACTATTGTCTCTACAATACTCTCAGTCTGATAACCAAGCTATTCCCATTGCTCAATTACAGTGAGAGGAAAGCCACCTGACAGTTATTCTTTGTGTAGAAGCTACACATGTATCATGGGTTTCCACTGTCGTTCAGAGACTTCTGCAAATTAGAATTTTATAATTTAAGTGCCAATACCATACCCTGCTTTTGATTTTGATTATATCATTGACAATCTTTGCCTCCTTCAGGCTGGTGTGCTTCTTCCATGTCGCTTAATTGACATCTCACTTAGATGGTTGCTTGTTTGAAAAGACCTCAGATGCTATTCTTTCTGATAGCTGGGCACCATTTAGTTTCTTCAGCACACATTGCGGTTACACTCATATCTTCCATGTTTCCTTCATGAGTGTGTATATCTTTTGAGCAGGGCCATGTCTAAGCACTAAGGAGCAAAGATTAAGTGTGAGCCCCAAATACATTTCTATATCTATGTTTTACACAAACCTCTGGTTCACCTTATAGAATTCTTTGTAATTTTAAGTTAGAGAACATTATAGATCATTTCTTAATTGTGGGATGAATATTGATCCATCTTTCATAATATTAAGAAAGCTTTGTTTCTTGTTAGCAAATCTTCAACAATTTTCTCAATGGTTTTATTTACCTCCCTCCTTCTGGCATTCTGATTACACATAAAAATCTCCCCTTAATACTGTTCTACAAAATTAGGCTTTCTTTGCCTTTTTCCCCAGTATATTTTCTGGTTTTTCTTCCCATAAATAAGTTGCTGTAGTGGAAACTTTCTTCTTATTCATTGATTCATTTGTAATTGTGATTCTAGGTGTTTTTGTCCTTCTGATGTGTTATTTCCAAAATTTTAGTGCTAATTGCTCTGATTTCTAATAACAATTTTTGTGCAGTTTCCGATTCTCTACAAGCTCAGTAACTTTTTCTTGTATTATTTTCCTGAATTATTCTGCACATTCTTTTGATTTCATTGATTTTGCTTGAGTTTCCTTGAGCTCTTAGAAGGGACCATTGTGGGGTGGCATGGAGTTTGTTCCAACCATACTAACCACAACAGGTGGCATGGTCCTGTGCCACCCTCATATCCATCCCATACCCGAGCCTGTGGACACAGTCACTGTGTCAATCCAATTCACTTGGAGCCTTCCTCTTTTCCACTGCTCCTTCACTTTAACAAGCACAAAGCCCTTCTACAGGAATTGGTCTCCCCCTTGGTAGGAGATGTTGAATCTTCTGACAGGAAATGGAAGGAAGGTATGGGGTCATTAAAAGTAAAAGGTAATTAAAAGACAACAATGAAGGAAACGTGAAAATGAACATGAATGAAAATGAAAATGAACATCAGAAGGGACTATGAAACTTGATATCCAAGATAGAGACGCTAAAGGAAAAAGAAGTGATGAAATTAATTCCCTGCCCAGAAAATTTCAAAGAGCAACTAATGAAAAAAAGAAATGTTATAATAAAATATTCAAAAACATGGCATAAGAATGCCACAAAGTAAAAACATACTTAACGCATCACAAATTAAAAAAAACTAGAGGAAAAATTCAAGCCTCAACTTGCCTTATTTGAAGGATTCTATGGGCAAAATATTGAACAATTCTGGAAGAAGCAAAAGAATAGGGAAAGAACGTACAGTCACTGTGAAACAAAGAACTGGTCAACACACAACATTCCAAGAGGTGGCATATGATCCAGAACTGATGGTACTGATGGGTGCTGCACAACAGCAGGAGGAAAACCAAGTCAACAGGAATTGGATGGACTAGCAAGGGAAATGATTCTAATTCATGCAACACTGAAGCACTCATTTTCTATGCCAAGAAATTTGGAAGAGGGCTATCTGGCTAAACAACAGGAAGGGATCAGTGACCCAGGAGAGTGTGGAAATTATTGAACACTAATATTCCTGAAGATAATCCAAAAGTGTTTGCAACAAGATATGGACAGGGGCTGCCAGAAATGAAGCTTGGTTAAAAGCAAAGAATACCAGAAAGATGTTTACTTGTGTTTTATTGACTGTTGCTATTGTTGTTAGGTGCCATCAACTAGGTTCCAATTCATAATGACCCTACAGCTACCAGAATGGACAATACACTGCCATCCTGCACTCTCCTCACAGATGTTATGTCTGAGCTCAAAGCTGCAGCCACTGTGTTAATCACCTCGTTTAGAGCCTTCCTCTGGCACTGTCCTCTACTCCAACAAGCATGATGTCCTTTGCCAGGAACTGGTCTCTCCTGATAACGTATGAGACAAAGGCTCTCCAGATTTGCTTCTTAGGAACATTCTGGCTATACTTACTCCAAGACAGATTTGTTTTTTCTTTTGGCAATCTATGGCACATTCAGTCTTCTTCACCAGCACCGTAATTCAAAAGCATTGATTCTTCTTAAGTCTTCTTTATTCAATGTCTAACTTTCACATGAATAAGAGGTGACTGAAAATACCATACCTTGGGTCAAGGAACCTTAGTCCTCAAAGTAGCCTCCTTACTTTTCAACACTTCAAATGCACCTTGTGGAACATATTTACCTAATTGCGTGTGTCATTTAATATATTGACTGCTATTTCCAAAAGCACTGGTTGTAGACACACATGATGAAATCCTTGACAATTTGAATCTTTTCACTGTTTATCATGATGTAATATTCAGCATGGATTGAAATTTAATGTAAAGAAA
>NW_022111373.1:11345982-11350375 GCF_000313985.2 Echinops telfairi
GCAAAAATTAAGAGGATGCTTTTCTTAGGTGCCTTTGAGGTGGTCCCTACAAACAGAAAGGAACCCTACTCAGTTCTGTGACATTCTCATACTTGTTCTTACGTTGGAACCCATTGGTGCAGCCAATCTATCTTACTGAGGGCCTTCTATCTTGGCAAGGATGGCATGGGATTGAAGAATGTTTCATTCTATTGTACAGAGGCTCACTGTGAGTCAGAATTGACTCAATGGCTCCTAACACCAAGTGCTTCAAGTCCTCATCACTTCGAGCCAGCAAGGTTGTGCCATCTACATATTGAATGTTCTGAATAAGTCATGTCCTGTCATGATTTATATAAATATATTTGTATGTGTTTCCCTGGTGACTTAATGGGAGAAGAGTTGGACTGCTAACCACAAGGTCAGCGGTTGGAAATCAGCCCCTCTGCAGGAGAAAAGGCTTTCTACTCCTGTCAAAACTTCCAGTCTCAGAAACCCACCAGGTCAGCTCCACTCTGTCCTCAAAAGGTTGCCAGGAATTGGAATCAACCCAATGACAGTTTTGGTCACACACACACATATGAATTTATATCATATGCACACACATACATACATATGCACATGTATGTTTTGAAATCATTAGCAGGTAATTCTATTACCTTTTCTTTCTCGGGAGTTTTCCTGGTTCTTTATTTTGGTCAATTGTTAGGAGGCTTATCCTGTTTGTTTGTTTGTTTGTGTGAAGTTTTCTGTTGTGTCAGAGAGACTTTGGAGTTGTAGTAGTGGTTGGTGTGATGGTTGCACCTTGGGCTGTTTTTCTCAGGGCAACAGTTTGAAACAAACAGCCACTGTGCAGGCGAAAGACAAGGTTTTCCTTACTCTAAAAAGTTACAGGCTGCAAACTCTCACAGGCAGTTCTTCTCCGACCCGCGGGATCACGATGAATTCGCATCAACGCGGTGGCAGCACTTCCTTCTTGATTAGCTGTTCATTTGGTTCACCTTGCCTTACCAATAACAAAGTCCGAACAGCCACCCAAATACCCATCATCAACAAGAAAGTCAAAAGACATACCGTGATGCAATTTTTAATGCAGTGCTCCTCAGCATCAAAAGGGAATTAACTACTGATAAAAATCACAACGTGGGTTACTCTAAAACACATATTGAACAGAAGAAGCCAAATATAAAAGTAAATATAGAAGGTAAAGTCAAAAGGCATCGCTATCAATGTTCAAGTTCATACATGCAGGGGTGTATTCCAAACAAAATATGCTTAAATATATGATACAATTGAAAAAGGGACTGTGGACAAGTTCTTTCAACTGTAGTCTTATTAGGGTGCATTCAAATACACAAAAGGTCCAGTGAAAACAGTGAATTGTTCAGGGAACCTTGGAGAGATGGAAACATGAAAGTACATAAACTTACATGGAGGATATGTCAAAAATAATTAGTATTTTCTAATTTTGTTATTTTTGTTTCATTAAGACTTCTATAATTTTGTATCAATACTCTTTGACTTAGCCTTATATGTCACAGTTTTTATTCAAAATATTATTATGTACTAAACAGGAAATATTTTATATTGTTTTGTATTTGTGTATCCATAAAACTATCTTGATCAACCGTCAGTCAAGTTGTTGCATTCCAGCCCCACACTAGTTTGTATACGCTACTGAGACTCATTTGATTCTACTCTATATAAACATGGCTTCCCATTGGAAAAAAAATGTGTAGAACAAATTTTATTCATTTGTGATACACGTATTCTAATGCCTATGAAAAATGCGCTCAACTTTGAGCTGTGAGAAGAAAATATAGGCATGAGTAATGTGACGTAGTGGTTGTGCATTGGGCTGTGATCCTTCACAGTTTGAAACCACCAGGCACTACACGGGAGATGCATTTCCAAGGCATATTGGGACAACCCTGTAAGAGTTCTGACTGTAGTGTTCAGGAGCCTGGAGTTCGTTTTCAGGTGGTAAAATACAGATTTCTGAACTGGAGATCATGACCAAGGTTAAATACATTGGATCTGCCGAACATATGGGATCAAGTAGAAGGATAGGTGCTGGAGACTGTGAAACTGCTGAGACATGTACGGCAATATTCTAAGCCTGTGGGATTAACATCAGAAAAAAATGAACAGATGGAATAGCTATTTCAGATAAAGAATGAACAGAATTTGGATACTGATTATGGGAGGAAGCAAAGGAAGAACGAATTATAGATGTTTTGGTCGCCTCAGCTGAAGGCCTGGTCCCAACAGCGACACCAACCGCAGAAAGACAGATGTCTGAAGAAGCAGGTTTATAACGTGGCCCTGCCCTCGATTCTACCAGGCACAATTGTCAGTGGGGTAGATTTGTAACCGTTATTGACTTCGCATGCTTATTAGTCACAGGCATTTGTATTCTTGGTACTAAGAAATAGTTATATCAATGCCCCAAATATTTATTCCCCTTAAGAAATTAACTTCACGTGTTTGTTGCCTTTTTAAACTCTCAGATCTGATGAAATTCTTGAGCTACTAACTTAATGGAATAATCTTGTCTTTGTGCCAAAGCTTGGCAATATGCATTAATCCTTTCCTATGGTTCAAAACAGAAAAAGAACTAGGAAAACCAAGAATAACATGCATTTCTGACCAAACTAGAATATGTTTCAAGCTTTTATGATATGATTTATAAGTAGTTTGCATTTACTCTCAGTACCTAATTTTATGCTCTCAAGTTTCTATGAAGTAGCTAATATATTACTATATTTGCTTATTAATGAGTGAACAACTCTATTTCTTTAATGTAGTTTCCTTTCATGGCTGGAAAATGTTCACCATCTTTTGAGTTATAACTATGAAGTTTATAAGTGTTCTAATGTCAAATTATCAAAATATATAGTACACAACAATTTAAAGACAGCAATTTTGATCCACAGATGTGTGTACATAGCAATATTACAATAATCTGGTATAACAAATAATTGCATGCCTCAATCTGAGAAAAAGGAAAAGTGAAGCCATTAGATATTAAGTGGTCAAAAAGTAGTGGTGTTCATTTCTTTTTAAATGCAAGATGTGATCAATAGTTAGGTCTTTGTGATTATTCGTTATTGGTTGTGCATTTACCCCAGAAAAAAGTGTGTTTGTGTTTTATTAATTAGGTTTTCAGATGGGCATATCGCAAGAAACTACGGATGATAGTGAGAAGAATGTGAATTCAAAGACATTTAATTGTGCGTTGGCATCAGGATTGGAGAAAGCCTTATTAAAACCCCTGCAAAATGCAGAAGACACAGCCTTGCTTGCTGCAAGTGAGGAGAACTGGAAGTACTTGCTAATTAGAAGCAGAAGGTACAATGTGTTGGGCAAATCTGCTGCAAAACACCCGCTTTAATGTGTCAAAGAGGAAATGTGTCACTTTAAGGACAAAGGTGTGTCAGATCCAAGTCGTGGTAATTTCAACTGCCTCCCATGCACGAGAAAACTGCATAATGAATAAGAAAGCTTGGAGAAGAATGTGTGCATTTGAATTATAGAGTTGGTGAAGAATTTTTAATATACCAGGGACTGCCAGAAGAAAATGGCACCTCTCTTTGAAACAGTACAGCCAGAACGCTTATTAAAAAGATAATGGCGAGATAATCGCATATTTTGGATATGTTATCAGGAAGAACCCGTGCCTAGAGAATGACATCATGCTTGATAAATTAGATCGTATATTCTCAAATTTATTTGACCCGCCTTCCCCTTTTCTTAAAAAACAAAAGGGCGCTCAGCACCTTCTGCAATGGAAAACTTCTGCATTAACATCCACAATCCAGGACAAAGTATAGGTATTGTCTTACAACCCCCCTGGGAAGTTCCATGACTCCACCTTCCCAACCCACAGGGAAACACTGAAGGAGAGGATCAGTGATAAAGAGGAAGTTCATCAATGAGATGGTGCGACAAGTAGGGCCAGCACAGGAAGGATTGTGACACAGCGTATAGATTCGTTTGCTCTGCTAAGTTAAAGTAGAATTGCATTGTAATCCAAATTGGCATTAAATGATGTTAAACTTTAGAGTTTTTTCATATAAGACATAACTTGTTCATATCACCTTACATTATTGCAACAAAGCTCTGTTTCTTTTAAATAGTGACCTGTAAGACCTCTTTCAATCTTAACGAAATATGACTTTGTTAAACGTGTTGCAAATATTTTTCACTGATTATGATCTACTTTGTGAGTACCTTACAGCTTTATCTGCTAATGTGGTAGTTATGTAATCTGGTGTCAGTTTGGGACTGGAGAGGATTAAGAGTGAAGGTGTGGAGTCTAGTCTGTCAATCGGGTTATAGCCAATGAGGCCTCCTTGTGGGCATGGCCTTCCCCCTGAGAACTCTGGGAACTCCTATATTTTCCTCTTTGGAG
>NW_022111373.1:11351821-11354923 GCF_000313985.2 Echinops telfairi
CATCTAACAAACCAGAAGCACTTCAAAGCACAAAATTATTAGTGTGTACTTTGATGTTTAAGGTAGAAAATGCATATTTTTATTATGACTATTATTGAATCAGTCATTTCCTCGCACTAACTATACATGTTGTCTTTTCACACAGCGTATTTCCATATTTCAGGGTGAAAAAATTGAGCTGCATGGAATCATTGCCCTCTTGAGGAGTTGATGACCAAAAATCACACAGGTGATTAATCATGTCTATGTGATTAGCCCGCAAGTAAAGCCCCAGACACCAAGGTTCATATGTACTTTCTTTAGTTGGCAATATTTTGTGCATATTTTCACACACTGAGTACAATAGATATCTTTGCTTATTAAATGCTCTCTGTTCCATTACATTGAAAACCTGTACTTGTGTCCCTTGGACACTATATTCTAATAACAATTAATGTGTTAGTGGCAAATTATGACCTGAAAATAAAAGTAAAATCTTACTTTGGTAATTTATTTTCTTTAAAGATCACATAAAATATGTACTCTATAGTGACTGCATGCATATATACATACATATTTAGCAAATTTTTATCAAAATTGTGAATGATTCCCTAAAGTATTTTTAATTCATAAACTAAACTCTTATCCTTTTTATATTAAATTAATGAAGGTCTCATTTGCACTTCATGAGTATATTAATTCAGCACTAGTCCCCACAAAAAATGCCCCTCCAAAAATATTTGACTACAAGAAAAATAATCAGATCCTCATATTATTATTTAGAAAGAGATATCATTTTAAGACAAAGAGCTTAACAGTTAGTATACATTTATTTCCTTATTCTTGCTGTACATTGCAGATTATGTTTTGTATATAATTTTGTATATAATTATACATGCATTCTTCAGTGATGAGAATAGTTACCACTAGATTACTCATGATTCAAACCCTCCAAGAGGAAGCGCAGAAGCCAGGCCTGGCAACCTGCTTTCAAAGGGTCAGAGCCTTGAAAATGCTGTGGCTTACTCTGCCCACATGGCCCCATGAGCTGGAGATGACACATGGTAACGAACACCAACAATACATAGTCACACAGCACCAGGTTTCAAAGTTATGGAACATGCTATTAACAGATAATGAAATTTTCTGTGAAATTTTTGAAGCCCCTTATTGTCTGTTTTGCCCAAAGGTAATTCCAATGGAGAAGTTCCATGTATTCAAGATTCTTTTGTAGTAAGTAAAGATGAATTTTCTGTTGTTTTCAAATACTCTTAATGTCAACACCAATATGTTTTCTAAATTTCTTGAGGGTAAACTTTTGATTTTTCAGCTACATGGGAAGTTACTTTGAGAATTGCTAGAAATCAAATTCAAGTGAATAATCATAAGCACCACACTCCTCTTATATCAGCTTAGGAACATTTCATGTGTATTTATAAATTTATTACATTGACAAGTATAAATGACATCATTTGGTCATTCTAAAGTTGTGGGTTAAAAATATATATGATATGATTCTTTTTCTCATTAGGAATTATATTCAAAGAAGCTATAATTTGTTATTAGATTCTAAAAGATGGCATTTACCCTGTAATTTAATTTAAAAATCTTGAAAGATGTATCCCCCAAAGGAAAAAACACACACACAAATTTGAGACTTATTTAAGTAGCTGACATATCTCTAAATAAAATTATTGATTTTTTGTGCATATGAGATCTATAGATACAATTGTATAGATACAATTCTCTGGGCTCTATAAAAACCACGTCTGTCTGAGAGTCTCTGCATATAGGAACATTTTAAAAATGTCTCCTTTCTAGCTTGTGCTGTGAGCCACCCCTGGTGTGAAAGCAGAATGAAGATCTGAAGTTTTCAGTGGGTGAAGTTTCAGAAGTGGGTGGTCAGCTCTATCTCCTCAAGTGTAACTGGTTGGACCTTCCGTCTTTTTGTTCTCTGTTGGGTACATTAACCTTTTTCAGTGCCCTGCCACGTTGAAACCTGTAGCCATGGAGTTGGTGCTGACTCCCGGTGCCCCCTTGTCTGTCAGAGAAGAACTGCCCTCCACAGCTGATTTTTCAGAAGAAAACTGCCCAGCCTTTCTTGTAAGGATGCACTCAAATGACCAACCCTTCTGTTAGCAACTTGATTATTATGTGAACCGCTTGTACTGTCCATGAGTTGGGATCAGCTCATTGGAGATTTTATTTTTTAAATGTGCCAAATAAAGAGTCCAACGTGTACTCGTGATGTGAGACAAGTGGAGGATAAAAGATAAAACACTGCCTTAGAAGAATGAAATATTACTTGGTAATTGAGTTCAAATCCTTGCTCCACCACTTACTATTTTCATAGTTTTGGCAGGGTAAATTAACTTTTCTTTGCTTCTGTTTCCTCCCTGGGAAAATGAACTAAGCCCTGGTGGCACTGTGATTAAGTGTTCAACTGCTAACCAAAATGTCAGTCGTTTGCAGCTAGTCCATAGGAGAAAAGGCCTGGCAATCTGCCCCAAATGGTACAAACCCTGCGTCATGCAGGACTTCTGAGTCAGCATCAACGTGGGTGCACACAATGACAACAACTGCTCAAGATGGTTGTCAAGATTTACAATGCAGGTAATTCTGAGCCTGGAACACCGTAAATGCTTACACGTTTAGCGGTTATTACTCCTGGTAATAGCGTCTTTAAAATGAAATTAATAGCAATTATATCGCCTTACTTTTGTGAGCATCAAAACAAACTAATACATGTAAGTGCTTACAATGTTGTACTTGATAGATAGCGGACTACATGCAATTACATAACCAATTTAGTTCTCTTTCTAGTACATTGCTCATAAATAGTGCAAGTTAATTCCTTTACTCTGTGTCTGGAGATAACAAACAAAGGTACTAATAAAGGCTAGACATATGTTCATTTATGCCAGTACTTTGATGTTTAATTTGAAATAGATAGATAGATAGATGATAGATAGATAGATAGATAGATAGATAGATAGATAGATAGATAGATAGGTAGATAGAGATATAGATAGATATATAAGCTTTGCAGCCTCATGATTACTGAGATGTTTATATCTCTCTGGACTACCTAGTAAAATGAAACCCTGTGCCATGTAATGACTG
>NW_022111373.1:11356022-11363231 GCF_000313985.2 Echinops telfairi
ATTTTTCTAATGATCCAATTTTCAAGAAAATACACAGTAGGAATATATATTAAGTATCATATCTTAGTATAAATTAGTGAATTGTAAAAGAAAATATAAACCAAAATATATTATGCTAAATATTTTTCAGTTTTTGTGAATCACTTAATTTTAAAGAAATACATTACATATAATAGGACATTTTAAACCTTGAAATGTATACTAAGTTTATAAAATTTTGAAACTTTATTTTAATGAACACCATTATAACCATTATGCCAGAAAAGCTATCTGTGATTGTTTTTATATATTGAAAATATTTCCTTTGAAATGTTATTGTTATTTTATTTTATCTGTCTTGCAGAGTATAATACTAAATTTTAAAAATTTATACTTCAGAATGATAATTGATTATTTTAGTTTGAATATAAGTCAAGGTGTTAATATCTGGACCTTTTCTATTTTCATTCAAAGGTTTATGTACTATTTTAATAATTAACACATATTCAATTCTAATGTCATTTTCTAATAACAAAAGTGGTTGTGATCGTATTGAGTATTTATTGAACTCACTGTATGTCCTTGAATTTTCATATTCTTGTAAAACACACGTTTGAAGTAAATTTATGAATAAAGCAATAACCCAAAAGAACTAATAAACAGAGGTTTCGATCTAGATTTGCCTTGCGTCTGGCACTTATTTTGCTTTTGAAGAAGTCTTAACTCAAAGTTGCCTCTTGTAAAGCCTGATGAAGTATTCCTGAGTTCCTTTCCTCTCTCGGAGGGCCCTAGTGGCATCCTGTTTACTCTTTGGGCTGCGATCTGCTAGGTCAGCAGTTCAAAGTCACTAGCCGTGCTCTGCCGGAGACAGCCAGGGCTTTCTACTCCCTTAGAGTTCCAGTATTGGAAACTCACAGAGGTCCTTCCTTAGGAGTTGACGTCAACTCAATGACAGTGAGGACTGCCACTCTCTAGAAACTTAAGAAGTCATGGCAAGGGATAATAAGGTTTAAAATGAAACTGTGTTTTGAAGATATAGAATATAAATGAGCAATATGAACTCAGTTGGAGGAAGTCAGAGTCTAAGTAACAGGGAGAGGGCTTTTCTGTAAGAAGATAATTTATGAGTGTGGCAGATTAAACTGATGTGGACAGGGCATTTCTGGCGTACTTGACTCTGGGAGATTAGTTGAAAAAATATATAATAGTGATGCCCAAAAAGACACACTGAAGTACTAAACCTTGTACCTATGAATTTAACCATGTACTGAAATACAGAATTTTCAAAGGCTAACATGAGATCACACTAGAATCGGGAAGGTATTAATCCCACACAACTGCTATCGGGTTGGAAGAGAGAGAGGGCAAGACAGACACAAGCAAAGAGTGGGAGATGATTTGTGACGCGGTTTCTACAAGGCAGGAACACTAATGATAGCTGGGAGGGATCAGAGGCTAGAAAAAGCCACGGACGAGACCCTCTCAGAGCCTTCTAAGACATCCATAGCACCGATGCCTTGATTTGTACTTCTGCCTTCCAGAACTGTGAGACATTAAATTTCCATTTTTCCAAGTCACTCCTTTTGTGAAACTTTGTTTCACTAGCTCTAGGAAACTTCAGCCTAATATTCATTCACATTTTCAAGCTGAATATTAAGAAATTGATAGAAAATAGAGATACATTCCTTAAGGAAAATGTGCAAAAAATGTGTTATGTTTTAGAAGCATAGCTTTAGGAAGGACATTCAATAGTGGAAGTGTACATAGAAACAATCCTTCATTACACATGAAAACATTTTATAAAAATGTTCCAGCTACAGCTAGATTTGAATGTATGAACATTAAGATAACAGAAATTATTCGTTGAACTTCCTCAGCCAGTCCTCCTCACTTCCAGCAAGCAAGGTTGTGTCATCTGCACATCACAGGTTGTTAAGAAGCCTGCCTCCAACCCTGATGCCCTGCTCTTCTGCATACGTTCCATCTTCTCTGATGTTTGCTCAGAATGCAGCTTGAATAAGTATGGTGACAGGTTACAGTCCTGACTCACATCTTTCTTGATTTTAAACCATGCAGCATTCTCTTGTTCTATTGGTAAAACTGCCTTTTGATCCATTTACAAGTTCCACAGAAGCACAACGAAGAATAGAATTCTCATTCTTCTCATGTCCATCCACAGTTTGTTATTGTTGACACAGTTAAATGCCTTGGCATAGTCTATAAAATACAAATAAACATCTTTCTGGTATTCTCTCTTTTCACTCAAAATCCATTTGAAGTGAGCAATGAGATCTATCCCTTGTTCCATGTAATTTGCTGAAGGTCCAAAGGCACTGAAGGCAGGAGCTGGTACTACAAGGTATGTCAATCCTGGTGGATCCAGGGAAAAGACAATCAATGTCACCTGATCTATGGGCCAAAGGTTCATGGGTGTTGAATTGTAGGTTTTGGAAAAGAAATAAGAGCTTCCAATATGAACTGTGAATAACAAGAGTCAATTCATTCCTGGAGGTATGCATTAACGAGTAAAGAGAGATGCCATTCCAGAGAGCATTGCGTATGCATCTGCTACAGCACTCACCCAGTAATTGATACCCAGCCTAGTGGTGACTGCTGAGACTCACACTATTTGGATGTAATTTTGATTGTAATTTCATAGATCAGATGTACAGGAGGGATCAAGGGGTATGAGAGTTGGCAGTAGAATGAAAAGCTAAAAAACATGATAGAACATACTATGCTGTAAGTGGATAAGAAGCTGAAAGGTGAGTGATAATTTAGAGAATGGTATACAATGTTCAGGAAAATGGAGTCATCAATGAAAACAAAAGAGCAGACACATTAGTATATGGCAAAGAAGTACTGAAGATTGTGATCAGAGTAGGATTTAGGAATTTAAGACTTCAGAGGTTGTGGTCCAATGCCAAGTGTAGGCAATGTCAAAGGAACAGAGCAGAGTGAAGCCCTCAAAAACACTTAGGTCAAAGTACTGGACAGATAGATTACAGTGTGGAAACTAAACTTCATCAGCCCATACTGAATTCAGGAAAGTGAGAAAACAGACCAGCTTCCATGAGAGATGGAGCAGAGGATACAGGAAACCAGCCCATTACGGTGTTATTGAGGGATAATATAGTGAAGTCTAAGAGCTTGAGATTCAAAAGAAGTTTTTCCTGTGTGGCTGGGATCATTTGTATTTGGACAAAGCAGTGGGGAGCCAGAGGAATGCAACAAATTAGCAATTGTTTTTATCTCTCTGTACTCCAGCCTTGTGATATAGGAGAAAAAAAAGAATAAACAGTAATCTCCCTATGGGGGTTCTAGGTTTCTTACCACGTTATGGAAATCATGGAAATATATCACATAATTTAAAATAGGAAAGCATTAAGATTCATTTTAATTAATGTAAAATATAATTTGATCACTTTAAGTCGGAATCGACTCAGTGGCAGTGAATTATTTTGGTTTGGTTTTGTATTTTGGTTTAAAATTCTTACAATTATGTATTTGAATTTTTTCATACTACCATATATCCATAGAGAAAAAAGACTAAATTAGTATGCTAATTTGTGTCAGTTGGCTTAAAAACAAAAGATGACTCTCTACTCCTATTCTCTTGTTTAAATATAGTCAGAACCTTCAACTAAATCTGATCAATTCAAAGGGTGTTTCTTCTACTCTTGGCATACTGAAGAGTTTTTCTTTGAATTGAAAGCTATGGAGAGTAAGTATAACCATGACTAATTTATATGACTTATATTATTCTGCTTAAAAGCCCATGCTTCTCAGGTCATTTCTAGAACTCAAATGTTTCTTATTATAATGGGAATAGGGGCTAGAAGAGGAAAGGATTTAACATAGCTGTTATTTAAAAATAGACATAATACAGATCCTTTTAAAAGCACACTATAATATATAACTCTATAGTTGCAAGGCCAAAAAAAAAATTCTTTTACTTCTCACCTAAAATTGAATCAAATGATAGAGCTAGAGGAAAGAGAATTGCTCATCTGAATACAGCACACACTAGCCTACAACATACTAGGATGGGCCACATGAAGTTAACTATGGCGACCTCCCAGCCCGACCAGGCCCCACAGCGTGCATTTTACCATAATGCATTAGACAAGGCAGTCAGAAGTTCTTATGAAATCAGGCGAATATGTTCTAACAAAAGTAAGACATCTGGCTCCAGGCTATTGCTTGTTGAATTAGAGAATGTTAGAGAGAAGTAGAATCGCTGCGTGTGAATCATGCTGGTGACGACTATTGCAAGTACCCTGAACTGCCAAAGGGACAAAAAGAACAACCAATCTGTCTTGGAAGAAGTATAGTCAGAGTGCTCCTTAGAGGCAAGGATGGCAAGACTGTGTCTTCTAGACTTTGGACATGTTAGGGGTGAGACGCTGGTCCCTGGGGAAGAACATTGCGTTTGATAAAGCAGAAGGGCAGCAACAGGAAAGAAAGGACGGCGCACAAGAAGGTCCAGCCAGTGGTTACAGCAGTGGGCTCAAGTAGAGGGACAGCTGTGCGGGCAGTGCTCCCTTCTGTTGCACACAGGGTCGCTGCGGGTCAGAACCGACTCGATGACACCTGTAGCAACTCACATACATTCTACAGAGTGGGTGATTCTCAGTCGGGAACAATACTGTTTCCTCTACTGATAAATCATGTGCAAGGAGGCTGCATTCCCTCTCACAAACTCTTATTTTGATAAGTTTAATTAAGAAATAATGTCAATTATTACTTGAGGACTGAGTGACAAATAATGTAATATGCTGAAAAGTACTGAAAGTTCAAAAACGACTCGCTGCTGAGAGTGCCTTTATGCGTGTGGAGGCTCAGAAAGAGTTACTTAAAATGTGATCATCCGGAGAAAAGCACATGCATGCAATATTACAGGAGCATAGAAGTTAAATGTCAGAAAGGAGTATTTCAAAGCTTGGAGAGAGAGAGAGAGAGAGAGAAAGAGAGAGAGAGAGAAAAGACATGTTGATGTTACTTTGTGGGCAGGGGTTATATAGGGACAGGCAGTGGAAGTTGGAGGAAAAATCCTTGTACAAAGGATGGAGCAGTGGGAAATGTCAGATTATTATGAAAGTTGATGTTTCTGAGAGAAACAGTAGTTTAAATTATTTAAATGGACAAGCCATACAGTATTTACTTGCATCAACATTTCATGTCGCATATCCTCAAGGAGTGTGTTAATGACATAGATGAAAATCCTCAAAACAAAGACTAATATAAAATTCAACTCAATTCAGAGTCCTATGTAAAAGTCAAGGGATTAAATTTGCTTGAGGAAAATATTCTTGGATTAGGTTTTAAGTGATTCATCTCACTGGAAAAAAGGAATACACATAAATATGGTAATAAAAAATCAATGTGATGAAAAAGAATCACCAAGTAACAATAATTCCCCCATCAAATGATGTCACATAATTATTAAAACCATCATTAAGAGAAGCATTAATATTCATTTTCAGAAATATTCGGCAATACTATCTATATGTTCCTCATCATTAAGTCTTAAAGTGTTCATAAAATCAGATTTTTATGCTGAAATCACATAGAGACATTATCAAACCTCTTAATAAGTAAAGTGACAGGTTTAAAAGATAAAAGCAAATAATATAAAGACAAACATCTAAACATTTTACTAAAGTTTAGTATAATTCATACTCACATAATTACAAGGAGAAGGTATGTATCATTTTCAAACATTACCAAACATTTTAAAAAATCACGAATGCAACCAAGCAATAATTAGCACACATATAAACTATTCTCTAATCTGATTTTAATAAAATTAAGCAGAACAAAAAGATCATCACTTTTCTAATCACTCTTTTCTCCTTCCGCATAAGTCAGTATTTCAAGGCAAAATTCTACACAACTCATGGATTAAGGAGGAGAAATCAAAATGGAAATTCCAAGAATTGAGAAATAAATTAACCCACTCATTACATAGCAAAGCAGAGAGATGCAAAGTAGAGTAGTACATAAAAATCAATATTTCTGTTCCTATGAGCAGAAAGGAAAGATGGTTAAATTAGAAAAAAAATAATTTTAAAGGATCAGAGAACTGTAGAAACAAAAGTAGTCAGAAGTTTATAATCCTAAAATTAGGAGGTACCGTCAAAGATTCCCTGAATATCTTTAGCCATTTTATCACGATTGGTATCAACTGAGGCTATTCAGGAGCTAGGCTTGGCCCAGGAAGTTAACAACTGCAGAGGTAAAAGGATATATATATCTGGAAATACACATTTTTTAAATGAGCAATAAAGTAAGTGGCAACTCTAGAAAACTGAGAGTATAAGGATGCCCCTCACCACAACCGTCATAATCTGAAAATATGTGGGTCAAATATGTTGTAAAGAGCTTAGCCTACATTGCCAGATGGACCTGACAGACTCATATTTAAGATCATGGAATTCCATCTTTAGAAAATAGTAGGAAATTCCTTATAGTTTTACTCAAAATGTAAACTCGCTTAGACAAAGCACAATCTCCAATTGGATTAAAATCGCCAGCTCTCAATACTATCCAGAAAAGTGAAGATAAAATTTTGGGTTATATGATAATACTATCCAACACCTCTACTGTTTTTCATACACAATGTTGATAACTGAATACCCTAAAATACTTGGAATGATAAGTGAAGACATATATGATCGAAATACAATGGAAACCATCACTCAGAAGTGACCATTTTTCAGTAAGTAAACAATTATTTTAGCATAATGAGAATTGATATATTACAAACAATAGAGTTAGAGATGGGAAATTTTGCTGAAAATAGAGAATTGTCATACCTTTGGAAACTACAAAAAGAATCAAGCAGACATTCTTATTCTGGAAAACAATATTTGAAATTAAGAAGATAATGAACAACTTAGCAGCAGACTGAGACATTAGAATAAAGAGAATAGATCAATGGATAGATTTGTCAACTTCAAATATGCAAATACAACAGAAATATGAAATGGAGAAAAAACAAAGGAGCATAATATATAAATGGTAACAGTCACATGGTCTACTTAGTTGTAACTCGAATTCTAGAATAACAGGAGACAAATAACATTATGTCAAAATTATTTGAGACCTATTGCTCAAGTGTTTTCTTAAAATAAATAGATTGGAATTTTAATATGTATTAAGAGCTTCAATATACAGATTTTAAAAGCCTTGCAAACCCCAAACAGGATAAAAAGAAACAAAATAAAA
>NW_022111373.1:11364045-11365770 GCF_000313985.2 Echinops telfairi
AGATGGTTTTATACAAACTAGGATTGAAGGCCTAAGCTACAAACAGTATTTTAAAAATTGCTCTTCTTCAGATTGAAGGAAAAGCCATCCCAGGATGAATTGTTGGATAGAATGAAGAACATCCCCAAGAGTCAATACATGGGTAACTATAAACAAATATGAAATACACAAAACAATTATGATCGTATCTTTCAAAGTTTAAAATTTAGAGAATTAAAATACATGCCATAAAATATGTAGGTGGCTATGGATTAGTGCGTCACCCCCAACTAAATGTTGGAATCCAAACCCCTAGACATACTCCAGCTCAGAAGTACAGTGTTCTGGGTTATGTCAATTAGATCAGATCAAAGTAGAGGTGTTCTTAATCCAACCACTTTTGAATTCAAAAAGACCAGATTAAGCACAAGATTCACTCACACCTGGGTGAAAAAGGAGGCCATCTGAGGACCCTTTAGAAGCCAAGGACCCAAGGAATGCCTCCATTAGAACCTTACACAAGGAAGGAGTCAGCAGGGAAGGAGAGACCATGACAATGGACATTAGCCTTCAGAACTGTAAGCAAATACCTGTTCTTTAAAATCGCCGACTCGTGGTATATGTGTTATAGCAGCACTGCATAACTAAGCCATGGGGATTCAATTATGTGTGTGGAACTTCATTCAGTACAATTCTTCAAAAATGGTAGCAATATCAGGAGAATATTAAAGTGATGTAATTGTTGCAGTATCAAGGAGCGTGTCAAAGTGATGAATATTGTAAAATTCCAGGTAATCACAAAAATATAGAACTAACAGCTCTAGAGGGAACATGGCATTAAAAAATTTGGTTTCTTTTTTAAAACCAAGGGCCAGGAAGGGGGGGTGGGCATAATGCAAATTCAAACAATAGTATTTCATATCAATCACCTGATTAAATAAAATATACTATATATTCTAAATGAGACTTTTTTTAAAAAAATAAGCTACTTCTGGTTGCAAGTAAAAATCAAACCAAATCGCTGCCATCCAGTCAATTGTGACTCCCATGGAAGGTGTAAAATAGAAATTAGAACCACTGTTTTGAGTTTCCAAGACTGTAACTCTTCCCAAGAGCAGGAAGCCTCCTTCTTCTCCCTCAGAAGGCCTGAGACGTTTGAATTGCTAACCTTGGAGTTAGCAGCACAAAGCGTAACACATCAGGGCTCTAGCTTGCAAGTAATATATTTGAACTGATAGACTATAGATTGGCCCAAAGTAAAAGAATAGGAAATACATAGTGTGCCATCATTGACTAAAGAGAACAAAGGTGATTATACAGTATCACAAATAATTAAATAGCTAAATAAATGGAATTCAAGGCCAAAGCATAAGGCTATAAAGAATGATCCTTTTCCATAATAAAAGAGTCATTCTAACAAAAAGATATCACAGTAGGTAGGGGGGAAAAACAAAGCCTAAATACATATACTCATAATATGAGACTGGACATAATAATAAGGAAAAAAGAGGCAAATCTGCTATCATGGTGAGCTACTTTAACATGGCTCTTTTGGTAGTCGATAGAAAAAAGAAATAGTTCACAAAAGGCATAAAAAAATGTGAAAACAAAATTAGTGTGTCTGCTTTAATTGACAAAATACTGTGCCCAAGGACACATTTACATTCATTTCCAGTGCACATAGTACATTTATAAGCATGGAACATATGTTGTGTGGTGAAGAGTCTTCACAAACTTCAAACAAAG
>NW_022111373.1:11366304-11459474 GCF_000313985.2 Echinops telfairi
TCATAACCTCTTGATGGATCACAAATTATTATTATTTTCATATCACACACTGACCACCATCTGTCTTCCTTCCCCCATGTTTTCTGTTGTTCTTCCTCCTGTAATGGGGTGTATGGTTAAGTGTCCACCATTGCCATTGATTCCCCCTTTCACCATTCCTTTCCCCCACTTCTCCCTACTCTTCTGGTACCACTATCCCCACTCCTGTTTCTGGATCCCGGGGTTCATGAGGCCCCATCTCTTACCTATACCTGTTTAAACGCCCTAGTCTAGGCATCAGAAGACACATAACAAACAAACAAAACACCCCTTGAAAATGAGGCGGGGTTGGAGCAGAGATCCAAAGCCCATCTGTAGACAGTGGAGCAATCCCCCCACAGAGGGTCCACAGGGGAGGAATGAGTCAACCAGGGTGCAGTAAAGCATCAATGAAAGACATCATATTCCTCTATTCCTGAGGCTTCCTCACCCCCAACTGTCATGACCCCAGTGCTGCTTCTCAATTCACACTCTTCTTATATATTTTCCCCTAAAGCAAAATAAAACACTGGGACACTCATTTTATATTTTTTAAGAAGTGATGCAAGTTGAGTGAACTCTGAACTACCTAACATATATAAACCTTTTAAAAATCTTTATACATTTTTATGAAACCTTAATGTGATGTCAGAAGGATATGAACGATGGTGCAGGTAAATTGTTTGGAGAAACAGTGAAAGACGGGGTAGCCATGGGAGGATAGGATGTAGGGTGAGCTGAGGGAGAAGATTATTGTGAGCGGCAGGGAGGATACCATGGTGAAGGATTCAAAAATAAGCTTTATTGTTGGTGTTTGCTTTGGCTTGTTTTGTAAGATTCCTTATTGCACAGTGGGTTAAGTTTTGGGTTGCAAACCAAGAAGTCCTATTGTTCTGTTAAAGACAAATGGGCTGTAGGCTCCTGAAAAGACAACCTTAGAAACCCCAGGGACCAATTCTGCTCTCTCCTATAGGATCATTGTGAATCCAAATTCATGTTTGTATCACAGGAGTACTGGTTCTAAAAATGGGTGCCCATTAGTTGCTGTTTAGCTCTTGCTATCTAGATTTCCTCTAGACTCCATTCATGTCTCATCTCCATTCCGTAAATGGACTGGCAATCTCTCATGAAAGGATTTAAGAGGTTAAACCAGACTCCAATCCTTCTAGTGTGTACTGTGATGGCTTTGTATATAGTTAATAATACCATCTGAAATGCGTAATTGAGATTTCAGAGAAGCTATGAAAATAGAGTGTTTGTGGCACACTGCAAAAGTCCTATGTGGTAGATATCTCACAGATCTCAATCTTGTAAATCAGTAATAAAAATTGTGCTGCACAGGCTACCACAAAGCTGAACGTTGATGTTCTCTTTATTATGTTAATTTAAAAACCAAAATACTAATTTCTAGGTTTTTTAAATGTCTCCCCCTGTGTCTCCCTCCCTCCTTCTCTTGCCCTTGTACATTCAGAATTAAGTTTACTGATTTCATCTGCCTTAGAGATTAACAAACTATTATGACTTTAGAAAATAGGTAAGATGAATCACAGAAAACTTTATGAAATAAGTTTAAGGAGACAGTTGGAAATGAGTAAGTGTTCTGCTTGCATATAAATCAAGAATTTTGGCTAACATTTTTATAATGTTATAATGTAATCATGTCTGAAGGCATTAAACAAGGACAATTAAAACTAAAATTATTGTGCTACTAAAAAATAACTACATAAATTGCTCTTTTAGTCTACTAGTAAAACAACTAATAGCATGCAGTTAAACCTATAGACCAAACCACACTTTAAAACAGAATGGCACATTGTCCATCATATTTTAAATTATTTTTTTACATTTCATCAATTTTTATTTTATTCATCTTTTTATTTTTTTTCCTTTTTGTTACGTTTGTTACTTTACATCAGTGAATTTTTATTTTTATTTTAGTAGAAAGCTTCTACTAAGTGAAGCAATATGAATGATATTTAATGTAATGTTCTCAAATCTAGGTATTAAGTTATAAAGTGTTTCGACAGTCTAGATTTTAAAATGAAGTGATTTATAATAAATAGGCTGCTTTAAAATATTCTCAAAGGCAATTTTATACTTTCTGAAATTAAGGTTAAAGTTCAATGGCCATTTTGTGTTCTATTTTTCCCCATTAAATATAAAGAAGGCATAATGCAAAAATCTAGTTTTAAGACTAGGTAGTCTCATATTATAAACTTTAGGGTGTGCATCGTAGTCTCATATTTCACCTTTGTGACCACCTGAAAGTTAGTGCTCTATTCTAAGCCTCAGTTTCCCTACAGTAAAATGGGAGTAATGCCTAACTTTAGGAATTGTCATGGAGCCCCTGGTGGTGCTACTTGTGGGATTGCTAACTACAAGGTTGATGGTTCAACCCTGCCAGCCACTCTGTTGGAGAAGGATGAGACTGCTCCCAGAAAGATATATAGTCTCAGAAACTCTGCATAGGGTCTGAGTCGGGGTAGACTATGGCAGTGGGTTTTGGGTTTGGTGGGGATGTTAATTAATCTGAATAACATAATTTAAACATATCCTAGTCTCTCAGAAAAACAGTAAAGATGAAATCATTAACCATTTTATTTGTAAAGTGATGTAACAATGTCAATGAAGTAATGTAGCCACACATCTATGTCACTTTCAAAATGCTGAACAAATATTGTAAAAAAAAATTCACTGGCATTACATTAAACATGTAATTAAACACAAATCTGATACTTTCAGATTCTTATACTCAAAACTCTTGGAAATACAAATAAGACTTTGAGGAGTTTTTAAATTGAGATTTGTTTCTCAAGGAACTAATTAGCAATAAGAAAAACATATTATGATAAAGAATAAACAAAAATGGAATTTTATTTGTAACGTATATTTTTCAATAATTTAGTTGGTTCAGAGCATAATTTCACATCCATATTGTGTTGATCAGCATGAATTATACTATGTTTTGATAGAAACAAAATGTTGTAATTAAATTATTCTTTAATGATAAGTACTATGTGGACAGCTAACTGCAAGGTCAGCAGTTTGAAATCACCAACCACTCTGTGGGAGAAAGATGAGACTTTCCACTTCCAGAAAGAGCTACAGGCTCAGTGGTGAGAGGGGCGAGGCCTGGAGGGAGGAGGGAATGTGGGGTAGAAAGGGGGAACCGATGACAAGATTCTACGTATAGCCTCCTCCCTGGGGGATGGACAGCAGAGAAGAGGGTGGGGGCAGACATCGGACAGTGTAACTTATGACAAAACAATAATGATTTGTGAATTATGGAGGGTTCATAAGGGAGGGGGGAGTGGGGAGGGAGAGAGAAAATGGGCAGCTGATATTAGGGGCTAGAGTAGAAGGCAAATGTTTTGAGAATGATGAGGGCAGCGAATGTACATATGTGCTTGACACAATGGATGGATGGATGGATTGTGATAAGAATTGTACGAGCCCCGAATGAAATAATTTTATACATATATATGTATTGTGTGTGTGTGTGTGTGCATATATATATATATATATATATAAAGAGTTACAGGCTCAGAAAACCACAGGGAGGTTCACCCGGTCCTATAGAGGTGCTGAGTTGGAATCAACTCAATGGCAGTGAGGTTTAATGGTAAAGAGTCCTGAGAAGAGAAATAGCTTACCAACCACTTCTGATGCTAGTTCCTTAAGAATTATACAGCCAAGTATACTCCTGCAAATGTCTTGCCAAAATAGAAATATAAAGTGTCTGATTTATGTTCTGGTCAGTGCCTAATAAGAGCAGCAGCCAAGAAATAAAAAAGATAATAAATTCAGCCTTGCTTTTATTATTAACCATGGAAAAGATGTTATTTCCTTATCAGTAAGTTATATTGAGAAACATGAGGGGTCTTCAAAAAGTTTGTGAGAAAATGGAGTTAAAAGGTGATAATTTTCCATAACATTTTTTGAAGCCCCCTTGTCCATAGGCTGAGCACGTGGAGTTATCAAGACGCAGTGCTATGTTCTGAGGACGCAGGCATGCATTGAGTCAAGACCCCTGACCACAAAGAAAGTAAAGTCTAATGGAAGAGAGTTGGATGAAAGCTATGAGAAACTCATAACTGATATGCACCCACTCCGTGCGTGCCAGATCAGTGCTGATTGCTGTTATATTTGGTGTCATCCATTTGGCTCCGACTCAGCCCAGACCGATGTAAATACACAACAAAGCACAGTCTGCGCATGCTCCATTCTCACCGTCCTTGGTGTGGCTGAACCCGTTGGTGCAGGCCTTGTGTTACCCCACCTCATTGGCCTTATTCTTGGTCATCCACTTCCCCAGGGACATGTCCTTCTCCGGGGACTCGAAATTTTACCACCTTTGCTAATATCTCATTATGTGAATGTACTGTGCATCTTTAAGGTACTGTATCCATCTAATGAAGTGTATTTAGACTCTTTTGACTTTGTGGCAATTAAGAATTGAGCTGTTCAAAGTAATCATGACTAGGCTTGGGGGGATTTAAATATTTATGTTAACAATGAGATTGATTGGATATACGGTAATTGTATAGTTGCCTTTTGAAATGCTGCATGCTCAACAAAAATATGTGAAAGCAGCATTTACTCTCCATCCTCCTCAATGCTTAGTATTGTCCGTCTTGCACATTTTATTCAGGATAATAAATTATGGTTTTAATTTGCATGCTTCTACTAACAAATGCTTTTGTCCCGTGTTGCGTCTAGTACTGGGCTACTAACTGAGAGTTCGATGGGTGAAAGAGAAGGTAGCTTGTTCCCGTAAAGCATCATAAGCTTGGAAGTCCTCTGCACCAATTCTACCCTGGCCTCTAGGGCAAGGGCTTTGTTTGCTTTAGGAATGACAAAGGATGCTGAACATATTTTCGTGTTTGTCATCTTTATTTTTTTTTAATTGGGAGTTAATTAGTATGGTATATCACTCCATAGTTCAATCACGCCCAGCAATACTATACAATTGTTACAAAAGTCAGTTGTCAAACAAGTTTGTTGTCTTTTTACCTGAGTGGTTCTTCCAGTCTTTGGTACAGTATAAGATTGAGTTGTTTGTTTTCTCCAGGCTAAAATTTTAGAGTTCTTCATGTATATATTTGTATCTTGAATATAAGAACTTCTTTCTGGGTATTTGATCTACAGATATTTTCTCCCGGTTTATTAATGTAGACTTTGCAGTCTCTCTTGAAAGAAGTAAAGTCAGAATGCTTTGTAGAAGCCTGCACGGTGAGACATCACTGCTTATGCTCTGGTTGTGTTATCAAAAGAGACCAGGGAGCAACTAAGAGCCAGGGCGGGGCTAATGATAGGGCTGAGAAGGAAAAAAGAAAAGAAAAGAGAGACCAGTTCCTACAGAAGGACATCAAGCTTGGTGAAGTAAAGGGTAAAAGTATGAGGAAGACCATCACTGAGATGGGTCAGCTCAGGGGCTGCAGAAGTAGAGGCAAACATTACCGACTGTGAGAACGCCACAGGACCAGTGAATGTATTTTAAACATTTAAGAACAGAAAAATAGACTATTGTGTTTACAAAACCATTTACCATTTCTGTTGCTTTTTTCCTCTTCATTCTTAATATTCCAATTTTTAAAAAATGAAGAAGGAAATGACATAGGCATTGCTCATCTTATCTCTCGAGTATGGTGCCAGGCTTTTTAGATAGGGATTTTTGTGCATGTGCTACCATCTCCCTTTTTATATATGAGATGCCTGAAACTCAGTCAGCCCTACAACGCCAAGGGCGACGTTTTTGTAACATTTATTATATATGTTTATAATACAGAGTGATAACTATGAAAGTAAAGAATAAAAACAAAAATAACTTTTTTCCTGAAATTAAAAATTCAGGCGTATAGGGTTAGGTAGTTAGAGGCACCAATCTGTGGACATCTGCACTGAGAAAAAGGGGGGATGGGAAACAGTGTGACACAAATTTCCGATACATGCAGCAAGTATTAATGTGCTAATTCCTAGAAATCTAACTAGCATTATTGAAGAACGAAAGCATACCTAAATTACAGAAATAACTGTGATGGCTAAATATTTCTGAAACAAGTACTTTTTAAATACACAACTTAAAACTCTGACCAATATGTCAACGCATCATCCTAAGAACATAGTCGGATGGCAAGAAGGCTAGTTTGCTTTGGACATCCCAGTTTGCCCAGTAGTAATTATTATTCATGCTTCCTTTAAAAATGCTTGATGAGCTAACTATTGAGGTGCATGATATATGAATTATATGTCAGAAAACTATTTTTAAAAAGACTTTTGATATGAATACATTTTATAATTATAATCATCATGTCAGTAGGTGAACTTCATAGATCTTTTTATTGCAAACAGTAGAAAATGTCGAATCTCCAGAATATCTGATTCCCATGATTTTTTCCTGATCGTCCTTGCTCCAGGACCAGTGACTTAGTGCATCTACCTCTATTTCAAGCTGCTGCTATTCCACTTATTCACGTATTCCACCCCTCCCTTTCTACTCCGTGAAGTTATTCCTTCTTACCCTGCATCACGGGGGGCCATGGGGATACTGTCTGTGAAAGCAACTTCATTTTCCTTCAGCAAACCTTCAATCAGTATGAAACACTATATATTCTTTTGTCTACATTCATTAGTTTTCCATTGCTGTGTAACAAAATCTCACCATCCTTGCCTCTGAGAAGCACTCGGACTGTACTTCTTCCAAGACAGATTTTTTTTACTCTGTTGCTAGTCCACGGTCCTTTCGATGTTCATTGTCAGTGCCAAATTCATATGTGCATGTTGCTGTTTGGTGGCGTGGTGTTGATTTCAGTCCACGGTGGCCCGAGCCCCACAGAACAAAACACTTCCCGGTCCTGTGCCATCCTCACAATTGATCCGATGCCTGATCTCACTGTTGCAGCCGATGTGTCAATCCACCTTTATGAGAGCCTTGTTCTCTTTCATGCCCCTTTAGTTTACCAATCATTATGTCCTTCGCCAGAAAATGGTCTCTCCTAACATCACATCCAAAGTATGTAGGATGAAATCTTGCCACCCTTGCCAATAACGAGCACTCTGGCGTACTTCGTCCAAGATAGAACTGTTTTATCTTTTGACTGTCCACAGTAAGTTCAGTCTTCTTTGACATGATGAACATTTAAATGCAGTGACTTTTCTTCGGTCTTCCTTATTTAATGTCAAAATTTCACATATATATGAGGCAATTGAAAGTACCATGGTTTGGGTCAGGCACACCTTAGTCCTCAAAGTAACATCGCTGCTTTTCAATATTCTGAAAAGATCTTGCTCAGCAAATTTACTCAATGTAACACACCATGTGATCTCTTGACTGCTGCTTCCATGTGCATTGATTGTGGATTGAAACAAGATAAAATTCTTCACAGCTTCAATCTTCTCTCCTTTGATCGTTATATTACCTCTTGGTCAGGTTGTGAGGATGTGCATCTACCTTACGTGGAGTCATAATCTATACTGAAGGCTGCAAGCCTTGATCTTCATAAGAAAGTGCTCTTCACTTTCAGCAAGCAAGCTTATGTCATCTGCATATCACAGGTTGTTAATAAGCTTTTCTCCAATCCTGATGCCATATTCTTCTACATATAATCCACCTTATCTGATGATTTGCTCACTATACAGAATGAACAAGTAGGGCGAGAGACTACAACTCTGACGCACACCTGTCCTGATTTTATACCATGCAGTATTCATTTGTGCTGTTTCCACATCTGACCCTTGATTCAAGTACAAGTTCTCATAAGCACAATGAAGTATTCTGGAATTCCCATTCTTCTCAAGGTTGTGCACAGTTTATTATGGTCCATACACTGTAATGCCTTTGTGTAGTCCGTAAAACACAAGTAAACATGTTTCTGGTATTTCCTGCTTTTAGCCAAGATCCATCTGACGTCAGCATCTGATATCCCTAGTTCTGCTTCCTGAATCGTGCCTTAACCACTGGCAGCTCCTTGTCAACATCTTTCTGCAACCACTGTTGGCCACTCTTCAACAAAATTTTACTTGCATGTGATATTAATTACATTGCTCTCTAATTTGTGCATGTGGTGAATCATTTTTTGAAATGGGTACAATTATGGATCTCTTCAATCCAGTTGGCCAAATAGCTGTCTTCCAAATTACCTGGCACAGACAAGGGACTACTGCCAGTGCTTCAATACGTTTTTGAAATATTTCAATTAATATCCTATTGATTCCTGGAGCTTTGATTTTTGCTCTTTCAGTTTAGCATGAACTTCTCCATTCAGAACCATTGGTTCTTGCTCAAATGCTACTTTCTGAAATGTTAGAATGTTGCACAGTTCTTTTTGGTACTGTGAGTTTGTGTATTCTTTCCATCTTCTTTTGATACTTCCTGCATCATTCAATATTTTGTTCATAGAACCTTTCAATATTGTAACTCCAGGCTTGACTTTTTCTTGAATTCTTCCAGTTTAATATATGCTAAGCATATTCTTCCATTTTTTTGTTTTCTACTTCTTGGTCTTTGTACCGTTCATTGGACACCCTCAAAGCAAGAGATCCGAATCAATGTACAACAACCTCCAATTCCATATCCTTGGCACAGCGGCCATCTGCTTCATCTCACACTATGGCTTATACACCAAATATATGAAAGAGAACATGAGAAAGCATATACCTTCCCACACTCACTCCCACACATTTGCTAATAACAAGAAGCTAGAAACATCCTAAATGCCTATCAGTAGAAGAATGGTTAAAGAAACTCTGGTACAGACTCACAACAGAATACATCCCTGAAAAACAGTTATAAAACCATAGAACAGTGCATGGGCTTGGAAATAACTGTGGTGAGTGAAGTTACTCAATCACAATATTGTGTAACTCCACTACTATAAGGACAAACACCAAGAGGAAGGCAGGCTTCTGGTCTCAGATCATGTAATCTTCTATTGCTGTTTCTACAGACTTTCACATTAAGCAGCATAGAATACATCTTACTCACAATTATAATGACCTCTAGGCATCTCCAAAATGATAATCTTTTTAAGATAAAATTTTATATCCTTAAGGTTAATGTATGTTTCTCATTTGTTTGAAGATATACTAAAATTTAAATTTTATTAATGTTAAGTGGGCAAGAATTTCAGCAGTCATCCTTAAATATATCATATTGTTTGTGATGAGCTTTTGTGCCAGTTGCCTTCCACTTGAACTCTCTTGCACACTTAAGGGACTCTTGAAGTGATCATCAAAAGGAGCCCTAATGGCTTAGTGTGTTGAACCACAAAGTCAGCTTTTCAAACCTACTGCTGTCCCACAGGAAAAAGAGAGGGCTCTCTACTCCCATAAAGAACTCGTTTCAGAAACCCACAGTAGTAAGACTACTTTGTCCTATATGGTCTATGAGTCAGAATTGACTCCATGGGAATGAGTGAGTAGAGCCAATAATCAAGAAAAAGATGAATCGGTCTGCTCACATACTAAAAACATGCAGTCTCCTAAATTCAAGATGAAATTCTTCCCTGTCCTACAGGGCAGTAATGAATTGGACTCACCTCAACGGCAGTGAGCTTGGTTTGGTTTAGTCATGAATGTTAGGGGCCCTTATGGATAAGCATTGAGCTACTATCAAAAAGGTTAGAAGGTTAAAATTGACGAACTACTCCTTTAGAGAAGAAAATGCAGTGTTTCCATAAAGAATTATAGCCAAGAAAATCTATAGAACCGCTCCACTTGGCTCTCTAAATCAGAATCGAAGTGATTCCTCTTGTTGGTACCTTTGTGTCGGTTCCGACCCACAGTAGCACGAGGCACAACAGAAGAAAAGGCTACGCGGTCCGGCACCCTCCTCCCAGCTGTTGTTATGTTCACGTCCACCATTGCAGCCACTACGTCCGCCCATTTTCTCTCGGATCTTCCTCTTTTTCGCTGCCCTATACTTTACTGAGCACAACGTCCTCCTCAGGGATTAGTCTCTCCTGAAACCCAGTTGAAGTACATAAGATGAAGTTCTGCCATCCTCATTTCTAAGGCTCCTTCTGCATGTACTTCTTTCAAAACAGATTTGCTTGGGTTTTTGGCCACTGATGGTCCTTCAATATTCTTCTCTCTTCCTTATTCAGTGTCCAACATCCACATGCCTATGAGGCTAGGAGGCAATTATAAATACCATGGCTTGCACCAGGCACTCCTTAATCCTCCAAGTAACATTCTTGCTTTTCAATGCTTTAAAGAGGTAGTGTACCGATTTAGCCAATACAATGACTTGTTTGATCTACAGACTGCTGCTACCATGCTTTTTGCTCGTGAATCCAAGCAAAACACAATCCTAGACTACTTCAGTCTTTATCACATGTCTCGTGATGTTACCTATTGGTCTGTTACGAGGATTTCGGTCTACTTTGCATGAGTGGCAATCCATATCTTGGCCTTCATCAGCAAATGTTTGGCGTCCTTTACACTTTCACAAGCTAGGTTGTGCCATCTTCACAGTGAGCAGATAAAAAGCCTTCCTTTAATCCTGATCCCACAATATTCTTTATATAATCCAGTCTTCTGATGATTTCTTCACCATACAGATTAAATAATTGTTGAGAGGTTACAACCCTGATGTACACCTTTCCTGATTTTAAACCCTGCCCTATGCCCTTGTCCTGTTTACATGACTGCCTCTTCAGGCATGTACAAGTCGCACATGAACACAATGAAGTGTTCTGGAATTCCTATTTTTCTCAAGGCTTTCCATAGTTTGTTAAGGTCCATAAGGTCAATTGCCTTTGCAAAGTCAATAAAATGCCAGTCAGCAACTTTCCGGTATTCTGTGTTTTCAACCAAGATATCTGACATGAGCAAGGATTGCCCTCATTTACCCTTCTGAGTCCAAGTTGAATTTCTAGGAGCTCCAACTGTTGCTGAATAATCGTCAGCAAAAGTTTACTACATATGATATTCTTTATAATTTGGTATTTTTTCAATTCCTGGAGCTTTGCTTTTGTCAGGTGCCTCCATGCAACGTGGACTTCTCCCTCCAATGCCGTTAATTGTTAATGTTTCCTCTTAAAATGATTGAACAGTGACTAATTGTTTTTTAGTACAGTGACTGTATATTTTCCATCTTCGTTTGATGCTTCCTTCATCATCCAGATTTTTGCTGACTTGATAGTGGTTCAAATTTTTGATAGGGAAGGACAGTTAACCAGTCAGTCACTCATAGAAAGATTAGTATTTAACCCACCAAGAGATTCCACTGAAAATAGAAACTTGGTGATCTGCCCCATTAAGAAACTCTAAAATTATCTTATATGGTACTTCTACTGTGTCACACAGGGACATGATGAGTTGAAATCAATTCAAAGATACTTAACAACAACAACTTAATAACACTACCAATTAATTTAAGAAGTGAAATTCATGTAGAAAATAATAAATGTCACTCTTATTTTATTTCAAAAGATTGTAGATGTCAAAATATTGAATACTACATGAATATTGTTTTCGTAGTAATAATATATTTACATAAAAATATTTAAAAGCGATCATCCCAGTAATTCCTTGAATTATTCTCAGTCTTCATAGTTCAATGCACGAGACAATGTCACAAGTGCTATTGAATGAACATTTAGCTACTAAAAATATTGGGTTGACCTTTTCTTCTCACCCAATAAAAATTATTACTTGTGCTGAAACTTAAATTGGAGTGTAGACTGGTGTTTGGGAAAGGAAGTGTCTGGAGATGCTCACTTATACAGGGTCAACATAAAAGTGCTGGTTAAATACATCTCATGCTCTGGGTTATGCTCTTTTATGGCAGTTGTTTCCAGGGTGGTCTGTAGGCCTATTTGAAAAAAATCCAAGTACTTAAATCCGAATACTCAGAAGCATACTTAAGAATAAAGTGATTCACTCTAACCTAATGAGTGAGACAGAAAGAGACTGGTAGACATTATTGAAGCTTCTAACATGAAGCAATAGAAGCAAGGAGGTTCAGAGCACTCACTTTATGGAGGGTCACCGAGATCATGCATCTTATTGGCAGTGTGGTGTTTATTATTGTCAATTGAAATGACTTACAGTGTTTTCATCTCATTTCTAATATGGGAACAAATTATATAAATTACTTACAAAGTAAAGCTGTTGGACGTCTTCAATAGTTCTTAAGAGTGGAAAGAAGTACTGAGACCAAAAGACTAGCTCTTACAATATACAACCAAAGGTCTTTGCTGATGTTAATGCCATCAAGTCAGCTTTAACTCACCTGACCCTGCGTAGAACAGAAATGACTCCGTGCTGCCCTCACAATGATTGCTGTATTTGAGCCACTGTGTAAATATTTTCAGTATCTTCCCATCTGCAGGGCTTGTCTCTTGGTACTGTTAGATAATGTTCAACTATTACGCATTCAATTTTCATTGGCTAAAAGTTTCAGAAGTAGGTTGCCAGATCTGGTGGTGCTACCGGGTAAGTGTTGAACTGCTAACCACAACGTTGGTGGTTCAAAACCACAGGCACTCTGTTGGAGACAGATAAGGTTATCTGCTCCGGTAAAGCTTTACAGTCTTGAAACAATATATAGGGCTGCTCTGAGTTGGGGCCAACCCGGCGTCAGTAGTGGTTTAGACTGAGCCGTTCACCGTGGATGACACTAATAGGATTTGAAATGCCATTAGCACTGCTTCCAAGATTACAGCAACACGTACGTCACTGTAGTCCAGAGGCATAGTGGAGCTACGCAATGCTCCCTAAAATTAAAAATAAATAGAACAAACAAATAGATATGATGCGATCATTATGACTATAACACCAATTCTCACTATTGGAATGTTGACTAAATATGGTTGTATACCTAAGTGAAGGTGAAATATGTACAAAATTATATTTAAAACCCCTTTCTACCTAGTCAATTCTTCCTCATAGCTATCCTACAGGGCAGAATAAAACTATCCATCAAGGCCTGCTAGATTGTAACCTTTATCAGAATGGATTGCCACTCTTTCTTCCTGAGAGAAACTGGTGGGTTTAAATCTTCCATCTTTTAGTGAACAAACAAGTGCTTAACCATTACGCCATCAAACACATACAGACACACACAAAAAGACAGAACTTCGTACGTACAGTGATTTCATCATTTTTCAAATATTAATTAATTTATTCTTGATAAAGACTATTAACATTCATTTCCTTTTTTGTTGTTGCTGTTCACATAGAAACCTCCTAGACATTTTTTCATGTGTACTTAAGAATGTTATGATGGTTACAGGATATGCACAAACTCAATTTTAGATTATATGGTCAGTACTCTTCCAATGTGAATACATCAACTTATATGTGAAGTGTATACCTGTTCCCATTGATGCTGAATCAATGGTATAACTGAAATGTTCGGCTTTGAAATGCCATTAGCACTGCTTCCAAGATTACAGCAACACGTACGTCACTGTAGTCCAGAGGCATAGTGGAGCTACGCAATGCTCCCTAAAATTAAAAATAAATAGAACAAACAAATAGATATGATGCGATCATTATGACATTATTCCCATCACTTGGTAATGCCTGATTTCTCAGTTTTATCAGTATGACTACATATATCTCTTTGTGAATAGAATGTGCATTTCCCTTATTACTAATGAGACTAAGTATATTTCCTTTTTAAATTCACCTTGGTTTAGTCCCATAAAAATAAAATGAAATAACTGCTAGTGTCGTTAGCTCTATTTAGTATCCCTACTTGTTGTTGGTTTCTTTATCACTCATTTGGATGAGTTATCTCGTTAATTTGCATCCTTCTACTTTATTGGCTGTACAACAAACAAATGAAAAACTTTCTCCCACTGAGCAGCTGGTAACATCTGGTAACTGTTGAACTTGTGGCTAGCAGTTCAAAGCATCAACTCACTACACAACCAGGTTCTTCATTGGTTATACTCTCTGCTATCAAGTTGATTTCAACTTACAGCGAACTACAGGAGAGAAGCTAACTGTTCCTGTAGGTCTGTCATCTTTATGGCAGTAGACAGACTCCTGGAGAAGCTGGTAGAACTGAATTGCTGGCCCTGTGATTAGCAGTCCGACACAGAACCACTATGCCCCCATGGAGCACTTATTGGCTATTGGTTTTACAAATACGTATGTCCAAGATTCAAATCATTTCACACTGTGATGTGCTGTATAGTCAAAAAAGGCTAGCACCTAGAATTAATCAAACTGGTTTTCTTTTGGATATTTATGTAATAATTGTATTTTTTTAAATTGGTGATAAGTGATAGCTTATTAGAGCTCATAAAATAAGATGATTCTCTCCCTTACAGATGCTTATTATTTCATTTTTATTGCATTCATCATGGTGATGAAGATCCAAGACTAAAGCTTCAGTATGGGTTCTACCTCAGCTTGACAAAAATAAAAATTCTCAGGATATCATATTAAAAGAAGAAAATATTGAAATGGCAAAATATTTCATTTTATTTGACTCCATAATCAGCATCCATTGAAGCAGCTGTCAGTAAATCAAAGTAGTGCATTGTGTAAATCTGCTGTGGGATATCTCTTTTTAAAGTGTTAAAATGTAAATATTGTTCCATGAAAGAAAGCCCTCCAGGCGATGGATTGATATACTGGCTGCAACAATGGGCCCAAACATAGCAAAAATCAAGAGGCAGGTGCAGTAACAGATACTGTTTCCTTCTTTTGTGCATAGGGTCGCTACGGGTCGGAATCGATTCAATGGCATCTAACATCAAAGACTTAAGAGAACACCCCTAGCAAGACTTAAGAGAGAACTCCTAGCAATCCACTTCCATAAAAGTTGCCTGCCTTCACGGTCACATGAGGTTATCATGAGTTGAAACTCCACAGCACCAAACAGCAACAGCAAAGTATTTTTAATATCGAACATCATATTACTCATGTTGTTGGAAGGCCTGGAATTGCTGATACATCCTTGAATGGAAAGAGTAATGCCAGCATATCTTTGTGTGTGATTTTAAAGGGAAGGCTTTCAAAGCTTCACTACATAAAGCAACAGCTTAGGGACATCTGGAAATACTATGTATGGGGTTCATCAGTCCTTGGTTTTTGATTTGTTTTTTTCTATTTTTCTGAGAGCTCTTTTGAATGGGTGTGAATTTCATGAAATGATTTTTCTTCATCTACTGGGATGATTGCATAGGTTTTTCCTCTCTAACTGGATTATGTGGTTACATTTAAGAGTGTCTAAATTAAACTCTCATTGCATTTCTGGAACATCTGGAATGAACTAACACGAGTTAGTTAGTTTTCAAAGCATTGTAAGATAATACCTGTGACATTTGGTTCAGGGTTGGTTTTCTTTGAGTGAAAGTGAGTATAATTTTTCCTTCTTACATAATTTTCTTTAGGATTTGGTAATAAATGTACATATATTCTAAATCCCCCCTTATTCTATTTTCTTAAATAGTTCGTATAATGTTAAAACAATCTTGCTTTGCAGGTTTAGTTATATATATAAAATTGTGAGGCCTGGTTATTTTTTAGAGAAGATTTTAAGACCTTGATTATTAGGAGGCTATATAGACTAATTTATGGACTAATAGCTAGAAATAGTTTAAAATATAATTAATCATGCTTTCAACACATTTCTTTGGCAGAATAGGCTGATGCCCTAACAACACCCCAGCTTGTCTCTCTCTCTCTGAGAGAGCTAATGAATAACTGATGAACATGTTCACATTGCATTCCTACACTTGGGCAGCCGTTTAGAACTGAATATTGGAAACAGGAAGGGAAGCATAAAAGAATTAATTCAAAGATTTTGGATCTGAAGTTAAATTTAAAAAGTAGTAAGTTAAAAGAAACAAAGTGGAGTGGTATATAGATAAAAATAATTTAAGGTGCTTGATAAAATGGCAAACAAGTTTGGGGATAATAAAAGGTCTAGGGATTCTAGATTTAAATCTATGATGATGGATGATATTTGCAGCATATAGAAAAGATATAAGTATGGAATTGTGAAGAATAGCAATATATAAAGGTTGGTAGAAGAAAAGGCATCCAGATTGAGAAAAATTTTAAAAACAGCAACAATAACAAACTGAGGGAATTAGAGACAAGGCCAGTACTAATGATGTCACAGGGGAAAAAAGAATTATTCAAACCATTAAATTTTTAATCAATATATTTTTCTTTCTTTTCCTCTTAATATTACTTTTGCATTTTTTCCAGGTAGAAAAGGCTACTCCATCTTCTGTTTTCCCAATTTCCATAGAATCTATTCCAACTCGTGGGGAGTGGAGTAGAAACGAGGTCCACAGGATTTTCAGTTGCAGCTTTTAAAAAAAGTAGGTCACTAATCTATGGTAAATATCTAATCTGAGGGGTATATATGCTATTCTAAAAATAACATAGAAACAACAAATCTCCAATAATCTTATTTGAAATGAGGTTTTGACAAGTTTCCCACAACTCCCTCAAACTGTGATGGTTTTGGATGCACTTACCAACTGTAT
Source organism: Echinops telfairi (assembly GCF_000313985.2). Taxonomy (NCBI): domain Eukaryota; kingdom Metazoa; phylum Chordata; class Mammalia; order Afrosoricida; family Tenrecidae; genus Echinops; species Echinops telfairi. The sequence continues at coordinate 11,382,783 of NW_022111373.1, forward strand.
CACACGGTTCGTCTTTGTGCACACAGAAATCTTTCCTAGAAAGAAACAGAACATCAAAGTAAAGGTAAGTCCTTTTCCAAATAATAGAGATTATGCAACTCAATTAATAGTTACATGACTAATTACATGACAGGCTTTATATACAAAAATTTAATAAAACCGAGCTTCAGCATAAGTTGTTTCTGCATTTAAGAAAATGTGAGCTATTTAAAATTGTGTCACATTTGTACTTGATATAATCATGGGACAAAATTATCCTATTTTAGAAATAATATTTCATAAATAAAATTTCATATTCCTTTAAATTTTACAGGCTTTATTTTTTGTCTGTTTGTTACTCCAAAACGTTGTGGTTAGGTACCATGAAGTCATGTCTGACTCACAGCGACCTGATGCACCGCAAAACAAAACAGGACAGGGCCCTGCACCATCCTCCTTCCCATGGTTCTACGACTGAGCTCGTTGTTGCACCCACAGTGTCAGTCCAGCTCCTTGAGGATCTTTGTCTCCTTCACTGAACCTCGACTTTACCAAGCATGCTGTCCTTCTCCAGGGACCGGTCCCTCCTGACAAGATGTCCCAAGTACGTAAGACCAACTCTTGCCATCCTTGACGCCAAGGAACACCCTGGCTATACGTCTTCCATGACACACGGGTTGTCTCTTCAGCAGGCCAAGGTCCTTTCAGTATTCTTCCCCAGCACTGCAATTCAAATGCATCACTTTTACCCTGTCTTCCTCATTCAGCGTCCAACATGCAGATGAGGCAATTAAAAAAAAACATGGCTTGGGTCAGGTGTACTTAATTCTCAAAGCAACATCCTTGTTTTTCAATATTCTGAAAATATCTTGTGCTGCACATTTACCTAATGCAACATGTCATTTTATTTCCTGACTACTGCTTCCATGAGCATGATTGTGGATCCAGACAAGACAAAATCCTTGACAACTGCAACCTTTTCTCCATGGATCATGATGCTACCTATTGGTCCAGTTGTGAGGAGTTTGGTTTTCTGTGCACTGTGTTGTAGTCCACGATGAAGGCTGCAGTCATTGATCTTCATTAGAAAGGGCTTCAAGTCCTCCTTTCTTCCAGCAAACAGGATTGTGTCAAGTGCATATCATAGGTTGCTAATAAGCCTTCCTCCAATGCCAAGGCCACCCTCTTCGTCTTCTAAGCCAGCTTCTCTGATGATTTGCTCAGCATGTGGATTGAACAAGTGTGGTAAAAGGATAAGACCCTGACACCCATTTTTCTTGATTTTAAACCATGCAGTATTCCCTGTTCTTTTCTCACAATTGCCTCTTGATCCATGGACAAGTTCCTCTTGGGCATAATAAAGTGTTCTAGAATTCCTATTCTTTTCAAGGTCATCCATCATTTTTTATGGCCCACACAGTCAAATGCCTTTGTTTAGTCAATAAAACACAGGTAGTAGCTTTCTGGTATTCTCTGCTTTGTTATATAATATCTTTATTTCAATAGATAATCATTTATTTAGTGAGTCTCTTTACATTTTATATTTCAATATAGGTACATTTAGATTTTTCTATCATCCTATATGACCTTTCGATTGAAAATCCAGAAGTCCACTCTGTTTTTCTTAGTTTCCCTATTCACTTCCCTTATTTTCTGTTACTGGTTTAGAAAGGTGTATCAAATACTGTAATTTGTGGTTCCTTTTGAATTCTGAAGCACACGCTATTAGTTTTCTATTGTTTCTGTAACACATTTGTGTATCTAAAGCAACTCAAGTTGATTATCTTTCAGTCTGGAGATTCATCATTGGTAATGGGTTTCCCTGGGTTTAATCAAGAAGTGAGCAGGATTATGTTCCTCTGGAGGCTGCAGGGGACAGTCTGTTCCCTGTCCTGTGTTAGCTCGACAGGCTGCCCTCGTTTCTTCCCATGGGCCCCCCTCCCTCTTCAGAGCCAGCCATCGCAGCATTCTGAACTCGGCTTCCATGATTACCTTTCTTTCTCCAACACGGCCTCTTCTGGCTTTGTCTTTCCCTTATATGGACTCATGTGGTTAGACTGAGCTGATCCCAGTAATTTAGAATTATGTCTTTATCTCAAAATCTTCCCCTGAATCATATCTGCATAGTTTCTTCTGTTATGGAAGATAATATATTCACAGATATGGGTGTTTACACATATATACCACTGGGAAGACAGCACTGTACTGTCTACCACATGATGTAAAAAGGCCAAAATTAAAAAGTACCTTTAATCTCTTCCTGAAAAACACACAGACATTAAATATTTTAGTGCAATCTCCTCCCACAGTTTTCAAAATTATCTTTGACTGATGTCGTAATTCTGTCTTAATTCTTTGTAATTGTATTGTACTTTGCTGGAAGTCCTCAAAGACGAGCAGGTCCCCTTTCAACAATCTCCACAATACTGTTCCGTGGCACTGGTTACGTTCTTCCGGGTGTGTCACCGTTCTCAGCCTTTCGACTCTAGTTCTTCCAGTCCCATTCGCTTCATCTCACTGGGCCCTAACGTCTCAAGCGCCAGTGTCTCATGTGGCTCTATTTGAAAGAGCACAGTGTCAACAAAGCGTTGTTTTTAGCTTCAGAAATAACCTGCTATTTAGCTAAAAGGTGATTTCAGAGTATAGTTTCTTTCAAGGTTGTTTTTAGGAAAATGATTTTTAAACATTTGAGTTAGATAGCTGTGTTTTTTAACCATCAGTGCTTATATATATTTGTTTATATGTTTAGCGACTTAATTGCATGGTTATATATTCTTACTCTCTTAAGTTATTCTTTTTCAAGTATATCCAAAGTAATTTTTAAATGAGAATAGCTGAAAAACAATTTGCCACGTCATTTTTCCTTAACTTTTTAAACTGTGCATTTATTCACAAAGAACACTAGGTGCGCCGCAGGGCTTGTGGCCCAGGAGTGCCTGCACTAGAGTGTGGTGGCGGCCATGGGCCATTCTTGTGGACCCGCGGCCTCCTGGAGATCAGAGAGACCCTGCTAACCCAGCAGGGCAGGGAGCACATCAACATGGAGAGAAAAAGTAAAATTTGACACTGAAACCCTCCTTCTTAGTATACACTGATTGATTTGGAGATTCAGAAAAACGATGCATGCTGCATGGCCAGTCCTCTTTCTCGAATTGTATTCCTTGAAGAACAGGCAGCTGGAATTGAAGAAAGTACCAAAATAGTGGTTCATCTGCACCCAGCTCGCCTAACAAAGCACCCGGCCCGTTCCAGCACAGCAAGAGTTCCTTCATCACATTCTCCTTCCAAGAACCTGGCCAGATTGAGTTTTACAGGTGCTTATCAAAGGGAATGATCCAGAAGATGGGAGAATATGATGGTTTCCCAGTCATGACAAGCAAATAAAAGATCTCAGCCAGGAAAAATAAGGGCAATTGTAGGCATTGAAAGGAAACCGGCAGAAAAAAAATAAAAGAAACGGACAAAAAACATATCAAAGCCTTTGAAGACCTCATCAAGCTCATGATTAAAGATAAGGAAATGGTAGCGTTATCAAAATCAATTGCTAATAAAATGAAAGACAAACAAGGGATCATCACAGAAGAGGAGACCATGGGGTTGAAATCCTACTTGCTGAGTGTGGGACTAACTAACCCAGTTACCATAGAAACCTACAGCTCAGGCACATTGTACCACATGCAGCTGTCCAAACAGCTGGCTAGAACATTGAAGGTGCCTTTCGAGGAATAAGGGGGCATAATGGTACTGACAGGTGCACTGCTTAGTAAACCATGCTCGAGGGATGGAGTTGCTCTCACCCGAAGATTTAGTGAGTCCCTGTAAGCTGCTGGATGCCCTGAAATTACCCCCCAAGGGCTTTGACGGTAGCATCATGGTGACTGAGCTTCAGTCACACGAGGTACAGGAAATGGTGGCCTCGACCTTGGAGACAGATTCAGAAAAGGGATCCTTAACATTGGGAGAGTTTGCCAAGCTTATGGGAACCTCGTCCTTCTTGCCAAATAGAGAATGCTTCTTGCTGAGCAGATGGACCATTTTTGAAGAGACAACTCTTTCTATGCTTTTGGTTTTATTCCAGATTTATTTATGATACAGAATTAAGGGTTGTTTGTATTTAGAATAACTCTCACCCATAGACTATGCCATGTAGAGGTTGTATGGCACTCAACAAAGTGCTGAACCTTGAGACATTGAGAATTCATTGGGCTTTTGTCATGTAATATAAAACTCTCTTAATTTATTTCTAAATATTAGGGCCCAGGAAGCTTACTAAGAATAAGACAGGAAAACAGAAAAATGAATATGTTTGTACAGTGAATAAAGAAGTACCAATGCATTTAAATTATCGTGCTGGTAAAGAATATTGACATTCCCATGGCTGCCCAAAGAAGGGACCCTTACAATTCAGATGCTTCTTAGAATTAAGGGTGGCAAGTCGTTATCTCATGTACTTTTGATCTATTATCATTGAGGACTAAGGTGTGCCTGCCTCAAGCCATGATATTTTCAATTGCTTCTTCTGCATATGAAAGTTGGACATTGAATAAAGAAGACAGAAGAAAAATCAATGCTTCTGAATTATAGCGCTAGTGAAAAATATTGGAATTACTAGGGACCGCCAAAAGAACAAATAAGCACAGCCACATGCTCCTTCGAAGTAAGGGAGGCAGTACTTCATCTCATGTACTTTTGGCATGTTACAGGAAAGGCAGATCCCTGGAAAAGATGTTATGCTTGGTAAAGGAGAGGGGAAGCCAAAAAAAAAAAAGGAACAAGGACGATCTTCCATTAGATGAAATGACATAGTGGTTGCAACAATGGGCTCAAACAAATAAGAACAGTTGCGAGGATGGCTCAGCACCAGAGGATCTTCATTCATCCGTTCATAGGCTTGCTATGAGTGGGAACCAACCGGATCCCATCTAAAAACATCTGTCTTGGAATTCCTCCTATGACCCATTTCAGCGCAGTGGGAGCAGGCTCAGTCTAGTCCTTGTAGTCTCTGAGTCATTACTGCTGAGGCTCGTGCTGGCCAATGGTGCTTTGAACTAATGTTTTCCTTTGTTTTTCTTCGCTCTTTGCTCGATGTGGGGAAAGACCAGTAGTTTAAGTTTACATGGTACATCAGACACTTTTCAGAGGAAGTAGGTTGTAAGACATTGTCTGCATAATGTTAAGCAAATCATCTGAGGACCCCCAGGACCATGGTTCTGAGCCTCCAGGTCCAGCAACTCGTTCCCTCAAGGTATTTGGTTAGGGTCCAGCAGGTTTAATGAATCTTCCCTATGGATGTTCTGTTATGTTCGTGGATTTGTTTAAAGCACATATAAGAATGTATGTAGAAATATCATGTCAAATCTATAAATGAGGCAAGTTAAAAACTGTTGCTATTGGGGGTTACAGTTCATACATGCATTGGTTTATTCCACATAAAATGTGTTTAAGTGTATCTCTGTGATCACTCCATTGGCTGCAGACACGTTTTCTCAGTGGTGAGCTTAGTCGTGTTAGGGTGCCTTTAAAAGAAAGGTCCAATCAAAACAATGACTTCCAAAAGCATCTGCTTGGCCAGCTAAATTCAAGGTCGAGTGGTCACATCAGAAAGTTGTGGTGACTGGAGACACGGTATGAGAATAGTGCTTGATCTGACCCCTCCACACCAGGGTGAAACACTAAGGGCATGCAACAGAGCAGCAAGAGGAGCAAAGCAATGAAGTCCCCAGGGAATACCAAAAATAGACTTTGGGGCCAGGGTGTGGCACTTCCTCAGACTCAACCAGAAAACACTCCTAAAGGTCAACAAACAGACCTGGAAGTATTTATAGGCAATATATATATTTGTCATTGTCTTGTTGTTTTCTTTTCTTTTGTTGCTTTGTTTTGCTCTGTTTTGTTTTTGTGCTTATTATTGTCTCTGCATGTCTATCTAGATAAGATAGGCAGGATAAACAATTCAGAAGATCCTGGGGACACTGGAGAGGGGGAAGCAAGGGAAAGGAAGTGGTTGTTAACAAACCCAGGGACAAGGGAACAAGAGATCTAAAATTGACGGCGAGTAGGGTATATGAGGCCTGGTAGGGCTTGATCAAGGGCAATGTCGCCAAAAGGATTTACTGAGAGCTGAATGATGATTGAACATGATAGTGGGGCAGGAGGAACGTAAAAGAACATAAAGGAAAGAACTAGAAGGCAAGAGATATTTATAGAGGTATAAACATAAGCACGCACATATGTAAATATATCAATATATAACGATAGGAATATAGTCTGTGTACATATATTTATAGGTTAAGTATTAAGGTAGCAGATGGACATTGGGCCTCTATTCAAGTCCTCCCTCAATGCAAGAACAACTTGTTCTAATAAACTTGCATTCTGTGATGCTCACCTTTCCAATATGATTGCTGAAAATAAAATGGGTATATAAATTAATGTGGTGAAGAAAGCTGCTGGTGCCTGGCTATTCGAAGATATAGCCTATGGGGTCTTAAAGGCTTGAAGTTAAACAAGTGGCCATCTAGCAGGGAAATAAGAAAGCCCATAGGGAAGAAACACACCAGCCTGAGTGATCACAAGGTGTTGACAGGATGAGGTATTAGGCATCAGAAGACTCAAAACAACCATACCGATGGGAATGAGTGGGGTCGGAGTGGAGACAAAAAGCCCATCTGTAGACAACTGGACATCCCTCATAGAAGGATCACAAAGAAGGGACTAGTCAGCCAGAGTGCAATATAAGACCGAGAAAACACACAACATTCCTCTAGTTTTGAATGCCCGTCACCACCCACCATCCCCCTGCATCCTACAAGTTCTACCTTACAAATCCGGCTAGACCAGCGTATGTACACTGGTACAGATAAGGGCTCTGGACACACGGAATCCAGAACAGAAAAACCCCTCAGGAACAACAATGGGAGTAGTGATACCAGGAGGGTAGGGAGAATGTGGGGGAAGAAGGGGGAGAAAGGTGGAACTGACCAAAAGGATCAGAAACATGGGTGAAGGGAGACAGTGGACAGTGTAAGATATGAAAATTATAATTTATCGGGGGTTCATGAGGGTGGGGAGGAAAAAAAGAGGAGCTGATATCAAGGGCTCCAGTAGAAAGAAAGTGTTTTGAAGATGATGATGGCAACATATGTACAAATGCACTTGATACAGTTTATGTATGGATTGTTATAAGAGCTGTAACAGCTCCAGATAAAATGATTCACATATATAAAAAGTAAGAATAACACCAGATCATCATTTTACTATATTTCTTATTATGCAGCTGCTGTTTTTATCCATCCCTTAGAAAGACTACATTATTGCCACAATAAAAAGAACAGATATTAAATATTTTTTCAAAAATGTCTACAACTATTATTATGTTACTATTTTTAAGTAAACAAACACTAAACTGACTGCCATAAAGTTGATTCCAACTCATAGTGATTCTCTATAAGGTATTCAAGGTTGTAAATCTCTGAGTGAGCAGAGAGCTTCATCTCTCTCCTTCAGGGCAGCTGTTGACTTTGAACCTCAGACCTTGCAGTTAGCAGTGCATTCTTACCCAATAGCACCACTGGGGCTACTATTTCTTTAGTTATAAATTATTTTTTAATGCAGTGGCTTATGGGAGCACTGGTGGTATGTTAGGTTATGTGTTGGGCAGCTAATCACAAGGTCAGCAGTTCAAAACCACTAGCTATTCCATGAGAGAAAGATGAGGCTTTATACTTCCCTAAAGATTTACAGTCTCAGAAAGTCCGAAGAGCAGTTGCACTCCGTCACATGGACTCAGCAGGACTCGGAGTAGACTCAATGACGGTGAGTTGAGTGAGTTTAGTTAAGCAGTTTGTTACTACAAAAAAATGTGTTATTTTCCCTCCGAAGGCTGGATATTATTAAGTATATAATTTGTGAGTAACCATAGAAAAGAATTAATTAGGGGAGGATGATTTTTAATACCAATTGTGAACTACTAAGCATGTTTGCCATTATGGAAAATTCCAGACAGAGAAAATATCCAAGGATTAAATAAAAACTCAACTCTTGGTAATTAAAAGAATGGAGAGCGGAGTAAACATGGCATAAAAGCTCAAGCATAACCTTAAATACCATAATGTATAATTCATATAAAACACAGTATTGCCTTAACCTGAACTTAATTTATTGAAGTAATACCCAATATTTAGGAAAACATTTACCATTTATCAAGCATAACCTTAAATACCAAACGATCAAGTATAACCTTAAATACCATAATGTATAATTCGTATAAAACACAGTATTGCCTTAACCTGAACTTAATTTATTGAAGTAATACCCAATGTTTAGGAAAAATTTACCATTCTGCAGCTTTAAAAAATAAAAATCATGCCAGTATGATAGTTTCTCACAGGAGAGGGGCCTGGGTGGTGTGCTGTTTAAGAGCTTGACTTAGAGCCTAACAGTGGGCAGTTCATACACAGCAAGAGGTGTCATGGGACACAGGCTTGGGAATCAGCTGCGTAAAAGCTACAGCCTTGAAACGTTTTCCGTGGTTCTACTCTGCACACGTGCTGCAGTTCGTTAGAATTGAGGATGCCCAACACAACTCTCTCAGCTTAGACCTATCTGTAGTACAAAGCCATCCTTAGAGTAACCTTTTGCCTTACTTCTCTGGAAGACTTGCTTGAGAGTTTTCTCCTCTAAGCCCTGAGAAGCTAACTTGGCCCTCCTTTTTCATCCCAGAGGTTTTGTTGCTTTTGTTCGTTGTTATACATTTCTTGGGTAAGCTATGAACAACGCGTGGCTTCCTTCTCTTTGTCTGGCCCTACATAATAGTCTGCTCTGTGCTGGGAATGCACTTTGTGGGCATGGGTCAATATATTAGCAAATGATGAGGCTACAGACGGTGCAAATGAAGCTACTATAGCCTACTATGCAAATCGTGTCCTAACAGGAGGGCATGGATCAGTTTGTGCCCCCAGGGGGAGAGCCATAGCCGGCAGTGTTTTGCAGGTATGTGCAACCAAATCCCCTGAGGCTTTTCAGACAGGAAGCAGAAAAGCAGAAAGACAGAGAAGAAGCAGTGCTAAGAGACCCTCCTGAAGAGGGCTGAGCAGAGACGGGCAAAGCAGAGAAAGCTTGGCTTGGTTAGGTGGCTAAGAAGACCTAGAGCAGTCTTGCCTTGAAGAAAAGGAAGGGTGTTCACTTCATCTCTGAGAAGACATGCAGACACTGTTGAATCCTGAGTTGTAGGATGCTGATCACAATCATGCTTCTTCTTTAACACACCACCTAACTGCAAGTAGAGTCTGTGAGCTTGACATTGCCGTTGTAGGCAATTATTGAAAGTCAATGAGAAGTAGGGAGTGATTTGGGAAAAACTGGTATATAGAGGTACGTCTGACCTCCATATCAGCGATCAGCCATTGGGTGAGCTTGATCCACATTATTACCCTTGGAATTTAGAGGAATTAATTGTTAATTGTTATTACTCCCGCAATTTACACTATCTTCTACAATAGTTCCGTAGGAGTCAATTAAATCATGAACTTGAGCCATGGACTCCCACATCGAAGGATCTTATCACTGCTTCTTTGTTTTTTCTCACGGAACTGCTTCCACTCTCCAATACCAGACTTTGGTGTGTTTAAGTGGATGTCCCTTCCTTGAACGTATCCTCTTCCCCGCTCCCTGTCTCAGCACTTAAAACGCATGCCAGCAATTGCTTTGCTCAGAGAGGGCCTATTGCCCACTGAAGAGGCCATCTTCTTTGACTGGCAGTGCAGGCATGCATTGTGGGTACTGCAGGTGTGGTTCTGTGACACCACAAGTAAGCAACTTTGCAATAAGGTGAGTCATCATTTGGTTTCCCGTTGCACATAAAATTTATGTTCACACTGTAATATAGTGTAATAACTATTCAATAGTATTATGAATATGTTTGAAATACTGTGAAATTTATCAAAATATGACACCAAGACATGAAGTGAGCACAAGCCATTGTATAAATGGAGCTGCAAGCTTGCTTCAAATTTTCTATTTGTTAAAAACACAATGTCTATGAAACATGGTAAAGTGAAGCAAATTAAAACAAGGTATGCCTGAAGACACAATTTAGTACTAGAAAATGTTTTTCACTGATTCTTTACAAACATAACAGAAGTAATATAAGGTGTAGTGTTTGCTAATTTGAAAAAAACTGTAATGCTTTCTTCCAAATTAGTGATTACTTTATCAATATTGCTGCATTTGTCTTCAAAATCAACTACTCCAACAGAATATGTGTGGCAAAACAGACTCTATTTTGTTAATTACTGAAAAGCAAATACCAAAGTAAAAAAAAAATAATTTGGATAAAATAAGCAGATAATAGTAGTTTTATATTGTAGTTTTTAAAAACTTGTGTTGTTAAAAAAGTTATCATTCTGAATATACAAGTCAAACCAAATGGATGAGTATAAGTATGTGAGGGAAGACACAATAAAATGTTCTCGTAAAAGGCAACCATTTACGATTTTTTTCACGATAACCTACTGGCTAGCATCCCCTTCAGTATGCAAGGGAGGTTCAAAAAGTTCATGGCTAAAATGGATTAAAAGTTCATAGAATTTGTCCATGAACTTTTTAGAGCCCCTCATGTAAGTTACAAAATGTGAACATCCCAAGTCTGGGAAAAATGTGAACATGCTCAACACTTATTCCCAAGCTTTTCAATTTTTTTTAAACTGAGTACTTTGATTATAATCAATTATATAACTTTTCCCCTCAACAGACTTCCAGTGAAAATTGACGTTTAATTCTTTATATTTTGCCATATAAATTTGGCATAATCTCTGAAGACAAAATGGGAGAATAAGCAAATGTGGTGAAGAAAGCGGATGGTGCCCAGTTATTAAAAGATATAGTGTCTGGGGTCTTAAAGGCTTGAAGTTAAACAAGCAGCCATGTAGTAGAAAAGCAACAAACCCATATGGAAAAAGCACACCAGCCGGGGCAATCATGAGGTGTCATTGGGACTGGGTAATAAGCCTCAGAAGACTCATGACAAACAAACAAAAACTTATCGTTGAGAACGAGGCAGGTCGGAGCAGAGACCCAAAGCCCATCAGTAGGCAATGGAACATCCCCCCACCGAAGGGCCACAAGGAAGGGATGAGTCAATCAGAGTGCAGTAAAGCACCGATGAAACACATAACACTCCTCTGAATCCTTGCGGCTTCCTCACCCCCTACTATCAGGATCCCAGTGATGTCTCCCACTTCGGACTAGACCAGAGCATGTGCACAGGTACAGCTAAGCGATAAGAGCTCATAACACACAGAATCCAGGAACAGGAATGAGAATAGAGATGCCAGAAGGGTAGGGGGAAGATAAGGAGTGGAGGGGGGGCAGGGGGAACTGATCACAATAATAGAAACATAACCACACCCCCACCTAAGGGGAGGAACAACAGAAACCATGGGGCAAGGGATATAGCTGTTGGTGTCAGATATGAAAAGAATAATAATTTATAATTTATCAGGGGTCATGAGGTTGGAGGGTAGGAAGGGGAAAATGAGGAGCTGATACAAAGAGTTCAAAAAAAGTAAATGTCTAGAAATGAATGATGGCAATATATGGACAATCTGTTTGATACAATTGATATATGCATTGTTATAAGAGCTTTAAGAGACCCAATAAAATCATCTTTTAATTCAAAAACAGAGAAAAATACATATGTCTAGTATTTTATCATATTCAAAGTCTGGATATAAGTACTGCTTAAAAAAATGGATAAGGTTTTCTGAAACTTTTGATACAAGTTTAAGAAAAAATCAACTCACTGCAAATGAATCAATGCAGACTCATAGCAACAAGGTATGTGAGCGTAGAACTTCCACATCTTTCTCCCACAGAGCAGCTGGTGGTTTCAGATTGCTGACCTGGAGTTTAGTGCGCAATACACAGCCCACTGTGCTGCCAAGACTCCCTTTGGATACAAGGTAGGGACTGAATGTACTTAGCATTTCTCCTCCATACAAAATTGTAGGGATAAACTTTGTGACAGGCCCCCATTACTGGTTTTAAAGGCTATGTACCACTTAATTCTAGGTGCACATTTAGATGCACACCAGTGTAAATGATTTCCTGTGCTACAACTGGATTGGGTGGGGTAGAAGTACCTTGCAGATGCCACCACTGAATAACACATACAAAAAATACAATAGGATTTTACACTGAAGGCAAAAAAAAAAAAAAGTAAGAAAAAGATAGATGACATACAATCACCTCGGTAATGTGATAAGGGCCCTAGAAGGAGTGAAGATGAAGCCTGGGGAATTGTATTAAATAATGAGTAGTTCTATTTTGCCAGCCAACAGATGGGGAAAGACACACCCAAGGCAGATGACGTTGACTACGGTAATGCGGAAAATTAAAGAACCACATACAATCAAACCTTCACCTTTGGGCCAAGAACCACGGAGTGTAAAGTGCATTCAGATGTAGGAGGACGATATTTATGTGTTCTTACTAAACTTACAACATATTATAATGCATGTGGCTTCAACATGACTATTTGATTTACATAATGCAAAACAAGGGACTTCATCTGTAACTGAACAACAAGATAAAACTCTGACAAATGCACTGCTTATTCTCCAGGGCATTCCGGGTCCTTCCCAGAGCCAATTTGTGTTCACTTGGCAATCAAATTAATAAAGAACATTATTTCAAAAAGCATACGCTCTTTTATTCTAAAAGTACTGGAAATATCCCTATCTGATATTAAAGAACAAATTGTCACCAACATTTAAAAACCTCAGATAAGACTCTTATTAATTACCTCCAGAATTTTATTTGTCAACTTTCCAGAGGACCAAAAGGATATATTTTTAAGATCATATTAGCTAAAATTTTGGGGGGATGGTAAAGATATGTTTGCTAACCAGACCTGCGTTCCAGTGAACTTAAATTCCCTTATTTTTGACTCATGTTGGCTCAGTATGCCTGAGCATGCATCATAGTTTCATTGTGTAAATTTATGGAAATGATATCGTTAGACTTTGGCAACTGGAAATACCAATAAATTCTGCTTAGGTTTGGATTTATATTGAGAAAAAAATGTAGCTCTTAATTTCCAAGAAGGAAGATGCATCTGAGGAAAAGTCTCATTGTAGAGTTTTATAGTACCCTAGGATATACCTATAAATGATTCATTCAAAATTTATTCTGTGATTTGTATTAAATCAAGACATTTCTGCCATTTCCATATTTTATTAAATTTTCTGTCTTACTTGCCAATGGTATCAACTGAAATTACTTTTAGAAGTATACTCATGTATGAAAATGATTTCAATAATGATGAAAGGCAAAACTGTATAATGAAATTATGTTTTAAGTTAAAGATTATGTTCAGGAAACACAGAGGTGTGCCTTCAACATGATTTCCAAGAAATATTTGAAAATTATCCTAAGAAATCATAGTGTTAGCAGAAGGAAAATGATATTTTTCATGTTTATTGCTATGAACCTAAAAGCTAAAGTCAGCTTTAAACTATTTGCTTTTTTTAATACCACAGAGAAAAGTTTAACAAATCTATTACTGTAGATTGGTTCTGATTTATAAACACTCTGCAATTTTGGTGGTTTTTAAAGCCATGAGCATAAATTTCTCCCTAACAATGTATTCATATAATGTGCAACATTTAATAGTTCTGTAAGGTGAGTAATCACTAAAAATTGGGCCTGATCCTGTTTAATCTATCAAATATGGATAAGGATATGAAATTTATGGAGTAAAATAATTATCTTATCTTTTCATTTAAAACTTCCTTGCAAATTCAAAAATCTGATCACCTTTAGGTTTACACTAAAAACCGGATATTTTTCTTCAATTAGAGAAAGCATGGCTTGATTAAATAGTGCCAAATAATTTTTTGAACAGAAAAGTCCTTTAAGTGAGTGGTGTTCACTGTTAAGGTTCTGGAAGTAGAAGGAAAGGCCCAACCTCACAGTTGAATAAAAGGAGAGTAATTTGTCATAATCTATCTGTATTCAACCACTGAAGAAAGATAAGACTGTCTGCTCCTGCAGAGACTTACAGCCTTAGAAATTCTATATAGAACCACAGAGTTGGAATTGACTCATGGAAACAGGTACTATATGTATACATGCCTTTTAACGCTGTGATTACTTGTAATCCATCCAAAATAACCATGAGCTAATGTTAAAAATCAGATAAAGTAGAAATATAATCAGAATGTTTCTTCTTAGGGAGCATATTTATAGAAATGACTTAGATGTAGGAACTGAACCACTGGTCACGAAGGTCAAGTACTATAGCTTCAAGAAACATCTAGGTTAATTGGGAAACACAGGTCATAGAGATAATATTTTATAAAGTAGTATAGTGAGTAGCATCCAAAGGCTTTAATGCTTGCAAGTAGTCATAAAAGACGCAACTGTTTGTCTCTTCCTTCCTGGAGCATAGGATGAATAAAAAACAAAATAAAAATAAAATTAGCCATTAGTCCAAATGACCAATGGCCCTCAAGGATAAATTCGAATGGGAGAACCGAGCAATTAAATGGTACTCTGCAACTTCCTACCAACCACTCTGCCCAAGATCACAAGAGACAGTCCCAGTTAGAGTGGACTTTTAAAAGAGTAAAACAAAAATCCAAGGAGGAAAATTAAACAACTGAAAGAACAGACTTATTTATCCACAATCACTGTTGTTGTTAGGTGCCATCCAGTCAGTTCCAACCCACAGGGACCCTGTGCACAACAGAATGGAGCATTGTCAGGTCCTGGGCCGTCCTCACAAATGCTCCTAAGTTTGAGCCCATGGTTGCAGCCACGGTGTCAATCCATCTCCTTGAAGGGCCTCCTCTTTTCCACTGCTCTTCTACTTTAGCAAGCATGATGTCCTTCTCCAGGGACTGATTTCTCCTTATAATATGTCCAAATTAGATGAGATGAAGTCTTGCCATCCTTGCCTTGAAGGACCACTCTGGCCACACTTCTTCCAAGACAGATGAGCTTGTCATTTTAGCATTCCATGGTGCTTTCGATCTTCTTCTCCAGCACCACAATTCAAACGCATTGATGATTCTTCAGTCTTCCACATTCAATATCTGACTTTCACGTGCATACAAGGTGACTGAAAATACCATGGGTTGGGTCAGGTGCACATTAGTCCTTAAAATTACATCCTTGCTTTTAAACACTCTGAAGCGTTCTGGTGCAGCCCTCGACTAGTGGAAATCTTGAGACTATTACCCGAGGAACATCTTCTCGATTGAAACAATACATTCCTGGAGGCCACTTTCTAGCAAAACGATAAATGGATAGTACAATAAACAACATGGAAAATGTGCTTCTTAGAACAATCAACTATATGAGACCAGCAAGGCAACATTTGCCCAAAACCAAGGATGAGAAGATACAGAGAGATAGGGAAACACAATGAACAGAGACAGGTAACCCAGAGGGACATCTGGAAGATTGCTATCACACTTCACAGACTGCAACCAGCATCACTGTCATGGAACAATGTGTGTATTAACTCTTGATTGGGAAAACTAATTTTATATGTAAACTTTCATCTAAAACACAATAAAATATGTTTTAAAGAAATGTTCCTTAGGTAGGAGGATAGTGAGACCTTTGTTCACATATTTTGAATATTCATCAGGAAAAAGCAATTGCTAGACAGTGTGTCTACTGGAATATGTCAGTGAAACTGAGTGAGATGGATTGATGAAATATCCCCAACAATGAGTTAAACTTATCAACAATCAAGACAGTGATGTACATTTTAGTGTGTTTTATATATGATTCAGAGTCAAACAATGGCAACAACAACCAATATAAAAATAAATATTTCAAGTCACATGTTGACATTTTTAAGTCTGATCATAAAATTTTATAACTAACGTTCCCTAAGTAGAAAAGTTAATTGATGACATTTATATGCAATAAAATAGTATGTCTTCTCCTTCCACTAAACGATGAAGAGCTATATTAGTATAACACTTTCCCAATACTGCAACATTCTACTACCCCAAACAGTGGCTTAAATAGATACGAGATGCATGCACTCGTATAAGAATTTTAACAACATACATTTTACATAAAAATATGTGTAAATTTTTAAAAATGTGAAAAATCTACCAATGATCTGAGAAGAAAATTAGATTAACACATTCAAGACTAGTTTCTTAATGAACTTAAAATGGTTTGGAAACTTCATTTTGCTTGTAATCTTTTTATTAAACAAAATTAACATTTTGACATTAAAATTATCTTTTTTTCCCTTTTAAAACATTTTGTCAGAATCTATGTAATAAATAATTAGATTTTGAAAGATAGTGTCAATTTTTTCAGTATGAAATTAAATATCTCTTAAAAGGAGAACAATTTTCAGAACTCTGCACATTAAAAAAACAAAATTTTACTAAGATGTACAAAAAATACTATAGCACCTATCGACGAGGAAATTCTATTCACTTGTTTTTGTTGAGAATGTACACAGGAAAGCACACAAGTCAGTTGTTTCCACCTGTACTGTTCATGACACTCAATATTTTTAAAATTTTGTAAGCATTCGTACCCTCCTTTTCTTAGTAAATCCTAGTATATTTAACCATTTTAAAAATTTAAGTATTTGCTATGTGGGAATATAAAAGGACCAAAGTGACAGAGTTTGGGAAGAAGGTAGTGTAATAAGAAATATTTAAGAAAATCCAACTGTCTTGCTGAACAAAGAAGATACTCTTTTAAATAAATAGAATACTTTGTTTTAAAGTAAACATTCATTCAAATAAGTAGAATACTAGCGTGTTATCTAGCTATTCAGTGAACTTATAGGATGAACAAATCAGAAGATTCTACAGAAAGGTGAGCATAAATTATTAAATAATGTACACTGATTATAGTGAGCTAACAGAAAAAAACCCTAATAATATTGTTTCATAAGAATGCATGTTAAAAAGTTTACAGATAATTTTCTCATTTAAATTAAGCCACAAAAAACAAATATTAACTGCAAATTATAAATTGTTGCTAAAAATTTCTGCAAAAATATTATGAAGGTTTTGTTAGGAATTACATTGGCTTTATAAATCAGCAGAAGAATAAATATTTGAATATCAAAATTTTAATAAGTGAACCCTTTATTTAGGCCATCTTTGATTTCTCTCAGCAGTGCTTTGTTATTTATATTTTTCAACATTTACACATATTTGGTTAAATTTATACTCAAGTATTTTATTTTTTGTGAAGTTATTATAATTTTGCAGTGATTTATTGCCATTGTATATAAATAAAACACTGGCTGACTGAATTGTGATTATAAAACATATACAGTATACTATCCTATTGAAGGATTTTGTAAACTGACTTAATATTCCTCAGTCTTGAAAACCTGATTAAATACTCTGGAAATAGTTTCACCAGGTTTCCTAGAATCTTAAACAGACTGAGTAATATCATTTGTGAAGAGTGGCAGTTTTTCATCTTTCTTCTATATAACTTTTCTTTCTGTCTTCTGCTCTATGCATTCGTGATGATTTCTAGAACAATACTGAATAAGAGTGAGCATCCTCTTGTTAACAGGATTAGAGACAAAGCAGTCCATCTTTCACCATTAAGTGTGACATGAACTGTAGCTTCTTTATAGCTAATCTTTGTTACGTTAAGAAAGTATCATCTAAGCAGCCATCTACGTGAGATGTCAACTAAATCCACACGGAAGAAGCACACCGTCATCAGTCACTGAAGGATCGTAAATCATATAATCTGACGTTGAAGGAGAAATTAGTAACAGAGCCTAAATTGTGAGACTCCAGTTTGCAGAAGGCTATGGGTAACAGTGGGGGCCCCAGATTCATTTGTGTGCACTACACAGGAAACAAGTCTCCATGAGCACCTCTCTCCACAATGGAGCGATGGAAGGAACGTGGTGACTAAACAGAGTGCACTGGAGAGATGAGTATAGAAGAGTAAAGGCATAAATCTGACTTGAACAGTTAAAACTTTGTTAGTTGATCCCCTTCTGATGCATGCTGGACCTGATCTGGTTTTCAACATTATCTGTATTTTTATTTTGTTTTTGTTTGTTCATATTAGAGTATATCTCAGAGGTGTTATGTCATTGGAAGTCACCCTCTTGAAGCTGTGTTTGATGTTTTTCTGTATTTCAGCACATGAAACCTAGGACAGCAGGTAGATGAAGGGTTTCAGGGGTGGGAGGGTACAGTTGTGGATGGGGGAGGGGAGGGGCAGACTGTGAAAGGGAGATGATGTCAAGGAGCCCAGAAAGAAAAAGAATGCTTGGAAACTGGTTGTGGTAGCAATTGTATAATTCAGCTTGACAAGATTGAACTATGGAATGATATGACATATGTCTCAATTCCAAATTAATAATATTTTAAAAATAACAAATTATAAAAAGAATTCTTAGGTAGAAAGGGGGAACTGATTACAAGGATCTGCATATAACCTTCTCTCTGAAGGTCAGTCAACAGAAAAGTGGGTGAAGGGAGATGTTGGACAGTGTAAGATATGACAAAATAATAGTTTATCAATTTTCAAGGGTTCATGAGGGAGGGGGAGGGCAGGGAGGGAGGGGGGAAAAGAGGAGCTGATGCCAGGGGCTCAAGTGGAAAGCAAACATTTTGAGAATGATGAGGGCAACAAATGTACAAATGTGCTTGACACAATGGATGTATGTATGGATTGTGATAAGCGATGTATGAGCCCCCAATAAAATGATTTTTTAGAAAAAGAATTTTTTAAGAATGATTGGTTGATATACAATAATCATTTTATTTACTCTTATTCTGTGAGTCGGTCAAGCTGAAAATGGTGAATTCAGTAGGTTGTAAGTCATTGAGTGTGATTTTTTTTTAACCAACACTATACCAACAAATGGTTGGTTACTGATAAATTAGCTCTTCGGAATTGAGGGAGATGGCAACATTATAACAAAAAGAAAACCCAAGCTCAAGAGTGAAAACATTATATCCATGAAATAATGGAATATACAGCACTATCATCCTATTAGAAATGTCACTCATTTTCCTCTGAACAATGTACCTCGTTATAAGTATAGCTGCATCCACGGAAGCCATGTCTTCGCCCCAGCTTGTTGACATCTCTAAATGTATATCATTCTTTTTGCCAAATTCTTCATGTTGCCATTTACAAAAACTTTCTAACATTTTCTCTCCATGGTGTCCAATATAGAGATCTGACTGAAAAAAAAATTACATTTTAAGTAAAATTATGTTCAGATGCACCAAAAATTTAAACCCAAGAGAACTTCCTGAACGACTAAAGCAGGCTCCTCATCACGACATGAATGAGACTCTGGGAGACGTGGAGAATCAAGTTAGTCTGAATTGTAACTGCAGCCTTGGCGGCCCAGTATTTCAGCACTCAGCTGCTGAACAAAGCTTGGCAGCTGGAACCACGAGCTGCCCCCCAGGAGAAGAGGTGGCCTTCCGCTTCCACGGAGGTTTGCAGCCGAGGAGCCCTGGAAGACAGTTTTACTCTGTCCTAGAGGGTGGCTACTAATCAGAATAGATCCACTGGCAATGTGGGTCGAGCTAATCATCTTAACACACCAAGAAGGTTCAATAACTACAAAACCTGCTTAGTGCTATTTTGATGAAGGAGAGAAATACAACGGAGTAATAAGAAAGGGGGACTTTGGGACTTGAGCAAATCATTATTTCTACAAGTTAAGGAAAAAAGTTTTCAAAATTCCCAGCTAAACAGCATGCCAAAATGATGCCACACTCTTTTCTCCAGGAAAGAAGTTACAGAAAAAATAAAAATGTTAAAGGTTATCTTATATTGTAAATTAAACTCCCCTTAAGATTGACTTGTTAAATTTACACTTTAGAAAGCAAAGGTTTGTTATTAGGATCCTTCAAAACTAATTATTTCCATTTTTGCAATAAAACTGAGGTATCAACGAAGCTTAGAGCCAGGATTGTGCATAGTTTAAGTTACACAGCGTATTTCTTATTTTTGTGTCATTAAGAAGCATATCCCTCAAACTCTCTATATTTAAAACCTGAACCCCACTTCTTACCCACTTCATTGAAAAACACATTTCAAGACTGTCTTACTGGCGTTTCGTGGAGCAGAATCAGCTTTATCACGCGGAGCCTGACTTGCACGCCGAGACTCTTATGTTGGAAGAGGTTAAATACCTAGAAAACAGATAAAGTCGGCATTCTGAAGTGAACTGAGACACATGGATTTTTCTTAATGAACACCAGATACGGAACTCTTATTTTGTTGAGAACACTTATAAAACTGATTTTTAATTACTTTTAAATGCCTAATAACTACTAATAGCACTTTAGCTATTAATTGATCTAACATTCTCAAACATCCTTAACTTAAACTTTGGTAACCTAAGCTTTACAATAGGTTTCAATGAGAGGTTGGAATTTCCACATTGCCTATACGAATTTCTAGTAACCAGACTTACTCATGAGGCTGAAAAATGCTTGTGCCCACCTTTCTCTCCTGCAATCATTCTTCAAATGCAGCCTGCTTTCTACTACTGCACATTTAGTTCCTTGGGGTCCTTTTTTCTCTCAAGCTTGATCTCTGATGGAAACAAGGTTTAAAGTTCTACTCTTCAGTGCTACCCTGTGATACCTGAGCATGTGCTAGATACTCGCAAGTGGTTTAAAGGTTTTAGATCATTGTTGTGTTGGGCTTACCCAAAATGGGGGATTTGTAGAAAAATTTAAATCGGTCGGTCAATATTTTGTGTGGTTTCTTACATTTTTTAAGCATAGTATTTATGTCACTTTTATTGGAAGATATGTCAGCGGCACAAAAATCTCATGGATTTAACGCAATAAGGAAACTAAAATTGTTGTCATTAAGAATGTTATGGAATAGAGCTGAATATGGACAGAAATTATTGAAGTGTGAGAAATCCAGTTAACCAGAAAAACAATGATTATGATAGTAAATGATAGTAAAAAGTTAATAAAATGGGAATTTTGTAAAGCATACTATGCTTATTCTTGACTTAATGAATCTTGTCTTTCATTTGGGAACTAAACATATATACCCTGTTTCCCTGAAAATAAGACTGTATCTTAGATTAATTTTTCTCCCAAAGATGCACTAGGTCTTATTATCAGGGGATGTCTTATTTTTTGATGAAGAATACGGTACACATTTATTGTTTATTGTTTTATTAAAAGAGATCTCACACTTTCTGTCTGCTCCAGCTGTGCTGCGGCCAACAGTGAGCTGTGCAGCGGCGCCTGCCGCTACAGTCCAGAGTCCAGAGTTACAGTAGCTTCGGGGGGCCTTATTTTGGGGGAGGTCTTATTTTCGGGGATGGCCTTATATTTCAGTGAGAGGCAAAACTGTAAGTAGGTCTTATTTTCGGGGGACATCTTACTTTCGGGGAAACGGGGTAAAAATATGTTTGGCTTTGACTTTTATTCCAATTTATTCCCTTTAAAAGTCCGATTCATTACAAGCTTCTAATTCTGCCTTGGAAAAGGTACCCCCAACAGAGTATGAATTAAGACAAACCATTGACTTGGTAGTTGCATTTGTAAGAACATATTAGTAGAGTTCGACGAGCCCCAATAAAATGATTACCAAAAAACAACACATACTTGCTTTCTGTAGTTTATACATTATGTCCTGTAACTAGCTACCTGTGCTTCAACTAGCTAAGCATTTAGCTATTAGATACCTAGTCCTTCTTATCAACTGGAAT
This sequence comes from Echinops telfairi, assembly GCF_000313985.2. NCBI lineage: Eukaryota > Metazoa > Chordata > Mammalia > Afrosoricida > Tenrecidae > Echinops > Echinops telfairi. Next base: position 11,404,492 of record NW_022111373.1, read on the forward strand.
CATCTAAAACCCAATCTATTGTACATGCATATAGAAGAGATGAATGAATTGCCAATTTCTATCCCTTTTTCACCTCACAATTTATCTATGTTTCTGGTGAGACCATATAAAGACCACATAGATCACATTTTGGCTAATTTAAATAAGTACATTTTTAAAAGGGAATGTCCTGAAGGACACAAGTACACAAAAGTTGTAGAACAAGGACTTTGACACGTCAGGATGAACGGTTACTTTTTTGAAGTACAACTTTATTTTGATAATTAAAAGATGGGTCTACTCAGAATTCCTAAAATATTTTCTTACTACTGACCATAAAAAGGAAAAGTATAGTAAGGAAATACATTTTAGAGAGCTTCATCATATATACACATTTCTGCACCAGAGTTTTCTGAAAAAATAAAAAAAATCCAAATGCACGTTAAAATTTGCCTACCATATTTAAGATGGTCAGAATGAATCTCCTGGCTGCATCTGCTCCATGATAGGAAACCACTGCAGGGTCTGCAACCACTACTGTCTCTATGTTGTATTCTTGAGGTAATTTGTAAGAATATCGTTTCCCTCTTCTACTTTCCGTTTTTCTGGACCTAGGTCTTCCTTTATCTGCAACAAAGAAAGGAATTTTTAAAATGCACCCACTATTAACAAAGGATATAATATTAATCCTTCTTTCTTAATAGTCAAGGGAAGTATTGAATAATAGCTTGTGCTGATGATACCACAGCAAGCAAAGAGTTTCTAAAGCAAACAAGATGTTAGAAGCTGCTGAAAGGACCTTTGGCTTTGTAGGACACGTGAGAAGGAGATCGTATACGACTTCTGCCAGGACCGTAAAAGTTTCTGTGTCTTTTTGGGAAACTGACATAGCAGTATGTATGTATGTGTGTATGTATATATATATATATATCCTCAGTTTCCTTATATATAAAGCAGATAATAATAACACCTCCTTTCTAGAGTTAAGAATGGATCACAATAAGATCACATCCATAAGATAGCTAACACAGACTTCCATATAAACAAAATAATTCAATAAATAAAAGACACTATGATTTCCTTTTCAAACCAGGAGCAAAATGCAGGTCTACTTGCAAGAAGTACTTGAAGTAATAGCTTACAGATCAACCCCAGGCAGGTCCCCTGAGTTACAAAGTCATTATGAAAGGGTTGTTGGTGAACTGGCTCTGCCCCTGTTAAGGCTCAGAAAGCTGCCTTAGGACCACACGGTAATAAAGATGTCTCAAGCATGGCTAAACAGACGCAGAAACCATTAAGAAATTTATAATTGTGAGGACATAAAACTTGGGCAGTTCTGTTTATCATAATGTGCCACTAAAAATTGTACTAGAAATTGAGAGAACATACTTGCAATATGCTAACAGAACAAGAACTGCATTCAATCAGTAGCAGTATATAAATTAAAACGGGGGACAGATGATTTTCACAGTAATTTCTCATTAAAAAGACAATCAAATATCTAATTAGCATATGATAAAGTGCTCATTTTCATCAATATTCAGGAAAGTGAAAATTATCATTGGGAGTTTAAAGGAGGATAAATACACTTTGAAATACCTCTGCAATATCCTGTACCTTTGCTCTTAAAAAATATATCAATCAGAAATCCATACATTCATGTTGCAGTAACCAACAAAATTATTCATACTAAAATTATCCTTAATCGCACAAAGACCACCAATGGTATATTGAATAAAGAAAAGTGATAGTTACTCCTACAATAGACTATTATACAACAGTACAAATGAGCCACCTACTGCAATATACAAAATATTAGCTAAATCTCAAAATCACCAAAAATGTTCAATGACACTGCATCAATTCCAACTCACAGCAACCATCTATGGGTTCCCGAGACTAAATCTTTACAGGAATAGACAGCCTTATCTGTCTCCTGCTTAGGTGCTGGTGGGTTTGAAACCAAAGATTGATCCCAAAACCTAATGGACAGAGCCACTTAAGGGCCCTTTTAAAAATCATAAAATTGAACAAACAGAATAGACCAGAAGAAAGTATGTGGTATATAATTCTATTCACAGATAAATCAAGAACAGAGACTAATACACATCCTTAGAAATCAGAATAATGGATACCTTAAGAAAGAGAAACGGGTGCTTATGAGTTGGTTTTATGATTAATATAGCACACACAAAGTTAGGTCTTCAAGGTAATGGAAATTTTTCAACCGTGGTGAAAGAAATGCAGGAACCATGAAGAAAAGTATTCATAAATGGGATGACACAAAAATGGAAAAATAATTGATAATCAGTGTTAATTATAATAAGTTATATTATATAATATATCATTTATAAATGTATGATAATTTAGAAATAATTTATAATCAGTGTTAAATATAATAAGTTATGTTATATATAATATCATGTAATATTATATAATATAATAAAATCAGTATAATAAGTACATTCTTCGGTGCTCATTTTGGGAAAATTCACAATGTTGGATATATTTTTTGATACTTTCTTATATGCATTTTGTGTTTCAGCAATGAATGTATGAATTTCAACACCTATATTAAGCTATCTGCACACCATAAAATGTACCCATTTTATGCATGCAATTCAATTAGTTCGATAAATGTATGTGGTTGTGCCAGTCACTACCACAAATCACTGAGATGGCTATGATGTGTCCTTCCCATGTCGTCCACCAAAATTTGATATCTCCTAGCAGCTATCATCTCTTTCGCTAATCAGATGTACTTGTGGTATTGAATGTTTTTAATTTTTCACAACAATTTCAGTGCTCTCTGAAAATGTGGGGATAAAAATGTTTAATCACTTATATTTCCTGGAAATCTCTAAGTTGCTTCGAATTTGAGAATATGTATTCAAATAATTTTAGTCAATCTTGTTGACTTCTGATAAATTCTCTTCCTTAAGTCTTGTTCTAGGTGCCTAGACTTTGATTAGTTAATGCGATTCAATTCCATTATATTTTAATACCTACGTCCTCCACCTTGCTCTGCCATTTATCTCATTTGTATTATTTCAGGATTGATTTTTATCTAGGCTTTTCTTCTTGTGGCAAAATATATATAACAAAGATGTCATTTTTAAAGCATTTTCAATGTACAACTCAGTGACATCAATCCAATCCACATGTTGTACAGCCATCATCGTGATCTATTTCTGGAATTTCCTTATCCCATGAAATATAAACTCAGATCCTTTACGCATCAATTCCCTTTCCCTTCATCTTTTTGTTAACTACTAATATCTAATCACTGATGCCTTTGAATTATGGTGCTGGCAAAAAATATGATCTGTGTTTTAATGACTATACCAGGAATTAGACTTTGTGGACCATAGTGATCTATGGATAGCCTGGAGAAAAATGGGAACCTCAGAGCCCCACATTCTGCTCAGGTCAAACCTATACACTGATCAAGAGGTAGTTGTACGAGCAGAACAAGGGAATGCTGCAGTGTGTAAAATCAGGAAAGGCGTGCATCAGGGTTACATCCTATCACCAAACATATTCAATCTCTATGCTGAACAAATAATTCTAGATGCTGGATTAAATGAAGAATGTGGCATAAAGATTGGAGGAAGGCTTATTAACAACCTGCTACATGCAGGTGAATAAAAGTGAATGGAACTTGAAGCACTTACTGATATAGATGTAGGATTACAGACTTCAGTGTAAATTAAAACAATGTAAAAGAAAGGCAAAATCCTCACAAATGGATCAGTAAGCAACATCACGATAAATGGAGAACAGGTTGACCTTGTCAAGAATTTTGTCTTGCTTGAATCCACAGTCGAGGCTCATGGAAGCAGCAGTCAAGAGATCAAACAATGCATTGTATTTGGTAAATCTGCTTCACAGTGTTGAAAATCTAGGATGCTGCTTTAAGGAATAAGGTGATCCTGGCCCAAGCTATAATAATTTCAATTGACTGATATGCGTGTAAATTTGGACACTGAATAAGGAATACCAAAGAAGAATCGATGCATTTGGATCAAGGTTCTAGAGAAGACTGTTGAAAACCCATGGATTTCCAAAAGAACAAACAAATCTGCTCTGAAAGAAGTACAACCAGAATCTTTTGTACTTTGGACATGTTCTCAGGAGAGACCAGTTTCTGGAGAAGGACATCATGCTTGGCAAAGTAGTGGGTCAGCAAAAAAAGACCTTCCCAGAGAGGGATTGACACCGTGGCAGTAAAAATGGGCTCAGACAGAAGAACAATGTTGAGGATGACCCAGGACTAGACGGTATTTGTTCTGCTGTATTGCCGCTGTAAGTTAAAACCAACTCAAAATCACCTAACAACAACAACAACAAGAGAAAAGGCGTTGTTATCTTTGATTGCTCGCACTTTTGGTATCATCTCTAAAAATCCTTGTGAAAAACAAAGCCCTATGTTACTTATGAAGCTATGTATCGTTTTGCTTCTAACACGACTTGCCTGAATGGTGCAAATGATTAAGCAATCAATAACCAGTCGAAGGTTTACTTCCTCAGAAGATGGTCCTGACCTGCTGCTTCCAGAAGGTCCCAGCCTTAGAACTCTACAAAACTGTAACATGGGGTCACCATGTTACAGTTAATTTTATGGTACCAAGCAATAATTGTTATTATATTTAAGTCATTGGTTCAATTTGAATTAAATTTTTAGATGGCATGAAGTATGGTTCCATGATTATCTCTTTAAAGACCTACTTGCCCCAGGACTATTTGTAGGATAGGCTATCCTTTCCCCAGTAAGTGGGTGCAGCATCCTCAGCAAAATCAATTAACCATAGATGTATAGGTTTATTTCTGGACTATCTATTTTATTTGGTCTTTATGTCTAGCCTAATGTTATACTCAGAAGGCTTTTACTACTCTATTTTAAAAATAAATTTAGAAATCATAAAGTATGTCCTCCTAATTTATTTTTCTTTCTCAAAATTATCTTATTTCTTTGGGACCTGTTATAATATTACATCAATTTCTGCATACAAGGCTGTTGGAATTTTTACATGAAATGTATTGAATGTGTGAGTCACTTTGGATAAAACCGACATCTTAATATGATTGCTACTCGTGCATTATTTTTATAAGAATGTATTCTAAATACTGAGTAGGGTACACTTGTACATGAGGAGATCCTCTTGGCAAGGCCCATTAGGTCCATACCTCATGAATCTATCACAAATGTTTATATATATGGGGCAGTCTTTTAAAAGTGCCTGGAAAAGGGCATTAAAAGATAATAACATTTTTCTACTAACTCTTTAGATTTTCCTTACATATAAGTTCATTACGGGAAATTGTGACAAGAAGTGAGAAACTCTGATACTGCCCAATGACCACTCCTCAGGTGTGATAAGCAACAGCTATCACGGGTGTTTACTTTACTGAACACATGAGATTTAGAAGGATGCCTCCAATAACTAAAACTACCCAGCAGAAGGTAGCTGATAGCTGAATAAAAGTTACAACGCACCTGAAACTCAGGAGAGAAGATGAACAAAAGATTGTTTAGAATTAATCTATGTGTATGTGGGAATTAAAACTACAGATTTGGATTTTATTGCCTTATATAAGAATGTAGCCTGCGAAATAAAATGAAGAGGAAGCCTTAAAAAAATACTTTCTACAAAGAAAACTTCCACTCCTTTACCCATTTTCATATTGTGATGGTGTGCCTATTGTTGGTGCTGGAAGCAATGCTACTGTTTTCTCAAATACCAGCTGGGTCACCCATGACTGCCATGTCCCTGTGAAGTGTCCAGACTCAGCCAGACTAGGAAGAAAGTTCTATCAATTCACTTCCAAATATTAGTCACTGAAAATTCTATAAATCGGTACTGAGTATTTTCTGATATGGTACAAGAAAATGAACTCCTAGGTTCAATAATGGACTGAAACAACCCAACAATTATGAAGATGGAGTAGAACGAAGCTAAGTCCATTCTGTTATATATAAAGTTACCATGAGTCAAAGCCTATCCATCGGCAACTAACGACAACACACGTGGAAGAGAGCAAGTCATGTAAGACATAGAAATACAACTATAAGAAAAATAAAAGGAGAAATAAATAGAAACCAAGGAGATAAAGGATGTAAATAGGCAAGGAAGAGAGCTTATTATGAGTAACAAGAGGGTAGATTGCATAAGAAAGAAAGAGAAACATATTTTCTTTATTGTCTCAGAGTCCTGATGATATAGTGGTTACTTGTTGGGCTGCTAGCCACAAGGTCATCAGTTTGAAACTGTTAGCTGCTCCTTTGGATAAAGACAGTCTTGGAAACTGACCAGGGCAGTTCTACCCTGTCCTGCAGGCTTGTTATGAGCTGGAACCCACTGGATGGCAGTGAGGGTTTTGTGTTTGTTTATATTTAACAGTTCAATTGGCCTATAATTCACAAATCATATAATTCAATAATTTTAAGAAGAGATGTACAGTTATCACCACACTCAATTTTAGGGCATTTTCTTTGCTCTTGCACTCACCATTATTAGCTACCCCCATCTCCCCAACCTCCCCTGCCATACTCCAAGGAACCATGAATCCAGTTGGTCTCTCTACTGTCTCCCCAGTGGATTTCATATACAGAAAAACGTGGGGGAAATATGAAAAACCATAACAAAGTTAAAGAAATATTAACTTCTATGGAAAAGAAAGCAGAATGTATTACACATTTAAAATGGATCCAAAAGGGCGCTCAAATGATACGGTATTAAATTTAAACCTAACTGCCTTCACAATAATCCACTTTCTTTATTTGCATATTTCATTTGAAAGATTCCGGGATTTTAAAAATTCTTCCTTTTACAGTAGACTCTGTCATAGAAGTTAGCCCTTGTGTGTGAAAATCATAAACATTATATGAATACTTTTATTAATGTGCTTCATTTCATACTCATTGTCCACTTCAACTATCCTGAGCTAATTTTTCATGCCCTAGATGTAGAGATCATTTTCTACCCATGTGTATGGATAAAAGAGTACAGTAGACCAACACTGTGGTTCCAGTTAGAGAAGATATTTTTAGAAGTGTGTTCACCAATGCTTACTCCGTGCTCTCCACAATATCTTCCACACACACTGCCAATCATCACAGCAGTTACGGATGACAGATGGGAGTTATTTCAGCAGTTGTCTGGTTACGTTAACTCTTATGAATAGAGGTTATCTCTATGTTCTGCTCAGACTTTTAATAGAACAGTTTTCCTCAATTCTATAAATCTTTCTCATTCAAACATACTTAAGAGTATGTGTAATCTTAAGTTTGTACTAAACTGTTAAGGAACCCATATTTATAACATCATGTGCCTGCTTCTTAACTTATCCAAGGACGATCCTTGATTTGTAGGATCAAATCCTTAGCAGAGAACACAAGTTTTTTCACTGTCTACTCGGGGACCACCTTTCCATCTCATGTTGACAATAGACATTTGCCTCCAGCTCCTCTTCCTGACACTGTCTTATATCTTTATACCTTTGAAAAAGTTGTTCCGTTTTCATGTAAGGCTCTTCCCCACTGAGCAACATGCACTCAAATTTCCCTATGCATTTTTCATTTGCACACATAATTTGACATACAATTCTGACAACAATTTTGAGCTGTGGGTGTCATTGACCCCAATTGGTATATTGTAGGCCAAGGCCTTGGGAGACGATGTAAGTTGCCCAAGGACATTTGCTTAATCAGCGGTAGCACTGGGATATGAACCCAGGTGGGTTGATTCCGTTATGGTTATTACCTTGACATACTAACTTGCTACCCAGGAAAAGTTTACTTGACCATTGAAGTTCAGTTCCACGCTCCTAAAAAACAAAATAAAACTCACTGCCATCGAGTCAATGCTGACTCATAGCAACCCTGGGGGGTCTTCAAGACTGTGAATCTCAAGGGAAGTAGAAAGCCCATCTCCCACAGAGCTGCCAGTAGCTTTGAACTGCTGACCATGCAGATCACAGTCCAAAGCATACCACTACACCAGGGCGCTTGTGCTCCTAGGATTTTAGCATGCAGTCTCTTGCCACAGATCTTATCACACTAAAATGTAATAGCTGATTTACTAGTTTGTCTAAAATAATCAATTATTCACATCTTGAGAATAGGAACTATGTCATTTACTTCCACATTCCAGGGAGACATCTGACAGCATTTATGGTGCAAATGATAAAATTAACGTTCAATGGAAATAAGAATGCTACCTGATTACCTAGGTCTCTAACTCCAGACTTCTCACACTCGACCTTCACGTTGCTTTCTCCTCTCTTTTTTTTCCCTATTAAAGGCCACAACAAAGTCACCCTAAATTATATAGGCCCCTGTTTGTAAAGGTAATCACTTAATCAATATATGTTGCCACAATACATAAATGTATACATAAGGCATAACAATGATGAAACTATATAGCGGAAAGTCAAAATTATGATTCCATTTTGCAAAGAAAATTCTGCAGCACTATCCAAATGAGAACCATGTTATTAATATTTCAATACATTGGCCTGAGGAAAGAAGAACTACAGTTAAGAGTAAATGAATTGTTTATTTCAGAGATTGTCCTTTTAAAAATTGAAAACAATTCAGGCCAATTAAAAAGTATCTGTAGGTCGGTGAGCACAGAAAACCATCAAGCAGGTGGATGATAATTCAGCACTCCTTGCATGCTTACATCAGTCACGGAACCTAGTAAGTTAGCATGAATTAATCCTGCCCAATAGAAACCACATAGCAAAAATGTTATGAACAATATTTTAAAAAACACAAACACTATATTCATGCTTTATTAGCCTGTTAAAATTGGGAATTTTCTAGAAATCTTCCTCCAAGCATAAAGGAACGCATAACCTGTTTTATGTCATCAGCAGTTCCAACAGCTGGAATTTCCTATGCCTGGAATGTTGGATAGCACAGATTTTCAGGATAACTCAAGCATGACCATGTCTACATCCATGTTGTTTTTAATCAGTCCACAATATTATAGCTCTTTTATTTTCACTTGTACATAATTCTAAGACCTGTTCAACTGTCTTTATCTCCTTTGTTGACCACCCTTAGAATAATGAGGAGGCTTGACATCATACACTGAATTATGTAACGAAGAGATATTGTGTTAGGCCGCATTGACTAGACAAACAAATCCAGTGACACTCATATATGTGTAAGAAAGAGCTTTATATCAAGAACTTTGTATATCAGGAAACCTGCCAAGCCCAGTCCAACTCCAGTCCGTAAGTCCAATACTAGACCTTATGTTCCTCTTCAGATTCATGCAGTACATGCAATGCTGCAGAATACAGGAAGATCACAGGCCCGTGGGTGCAGTCTTGTGGATCCAATGTTGGTGGTACTAGCAGAGCTTGCCAGCAGGAAGGTGAAGGGAAGGGGGCGGAGGACATTCCCAGAGTCCCCCTTATGAGAAGGCCACTCCTACAAGGAGGTACCATCAGGCTGTGACCTTATTGACAGACTAGACTCTACCCCTGCACTTTTATATATCAAGGTAACATGAAATTATGTAATCACCACAGATGTATTCACTTAACCACTTATGAAGATTATGTACAGGCAAATAAAAAAAAGATAGAAAGCACAGATGCATTTAAGATAAGTATGTTCTAAACAGGAACATAGCTCTTCCAAAATCTAAACACTCTAGACAAGTGACCATCTGAACATCCTACAGACTCTGCAAGTGTTATCTATGGTTACAATTCAGGTACCTAAATCCACTTCCAATGTCATACTCATTTTAGAATTTCTAATTTCACATTAATTATACTAGCACTTCATTTTAAATCTGCAAGTCTAACTTTAAAAGATTTAAGTTTACCAGGAGCCCTTCAGTATGGTCATATTTCCTAATATTCTAATTTCTCTCTGAAATCAGTAAATATTCACAATACTATTGTGAATCTCACTGCCACTGAATCAATGCTGACTTATTGCGACTCCGTAGGAAGGGTAGAACGACCCCTCTGTGTTTGCAAGACTGTAACTCTACAGGAGTAGAAAGTGTCCGCTTTCTCCCAAGAGTGCCTGGTGGTTTCGAATTACTGACTTCGCAGTTGGCAGCCAAACGCATAACCCACTCTGCCACCAGGGCTCTCACATCTTAAATAGATAGAAAAAATGTTTCTTTAGGAAACAATGTAATATAAATCATTAATTCTCTTTACTTTTCTTATCAGTAAATGCAGATCTCTGCCTAAAGTGAGTAAGAAAATGCACAAAAGGGTCGCCCTTCTTATATTCCCATGAAGATCTGGTGGACAACTAGAGATGAAGATTGGGTTTGATGGTGGGGAATGTTTATGGGTCTCTGAAATTTCCAGACTGAAGCAACTGTGATAATGAGGGGAAAAAATCAAAGGCATAAATCCCATTTTATTTCCATTCTTCTGCCAACTTTAACCTCTAATGTGCATTAATATGGGTCAATGGGAGGGGAAGAGAAGAAGGGGACACTTCTAGTCAAAGTAAAAAGATATCTATGATGTTCTCACAGCAGCGGACTAAAATAAGACTAGGAGCTCACAGTATTCAGTTTCAGAAGATCTAGAATTCTCTCGATGCCATTTATATTCCAGTGAAGAGAATAGTATCCCAAGAGGTGTGCTTCTCAGTCCAAGAAGGGTACAAAACATGCTTTATGTTTCTGTCTCTGAAGTACTTCTAAATAACGATGATTTATAATTGTAATCTAGTGCATCATAGGTAACTCAGATGAAATTTAAAATGTACAAATTTAGTTGTGACTAACCAAAAATGGGTTCACACAAAAAGTAATAAGCAAGAAGACTGACAGAATTAGAAGACAGATAGCTATTAGATGGGTAAAGAGAGGGAGACATGTTTGAATTATTCATCTCATTTTGTGTACTTAGTTAAGTCCTTTTAGGAGAAGGCATTACCTGAAACAACACCACAGTATTGTCTGTGAGGAGCGGGCTTCTCTGTGACTTTTCCTTCCATGGACCTTCTCTGCCTAGATACACGGTGTGGGTGACCTGTTATGGCCACTGTGTTATTGAGAGGCTCAATGAATATGAAGTCCTCATTGATCTGTATAAATCCCATCTGGAATACACAACATAAAAAGATACGTAAGCAATACCATGAAACGAATTACTTTTAGGTTCCCCTAATCACCTCCTCTATTTGTCTTTGATTTCTGAGCAAATGTAAACATTTTCTAGTAAAACTATGTTAGCAAACCCATTTTTAAGGTAACTATCTACCCATTTTATGACTTCATCTTCATGTGCTTCATTACATTAGCTTGAACTTCATTTAGTCAGCCTGTGTGGGTGGGAGGCTAGATGCCAGCGACAGACGCACAGTAAAAATTAAGGAATGTTAAAAGCTCACTTTGGGAGACCCATGGGGTCACTTACACACACAGCATGTACAAAAAGAGCAATACAAGTTTTAATTGCGTATAGCCCATAGTCTAACTTTTTCATATCCATTATTTAACAAAATAATTCATGTAAAATATCCAGGCAAATGTAGAAGATTAAGATTTAAATTAATATATGATATATTCTTGAATCTTCTAAACCTTTTTTTAAAGTCAACAGAAAATAAAATATAATTTAAAAAAGAGCTTCAGTAACTTTAAAAAAAAGTTTTATTTTATACAGTTATTTTTCTAAAGTAGTCAATTGGGGACAGAGAGTTGTAATCATAAAACATAGTTATGCTCAATAAAACTAAATGAAAAACTTACAACATATGGATAGCCTTTTAATGTACCTCGGTTAAACATTTTGTAATTTTAATATAACTTTCAATTACTTGTTTTATATTCCATACATGCTTTGCTTCTATCAAATCTAAAATAAGCTCAAATTCTAAAGTGATTACATGAAATCAAAAAAATTTTCCCTTAAGCATAATTGGATGAGGGGAAAAAAGAAAGTAATAAATACTCATATAAAAACATTAAATACTGGCCAATAAAACTTGTGCAGCTACATGTGAATTAAGGATAGGTTGGTGTTGCATTATATATCACTAATATAGATTGTGAAAACACAGAAATATTTCATTCTTGTCTTATGCATTACTGTAATTCTGAGATTCACTCAGTAACTAAGGTCCCTAATAAACTGATTAACATAAAGTTTGTGAAGTTCTTTGAGAAAATCTTGGGTATATATGTTCAGTTTAAGTGAATCATGAATATAGTCATTTGATTCATTCTTTCAACGGGGTTAAAACATAGATTTATACCAAGGAACTTCATAAAGTTTAATTGCATACCAATGTGAAAATGTTCATGAACCTATGGACAGATTCTTGGCTTAGACCATTTGGGTTTATATGTTACTGCTAACCATGTAACTATAAAAAATTACAAAGCATTTATCCATACAACTTAATAGAGTTGTTTTGAAAATTATACTTTTGGCAATGCTCTGATGGTAACACTTTATAAAGTACTCAATGAAAGTTTGTCATTATTTTCATTTTAATAATAAGACTGATCACACTAAATGTAAACATTGAAACAGGAATGAGTAATATTTGAATATAAACTGAAGAATGAATATACTCCGAAGAATAAAAGTGCTTACTATTTGTTGCACGTATCAGAATATTAAATAATCTAAAATATATCCTTTTGGAGAGAGGGGAGGATTTGAAATTTTACATAATACAGCTACTGGGTTATAAAACAGGAAGGCTACTTTCAAAAAGAAAAATAAATGTTGAGATAATTATAAACACAAATGATCCCTCACTCATTAGACACTATTTAATGTTTGACCACTCTATGCCTGATTCTATTCACATGGGGGCATATTAGAACTAGCGTCACACCGTGGACCTTGACCAGGTGACTGTCCTACAGGACAGAAAACGTGCTCCAGCCTGAGTCAGCATGTCCCCAGGTGCTCACTTACTGAGGTCGACGTGCAGCACATCTCCCTGCTTCCCGACAAGGGACTCACTATCTTCACTCACAGGAGACTTGCATTGTGTCCCCTTTCACTTGACAAGTCCTGGCAGCAGGGGAGCCCGGATGATCTTTCTGTGTAAGTGTCCTGGAGTTGAACTATCCAGTATGGGGCTTCATTCTTCTTAATGCAAAAAGTGTACTCTCAATTTAATCAAAAGATCATTTCAAGGAAAGACAAGATTGTGCAAATTAAATGAAGGATATAGTAGCGTTGTCAAAGATGGCATTTTACTTGGATCCATAACACTCATGGAACTAGCGGTCAAGCATTAAAATTGTGTATCAGTTTATGAAGTGGGCTGCTAACGGAAAGGTCAGCAGTAGGGAACCACTGGACGAGGCTTTCTACTCTTGTAAAGAGTTACAGTCCTGAAAATGCACACGGGGAGAAGTCTACTCTGTCTCACAGGGTCAATAGGAGTCAAAATTGACTCAAAGGCAGTAGTTTCAGTGAATTTGGTCAAATCTGCTGCACATGACCTCTTTAAAGTGTCAATGAATAAAGGCATTACTTTATTTATTTATTTTAATCATTGTCTTGGGGGTTCTTACAACTCTTGTTTTACAAACCATACATCAATTTTATCTGACATATTAGTATATATATTCCATCATTCTTTTCTAGACATTTACTTTCCACAAAGCCCTTGGGATCAGCTCCTCTTTTTATCCCTCCCTCCTCCCTTCCCCTAACCCTCGTGGCCCTCTGATAGATTGTAGATTGTTAATTATTTTTCAAATCTCACACTGACTGCTGTTTCCCTTCCCCTCTGGTTCCTACTGTTCTTCTCCCTGGCTGGGGGTGTGTGGTTATGTGCCATTCCTTTTGGTAGCTCTATTCCCATTCCTGTTCCCAGGTTCATGTATTGTGAGTTTTATCTCTTGCCTATACCTATGTACATGCTCCCGCCTAGACTAAGTGCACCTAACCCAACCAACCTTGGTTCCAAGTGAGTTATGAGTTGAACTGCTAACCACAATATCAAAAGTTCAGAACCACCAACTACTGTGTTGGGTGAGGCCTCCTATCCCCTTAAAGATTTATAGTCTTGAAAACCCACAGAGGCAGTACGACCCTGCGCTCTAGGGTTGATATCAGTTGGAATGGCTGTATGGCAGTAAGTGACAAGGCAGTATTGTCAGCTGCCTTGTATGCATGTGAAAATTGAGAGTAGCAGAATTCATGCCTTTGATTTATAGTGTTCATGAAGAATACTGAATATACCATAGACAGCCAAAACAACATATAAACATGTCTTCGAAGAAGTACAATGAGAATGCTTCTTGGATGCTAGGATGGTGAAAGGTCATCTCACATACTTCAGACATGTTATCAGTCATTGTTGTCAGGACGTTGGAGTAGGATCTGACCCATAGCAACCTTATGTACAGCAGAAAGAAACATCACATGGTTCCCACACCCAAGCCGATTGTGGCATCCATTGTGTTAACCCATCTCCTTGAGGGCCTTCCCTCTGTTCACGCCCCTCCACTTTAACAAGCAAGCATGATGTCCTTCTCCAGGGACTGCTCTCTCCTGACAACATGCCCAAAGTATGTAAGATGAAGTCTTGCCATCCTTGTCTTTAAGGAGTATTCTGGCCTTAATTCTTCCAAGGCAGATTTGTTTGTCCTTTGAGCAGTTCATGGTACTTACAATCTTCTTCTCCAGCACCACCATTCAAATGCATCGATTCTTCTTCAGTCTTCCTGATTCAGTGTCCAACTTTCCCATGCACATGAGGCCATGGAGGGTGCCATGGCTAGGGCCAGGTGCACGTTATTCTTCAAAGTTATATCCTTGCTTTTCAATATTATAAACAGGCCTTCTGCAGCAGATTTACTTAATGAAACTCGTCTTTTAATCTCTTGACTCTTGCTTCCATGAGCAATGATTATGGATCTAAGCATGATAAAATCCTTGGAAACTTCAAGCTTTTCTCCATTTATCATGGTGCTAAAGTATTGGTACAGTTAGGAAGATTTTGGTCTTCTTTACAGTAAGTTGAAATCCATCCAGAGGGCTGTCATCTTAATCAACAAATGCTTCAAGTCCGCCTCACTTTTGGCAAGCAAAGCATCTACTCATGGCCGGTTGTTAACAAGCCTTCCTCCAATCCTGATGTCACAATCTCCTTCATAAGTCAGCTTTTCTGGAGATTTGCTCAGCATACAGACTGAAAAGTATGGTGAGAGGATACAACCCGGACGCACACTTTCCTTGATTTTAAACAACAACGTATTCCTCTGTTCTGTTCACACAACTGCCTCTTGACCCATGTATAAGTTCTGATTGAATAGAATTGGGTGTTCTGGAATTCCCTTTCTTCTCAAGGTTTTCCATTATTTACTACGGTCAACACAGTCAAATGCCTTGACATATTCAATAAAGCACAAGTAAAAATCTTTCTGGTATTCTCTATGGTCAGACAAGATCCATCTGATGTCAGCAATAAAAGCCCATGTTCCATGTCCTCTTCTGAATCAGCCCTGAACCTCTGGCAATTCTGTCAATGCACTGCTGTAATAGTTGTTGGATGATCTTCAGCAAAATTGTGCTTGCTTGTTATATCAATGATATTGTTCTATAGTTTGAGCATTTTGTTGGGTCACTTTTCTTTGAAATGGGTACAAATATGGATGTCTTCCAGTCAGTTGGCCAAGTCGTTGTCTTCCAAATTTCCTGGCATAGAAGAATGAGTGCTCCCAATGCTTCATCGGCTCATTGAAGCATTTCAATGGGTAGTCCATCAATACCTGGAACCTTATTTTTGGCTAATGCTTTCAGTGCAAATTGAACTTCTTCTTTGAGTACCATTGGTTCTTGCTCATATGGGACCTCCTCCTGAAATGGGGGATTATAGACAGTTCTTTTGGGTACAGTGACTCTCTAGTCTCTCTATCTTCTTTTGATGTTTCCTGTCTTTCGACATTTTGCCCGTAGAATCTTTTAATATTGCAACTGGAGGTTTGAATTGTTTCTTGGGTTCTTTCAGTTTAAGATATCCTAAAGGTGTTCTTCTCTTCCAGTATTTTAATTCTAGGTAATTCCACATTTAATTATAATATTTGGCTTTATCTTCTTGAGCTCCCATTTGAAATTTTCTATTGAATTCTTTGAATTCATCCTTTCTTCCATTTGCTTTAGCTATTCTACAATTAAGATGATTAATGATCTGGATATCCTTCCACTGGTATTGGTTCTTCTATCATTAGTGTTCAATGAATCAAATCTGTACTTGAAATGTTCTTGAAATCCAGGTAGGATAGATCATGAAGTTAGAGACTGAATGATAGAGTTTGGAAAGACCAATAACTTGTTCATAGCAAATGTACCATTTTTCTCCGACAAAAGAAAAGGAGGCTACATGCACTTCTCCAGCTGGAATATATAGAAATCCAATTGACTACTGCTTTGGGAAGAAACAATGGAGAAGTTCAATGTAAGCAGTGAAAACTGAGCCAGCAGCTAATTGTGGGACATACCATCAACTACTCACATGTATATTCAGGATAAAGCTGAGAAAATTAAAACAAGTCCACAAGAGCCAAAATATGACGCTGAGTCCATCCCCTCTGAAATGTGATCCTGAGGGACCAACAAAAATGAGGAGGACCCTCAATGAGAAGGATTGACAAAGTAGCTTCAACAATGCACGCAAAGAAAGCGACAATTGGGAGAATGTCGCGGGAATGGGCCGGGTAACCTTGTTTTCTATAGGGTCTCCATGAGTCCGAACTGGCATAGAGGAGAACAACAATAACAATCACCTACTTCATTACAAGTAAGTGAAAATGATATAAAAAGATTTTCTCCCAGATCGTTAACTTACTTATCAAAATTATCTTAACTACTTTGAAACATTCCATTCCAATATCTAGAAATGTAATTAAAGCAGTAGTTGTTTCTTATTTCGTTTTGTCGGTTAGATATTTTCTCATATGATGGCATCAGTTCTTTTGTCATTTAAAGTGATTATATAACAGTACAAATTTGCAAGACTTTGAGTGTTTTTCAAGGCGTGATTGCTTATGCTTAAACAAACTAAAACTATAATAAACCAAACCCACTGCTATGGAACTGATTCAAAATCCTCGTGACCCTGTAGGACACAGTAGAACTGCTCTTGGCCTTTCCATTTTGACTGAAGCAGACTGTTACATCCTTCTCGTAAAGAACAGCGGACAGGGCACGATATGACAAAATAATAATTTATAAATTATCAAGGGCTCATGAGGGAGGGGGGAGCAGGGATGGAGGGGGAAAATGAGGACCTAATGCCGGAAGCTTATGTGGGGAGCAAATGTTTTGAGAATGATGAGGGCAATGAATGTACAAATGCGCTTCACACAATTGATGTGTGTATGGATTGTGATAAGAGTTGTATGAGCCCCTGATAAAACGATTTAAAAAAAAAAAGAACAGCTGGCAGGCTTGAATACCTCCATGCTTAACCAGCTGCACCACCAGTACTTCTTGAAAACAAACTACTAGTCACTCATCTTCTTAGTGGGTCTTACATTTTATTTCTTCTCTGTTTAGATGCCTCTGGACTTTTTCTACATCGACTAACATAGGTTTCTATGTAAGTGGACTGACGTTGCTCCCAAAGTGCAACCACAGCACAAATCTTGATTTGATGAATGTGAAGGGAGGCTTACCTATGCGTTGCTTCCATTTATTGAATATAAATCGTTTATTTGTTCAAATTTCAAGTTAGTTTTGATCTATTTAACATAAGGACATATTCTAAAACTCTAAGTAATAGGCATATATTCTATATTCTTTTTGCCATTCCTACCAGGGAAACTATTTTGTTTTCAAACTTTACTACCTGCTCACGCCCCTAAGTGAACCGATGCTGTAGTTGTCTCACATTTTCTCTTAAGTCTTTCTTGCAAATTTTTAAAAAGTTCCTAGAATCTTGGTTTTACAGGTGAACCTTCAGTAAATGGCAAAGGTATATATCTGAGGTTTCTAGAACAAACACTTATTGACCTGAATATTAAGAGGCAATTATAATATACTATTCAAAATAAGCAGCATATCACGCACACACAAAAAAACTCACTTAATATTGTATTTGTTAAAATACATTGGGAAGGCGATTGTTGTTAGCTGTGGCAACATTAACACCAGAAGAAAATGCCCAGTCCTGGACTAGCTCATGACTGTTGGGTATCCGCTTGTCCTGATGCCCACGGTTTTCACTGGCTGGTCTTCAAAAGCAGACCAACAGGCACTTCTAGACCATCTTTGGCTGAAAGCCCCACCAAAATCCCGCCAGCATTTTAACAGCCTGGTAACCTCCAAAGATAGATGGGTGGTAGCTGCACATGTAGTGCAATCACTGAGAATTGAACTCCTGTCTTCCACCTGGAGGGAGCCCTGGTGGCAGAGTGGGTTACATGTTGGGCTGCTAACCTCAAGTCAGCAGTGCAAATCCAACCTCGAACCCACCAGCTGCTCCCTGGGAGAAGGATGAGGCTTTCTGTTACCATACAGCCTTGGAAACCCAAAGGGTGCCTTCTACGCTGTCCTGCATGGTTGCTATGAGCCGAATCTAATAGATGGCAGTGAGTTTATTTTCAAATTCACACACGGAAAACTAGAATTCTACCACTGAACCACCAGTGTCGCTCATTATAAGTCCAAGATATGAGGAAGGTTTGAAAGGCAGTAATGCTTGGACAAGACTGGAACAAAATTTATCTTTATGAAAGCATGAATTAACACAAGGGAGAGAGAGGACATGAAGTATAGAAGACAGTTGGAGAAGACGCCTGGCTGGAACAGAGAACTGGAAAACATAGTCAATAAACAAAGGGGTGACTGTGACCGGGAACATCTCATGATGACGTTCTGATAGGAAACAGAAATACTGTGGATAACTTAGGATGATTTTGCTACCATACATGTAAATGGATTCAAGGATCAGTGCAATACTGGAAGGGGCACCAGTGTTTTACGTCTAAACGGTGGTAATAGAAATTGCTGAAAAGAGTTGGCATAGGGTTATGCTTATAAAAATATTTTAGGCACATGTCTGAGGCTGTACGTGACCTGATTTCTATTCAAGTTTGGCCTTATTTTTCGTAAGTATTTTTTGGATGATAGTGTTACAAGGTCCATGTCATTAAGTAAATAAAGCATTATAGAATTTAAAATGTAAGCATAAAACAGACTTGACATGAGTTATAAAGTTATTGTTGGGTGCTGTCAAGTCGATGGCAACTCAAAGTGATTCCAGGAGAAAGAGCAGAACTGCCCCATGGGAATTTCTATGCCTCTCAATTTCCCCCAAAAAAGTTTAAATTATTTTTTTAACATTCCATTCCACATTTGCTTACTACATGCACTCTAAGGGCCTTTGGTGATGCGATGGTTAAGCGCTTTGCTGTTACCAAAAGGCTGCCATTTCTGTTTGAAACCTGGTGGTCTGCTCTCAGAGGCATTACAGCAGATGGTGCAGTAGTACTCTACAGAGTTCCTGTAAGATAGACAGGACCCCAGGGCACATGAGAAGAACACATATGCCTAACACATATGAGTAGCACATACGTTACTCATAACTTCTACGTACATTCTAGTTTCTCTCCAATTGAATTCAAAAATTGTTTTGATGTCACCCGTCATTTCCTTTTCTCTCTCATCAGTCTCTTCTCTATAGCATTTATCCCAGGATGACTTTCCTTCTCCTTGAATACATCTCTGACCTAGGACTTCTCCACCCACTGTTTCCTCATGCCAAGGTAAATCTTGGGGCAGCAACTGTTCCCTGAATCTCTCACTTTCATCGGTTTTCAAAGTCCTTTCTGACAATGTTTATCAAACCTCTTGTATCTTTATATCTCACAGAAGTTGTATCTTCCTTTACCTCTAATAACTCCTATCCAAGTTTCTATGTCTATTTATGACTTTGCCTTCTTTCTAGTTACATAGGTTAAGAAACAGAAGCCCTGGTGGCATACTGGGCTATGCATTGACCTGCTAACCATAAGGTCAATGGTACAAACCCACCAGTTTCTCTGTGGGAGAAAGATGAGGCTGTCTGTTCCCCTAAAGATTACAATGTCTAAAAAATCCCAAAGGATAGTTATATTCTGTCATGTAGGATTATTATGAGTCAAAATCAACTTAACGGCTGTGAGTTTGGCATTTGGGGATGTCAAAATTACATGCTCCATTCTATCCATTTCAAATCTATGTTAAGATATTCATAAGATTGAGAGTTCATTTAAACCTAATTTTAATGGTTTAAAATATGAGAGCAAATAAATTGACACTTTATATTCATTAATTCACTTAATCTGCACAGAAAGCAAGAGAGGCATATGCTAATTTCATCAGGTTTACAGTTGAAAATTTTGAGTTTCAGAAAGATGTATTCTGTCCTCAGAACAGAAATCAAGTTGCTGGTGAAGTCCAGAAGCCAACTAAAGACTGCCTGACTTCAAGCCCATGTTACCTTTGAGACCAAAAAGATTAGGCCTGCCATTTGACTCTGAAAAAAGTTTGCACGAAGGATCTGCTATCAAGCAAAACGCTTCACAGATAGTAGATGTCCAAAATTTAATATTAATAACAAGGCCAGAATCCCTGGATCATAAGTCAAAAGACAGAAATATTACTTCATCTTGAGATGACTGTTCTCATAGGATCAGACTTCACAGATGCCAAAGGCACACTCCGTTTTTGAACACACTAAAATTTGTAATGCCAAGCAATGTCTTCAATGCTTGTAGCCTCAGGAGAAAATTTCAGGGTTTTGTTTTTGCTTTCTTTTTTCCTTTATTTTATTTCTGGTCTCTATTTTCTTTCTTACCATGTTTTCTGATTATAAACCAGAATTCCTCAGTAGTGGAACATATGGAAAACATAGTACACAGGAAACGATCATCCCCAAACCTACTCCTGTGCTGATGCACCATCTAACCATAGAATAAGAGTGGGGGGCCAGACCAAGGTCTGCCATGGAGCAGCAGGATTGGAGGTGGGGTACTTCTGGGCAGAGGAAAGGGCAAAGGCCCGAGATGGAGCTCGGTTGACATGTTTGAAAAGAAGCAAGGCCAATGTGGCTGGAGCAGGGGCACATAGGGGGCAATGACTATTACAGGAAGCCTAGGAACATTTCGTAGCCAAGTCATGTCTTTGACTCCTATTTTTAAATGAACCCAGAGAAAATTCTAGCCCTTTGGATTTTTTAACCAGAGGATAGCAGGGCCCATTTAATGTCATGTTTTGAGGATCATAATAAAGTTTTTAGAATACATTTGATTTGTAAGGGGGAACAACAAAAGATGGATGGTATAACACAGGGGTCTAAAAACTTTTGATATGGAAGAGGAAATCATGTCCCTCAAAAATTATTTAAAAATTATTTGAGCCATAAATATATATTTTAAAAACAAATAAAATCACCACTATCTCAGTAATTTCCTTTCTTTTTTTCCAATTTCACTTCATAGCTGCATGTACACACTAAAAAGAGTCCCATGTGGCTCCTGGGCTGCAGTTTGTGACCCCTAGAAAATCTAATGTAAATACTGAAAAAAATCATTATCTTCTTTTGTAAAACAGACTGCTGTTGTTCTTTTTGTAGTTGTGAGACTACAAGTTGATTCCAACTTATGTAAAACTTCATAGGAAGAAAACAGGTGAAATGGGAAACCAGTTTAATGCAGTCCCAGAGAGAGCTGGTGGTGGCCAGATGATGAAGGGCACAGTGGGTATGGAGGTTTATTGTGGACTCTCACCAAAACAAGAGAGCAAGCACAAACCATATTAATGATGTGGATATTTGTGGGGGCAGTGAATTATTTAATGTGGCTCTTCTAGCCAAAGTGTAACTCCCACCAAATGATCTTTTCTTGCATGGGCCTTGGAAGAAGGTGGGGAAGAAGATACTGATAGAATTCACCTGTGAGCGAGTGTGAATGGGATTCACTGGAATGCCATTGTGCTGGGTATAAAATGAGCCCTCTGAAACACAGGATTGGGGTTCTAACTACTAGCAAAGGCCAGGAGTGGAGCACATTCTCTGGACCCTGCGATCCTGTGTAGTGAACTTTCTTGATCCGGAAGACAGCTATGATATCTGAGCAGCAGCAGTACCAGAGCACATGGCCTGGGGAGTCCACAGATCCAGTAAAGCAGAATACTCTGATGGAGAAGGCTAGTTTGTAGGGTGAGGTGCATCTGGGCACTTAATTGGGGGAACTGGTTGCATAGTGGTTAGTGGGCTGCTAACCACAAAGTCAGCAGTCTAAAGCACCAAACTGCTCTGAGGGAGAAAGAAGACGGGACTTTCGACTCCCATAAAGAGTTATAATCTTGGAAACCACCAGCCACTCAGCTGGAGAAAGACAGGAATTTCTATTCCCATAAAAAGTTATAGTGTCAGAAACTCACAGGGGCAGTTCTATGCTGTATTTTTTGGGTTGTTTTTTTTTTTTTTTTTTTGCTTCCTGGCATACTGAGGTGGAGCTAAGTGCCTTCAATCAGAATCTTACTTGAGTGGGCACTAAATTTGGGAGCTGGCTTTGCTGACCCACAAAGTTTGAACTGAATTCCTTTGGGTTGCAGCTTAAAGAGGAGTTTTTTGGTTTTGGTTTTGGTTTTTGACATGTGGACATTTATGAGCTTCCTTGCAAGAACTTTGCAACGTGTTCTGACCGAGTAGCTGTGTCCCAAGCATTTGTCACCTTCATTGTAACCTATAAAATTCCCTAATAAACCTTCAAATCATTAATACTGTCTGTGAGATTTGTGTAGCCATTGAAATTAATTATAGAACCCAGAGGAAAAGTAAAATAGAGAGTATTGTGTGTAGCAGAGCACAGTGTTGTAGCATGAATAATTAGGGACACTAAGGAACTTGTGATCACTCCAAAGTTTTGTCTGAGCACTCAGGATCAGGGGAGATGTGGCTGTAATTGAGATTCTGGAACCAGGTAATGAGAATTAAACACGTATGCTACCCTGTTTCCCCAAAAGTAAGATATCCCCCGAAAATAAGACCTACTTACAGTTTTGCCTCTCGCTGAAATATAAGGCATCCCCCCGAAAATAAGACCTCCCCGAAAATAAGGGTTTGGAGTTTTATGATGATGTTCCAGAAGATAATGACATGACTGTCATTGATTAAATGAGTAAATGTACCATCGATTGCTGTACATGGAAATAATGGTCGTAACAAGAAATTCTTGATACTGTAGGATTCAGTTTGTCTAGTTATACTGGTTTGTGATGACAACTACTACTGTACTGTATACAGGTAATACATTTCCTTTTTTGTTGTTCAACAATAGATGTGTACCATATTCTTCATCATGGAAAAATAAGACATCCCCTGAAAATAAGACCTAGCGCATCTTTGGGAGCAAAAACTAATATGACACTCTCTTATTTTCGGGGAAACAGGGTAGGGGCAGAGAATCCAGAGTTTTGATGGAAACTATTTGGTTTGATAGATCTGTGAGATGCCCGAGTGGAGAGCTGCAGTACATAGAGAATGGAAGCTAGAGGAAGGTTTCGAGAAACAGACACACACTTGGGAGTATAAAGAGCTTGTCTCCTTCTATGGAAATGAACAGCATTGTTGAGAAGAGGGCCTGGGATGAACTGAGGAACCTAACAGTGAGAAGTAGAGAAGGAACGGGCAAGGGCACTTAAAAATAGTAGCCCGTGGGGTTACCGGAAAAGTAGGTATGTTTAAAAAACAATCAAGGGTTTCATCTTTATACCCATGGAACGACCCCTTTCAAGTGCTCACAATGAAAGATGTCCCTTTGAGAACTAAGATGTGTCTGACCCAAGTCATGCTATCTTCATTCACCTCACGTTTATTTGAAAGCTGAACAATTGAATGGTGCTGGTGAAGCGTATATTGACTATATCATGGCCTACTAGAAGAATGAGCAAATCAATCTTAGAAGAAATACAAGTGGAAGACATTTTTTAAAGAAAGGATAGCAAAACTTTACCATGTTTACTTGGGACACCTCATTAGGAAAAATCCAACCCTGGAAATAGGCATAATGGGTGGTAAAGTAGAGGTTCAGGGAAAAACAAGAGAAACACTCATGAGATGGATTGTTACCAAAAGCCACAACAGTGGGCTAAAACATCATGAAGATAGCACAAGACTAGAGAGCATGTTGCTCTATTTTATTTTTATTGGCAACTTTATAGCAACAATAATCATGGAAGAACAGACCAGAATAAACTCCCATCTAGTTCACTCTGTGGAAGTTATTTCCCTTGCCTAGCTCCTACTGCTCAGTCCTACTTAAGATGAGCAAACACATGTTTCTGGGCTGATGTTGACTGAAATCAGAGAGGACATTTTCATATGGACATCAATCAGATTTCTCAAGAGTCAAAGTAGCGCGGCTTTCTTTTGTTGCTAATGAGAAAATTTTACATGTTCCACGTACTTGAGTCATGAGAATTCAAATTTATTAACAAACTTTCCTTGACATGTATTCTTTCTTTCTTTTTTTCAAAACCAAAAAAGGCAGATTCCAATTCTTGCCGCCCACTGTAGGGGTTAATGAGTTAGTACATATTCAGTTGCACACCTGGTTGTTAAAGTGTTAGTCACTCGATGACTTTTTAGAGCCATTCACCATGGTGATGAGCATGCACAGCACTTATCTCATGCAATTCCAGCCCACTTAAGTGCCTTAACTAGAACTGAATGGGACCACTGAGAGAGCTGCACAGCTGTGATTTGGGGAAGTACTCATCCCTGCCAGATCTAACTGGTGACCTCACAATTGACAGAGAGGTTGCCAACCTCCTACATACCCCTAGAGACTGGATGCAAATTCATTTTACCATGGAAACAAGACTAGTGGAGCAAACTACTCAAGGACCATAGAAGTGGTAGTCAGGGACATGGAAAATCTGCAACTGATTTCCAGGATTCAATGAAAGGTCAAATAAACCCAAAATTATATTTTAACAATGCATACTGAGTGCAAACGATGTGCTATGTAATGTGCTAGATGCAGGGAACAAATAGCAGTGTGAAAAACAAGCACATAAAATCAATCAGAAGCATCTTTTACAATACTTAGCTTATTTATTATAGATTTGAAGCAGTAAAGTGTGTTCCTGTGTTTTGCCCTCCTCCCCCTCCCCACTCCCCTTTCTCTCCCTCCTTCTTTCATTGGTTACGATGTTTGAATTTTGTCCCAATCTCCATTTTAAATGATATTATGTAATATCCAAGGAATTATATTGCTGTTTTCCCCTTTCATATTGCAAGAACACAAGGTCACTGCCATGGCATCCATTCTAACGCCAGAGACCCCTATCAACTCGATAAAGGATCAGTAAGTCCATTCTAACGCCAAAGACCCCTATCAACTCGATAAAGGATCAGTAAGCTTTGTGCTAGTGAGATATAGCTTGCATGACCTATTCTGAGACATTAGATTCCATAATACAAATACATGACAAGGTAGAATTAGAACATATACTACTTCTGAATCCCTTAGGAGCCTGGTGTGCAACAATGATGCCTGAAATTGAGTTATATACAAGTACTGGCGAGCCATGGGGGTAGTGTTTGTCTTTAAATCATGAGATTGGATAAAAGAAATCGCTTCACCCACATTAAATTATTTATTAACATTTTAAATTTTTTCCTTATAATTGTCTAAAATTTTATTAAAGTTTCTCTTTTTCTGTGCTTATCATACAACATCTAATTTATAGGATAATCCAGTGCAGGTTCAAACAACTTGTCCTCTTTTCCTTCTAAACTTTCCTTGTTCTCATTTGAACATATCCCATCCACGATTACAGAGGTTAGAAAAGCTCGCACAATTTTAGACTGATTGATTAGAGGTTACATTCAGAAGTCGTGCACTTAACGGACACAAATGATCAGGAATAAACCCACGACCAGATGCATTCTGCATATACCACCGCACAGCTGAAAGATCACATTTCTTCAGGAAAAAATATATATAAACTAGAACATATTCAAACAGAAAATTCATAATCAGTTCCAAATTCCACCATTTCCTTGACAAATATTTTAAAATCTATTTATACATTTCAAGTAGTTGAGTAATCACCACTTTGTGGCAACCCCGGCCCCTACAGTTGGAACACTCAGAGAGACTTTCACAAAAGATGTAGTAGAATACTTGTCACCAGTATTCGTAACCTTAAGTCCTAATTCTGTATCCTACCTACCTTTTCACACGTCAAGTACATGGTGGCTACTCCAGCGATCCTTCTATTATACATCATACATTCTCAGTTACTGCAGCCATTTCTGACCTGAATGGACTCCGTGCCCTTTCTGATCCTTCTTTATGCTCATTTCCTATGGTTTCTAGTTTATAAATATCTCCCTTAGGTTTCATTTTCTTTGATTCTAAATCTTGGAATTAGATGTAAAATAGAAATTGTCCTTAATAATATTAATTAGATAAAAACAATGTGTAACACCCGCTTACTTTATAGATACAACACCTGTCTTGTCAAAACTGAATGGATCTTCCAACCATATTATTGCCCCACATTATTCTCAATCTAATTGGTGGCCCACTCGACAAGTCCATTTGTTTTGGATAAAAATGTTATGATTTTTCTGAATTTCTCTCTTCCTATCAAATTGAACATGAAAACATCAGGAAGAGCTATTGGCTCTCCCTTTATCCTGAATATGATCAATGCCGCTGATACTACTTACTGCTAACCTAACCTCAGCCAGGGATGAGTTCTCATCTGAATTGCTGCAGCAGGATTTTACACCTTGCCTGGTCTGTTCTTAAAATCTATAGGATAATGTGATGAAAATCATTTGTTTTATTTTACTACTATTGTTCTCTATTAAGAAAGATTTCAAACTTTCAAAAATGTACACAGGACACAGCTATCCACCACCAGAATGTTTAGCAAATGTTAATACTGTTATTCTGTTTAAGTATATATTTTGAGTGTTGTAAATTAATGATATGCTTTAACTGTACTCTATGCACCCCATTTTCCTGCTCCTCAGAGGTAACTGCTACACTGTAGATAATGTGTGCCCTTTGCACCCATGTTTTATATTTTCATTACATATTTTTTATTGCGAATATTGTTGAAATTAGGAAGTTTATTTAAAATCATTCATTATGGTGGCTGTATTGAGGATAAACGATTAAAGAAAAATTATTTTCAGGCATGTGTGTTAAAATACAATTGTGCTACATGAGGTTTAGATGGCTGGTTTTAATTTAATAAATGGATTGTCAGGACTTTCTTCAGAATGTCTCTGGGTGGACTCACCCCACCAAGCATTCAGTTAGCAGCTCAGTGTGTAAACCATTTGCTACACCCATAACTCCAACGATAGATTACAAAAATTTCAAGCTGAATCCATTGCCATAAAGTTGATTCGGATTCAGAACACCCGTACAGGCCATTAGACTAAATAAACTCACCCAGGAAGCAGGTGTAGAGATGGAAAGAAGGCCCATGACTGAGCACTAAGTTAGACCAGTGTAAATGTATCCTAGTAAGGGGGAGAAAGAATAGAACAGCTTGAAAGGAAGTAGCTAGAGACATATGGCATCCAGGAGGCAAGTGTGCAAATCATTGTATCCAAAAGGAGAGTTTGATAAGCTATCCCCAATACTGTTTGAGAAGTAAGAAGAGGACTGAGAACCCGTGACCTCTTGTGAGTGTTTCTGTCAGCTTTCTCTCCTCCAACCTTTACATTTAACTTTTCTAAAATCTTCTAAATTATTTGTTTGTAGTTCAAATCAAACAATTAGCTACAACTAGCACTTAATTCTTTATTTCAATAATGCTAAATGCAAGGTAAAATAGGAAAATTATCTGACCTAAAATGTAAGTCATGCATGCATATTTACCAATATTAGGAATTGAACTATGGCATGAAAATTACATGAAAAATTAGGAAAATAAAATACTTAAGAGCAAATTACCAGAAAATAACTGGATGTAAGTCTTGTGAAATAAATAATACACGGGAAATTGTCACTTCTGTCTTCTAACTTGGTTGTAATAAAGAATAAAAGCTATCCAAATCTTAATGTAAACTGATTGTAGGACTCCTTTATTCTTGTAAATTTTATATTATTATATGCAAGAGGACTGCCCAAAACATTATTGGACACTGGTTCCATCATCCAAAAAACGATCAACTACTTACAGATTGTTTGCATTTTCAAATTGAATTAGACCCTGATTAATGTTCTCATAAAAGAGATCGCTTAATGGTACTTGCTGTTGCTAGGTTCCAGAAAGTCAAGTCAATTCTAACCCATTGTGACCCTGTGCACAATAGAACAAAACACTGCTCAGGCCTGCGCTGTGCTCACCATTATTCCTTTATTTAACCCATTGTTGTAGCCACTGTGCCAGTCCATCTCCTTGAGGACTTTCTTCTTTTCCACTGCCCCTCCACTTAACCCAGAATGATGTCCTTTTCCAGAGACCGGTCTCTCTTGACAGCATGTCCAAAGTATGTAAGACAAAGTGCTCTAAGGAGCACTCTGGCTGTACTTCTTCCAAGAAAGATTTGTTAGTCCTTTGGCAGTCCAATCATGATACATGCTAGAAAAGTATTCTGGTTTAACATTATTATTCCTTCTTTAATTCATAGTTACAAGCCTACCTCGGTATTCCTGTGCCACCTAATTATGAAATTACATTCAAAAGGTCTTAATTAAAATAAAATAATATTCAAAATTCTGAAAGAAATACTTGCGATTGAAGTTTAACTAGAAATGCAAAACAGAGGGAGAAAACACTTGGAATGAATATGATTATGCTTCCACTTTAAAAAAGACCATTAAAAATTCCTAGCTGCCAAATGAGTAAATTATACCTACAGTTTACAAAGGAAGAAACTAAACAGAAAGATCAGAATGGAGTCAGGGACATTCTTGACTAGTACTTAAAATAATTTAACTCTCAACAATTGAGCAATCCACCCTTTCAAATAGCATCATACCAAAAAAATCAGCAAATAAAAATTACAATAGTTTCTGAGAGTCAAGCTGGTACCTTCAAAATCCCCTGATGCCTCATAAACTAGTATCCTCTGGAAAATCCTTGTAGAATCACGCTATGACCTTTGGCTTCATTAATTGAAGTTCTGGTACTTTATTCTTGGTCAACATTCAAAGTAAGACTTTTCATTTAATTAAAAACATTAAAGAGCATATACAGAATTGATCTGTTTATGACTCCAAATCACATGATAGAATATTCATATATTTATTTGGGAGATATATTTTTGCATATATATTTGCAACATATAAAGTTCACTTTTCCTAAATAGAGCATTTACAATTTCAGTTAATCGCATACACGTACCACTTGGGAGGGTGTAGGTCAACTATATAGTAAGGATTTCTTATGGGAAAAAGCAAAGAATATAGTAATGAAAGACCAAGACCAAACTCAACAAATACTTCATCCTGCAAGACCTGAGACCTAAGAAAGCAGCCTTACCTCATTTGTCCCTAATTTTCTTATCTTTAGTGTGGGAATACTAAATTCATGGCCATCTCTAAAATAAATTATTTAATATGTAAAAAATCCTCATTAACTAGAACTTGCAAAATGTACACTGATTGCTTTCCTAGGGAACAATGTCTAAACACCAATTACAGAAGGTGGACACTTGGAAAGCATTTGCGTAACTCAAAATATAATTCCTAGTAAAGCAACAAAATAATCAATCTCAGAGGATTATAACTGAAATGTTCATCCATCCAGAAAATGAGGAGCCAATGGTCCTCATCAGATTCTCATAAAAGATAAGATGGAAGATATGAGATCATTGGGTTGAGAAAGAAAAGGTTAAGAGCCCTGCAGTTTTGTTTGTCTCTTGAAGTTGTAATGGGCCGGTAGAGTTTGGCCAACCTGGGCTTCTTCATGATTTCATTAAGTATCCCACCACGTGCTGCTTAGATGAAATCACCTGGGTTGCAGAAAGAATCTTGAAGACCAATTCCAGGGAGAGCTAAATACAGGGTCAGTGTGAAAAATAGACCTTTGAAGTAACCCTTTTTTCTTCAATTGGCGCTTTTCTCTCACTCTGCCATCATATTTTTCCTTCAGAGTAAATTTTAAGATGAGAAGAGTCACACATTTTTTAATTAAAATTATAAATCATTCCTCACTTTTCCTAATGAAGACTCAATAAATGTTAGCCTTTAAGGATAATGACCTCAGAATTGTTACTTACTGACTTTGGTAGTAAATCAAGGCTATTTTTTAAAAAGCTAAATAGGCTCCATTGTACCATTCACAGCATCATCTTCACAGAGGAGGCTCGGTAACATTTTCAAATGCATTCTATTCTTTGGATTTGTTCGCCCCCCACATTAGTTTAAAAAGACACCAGACAAATTGGTTTCTGCTTTCAGCTTTAGGAGCTGTGTTGGTGAGTCCCTGAGAAAAGACTAGTTAGGAAAAAGACATTACGAATGAAGGTAAAGCAGCCCCTTTGTACCTTAGAAATGACAAATCCCTGTTAATTACGTGGAATGATATATGCTAACCTACTTATCAGACAAATTCTCTATAGAAAGCATGTGATTCCGGGGCTCTACCTTACAAAGCCATGTTTCAAAATTTCAGATAATTTAAATTGTTGATTCAGAATGAAAAAAAACTTGTTATGGTTCCTTTGCTCTGATCATTAATAGAGTCTGTCCTCTTTTAGACAGTAAGTAAAACCAATGATCTAAAATCATACAACACAAACCCACAACACAGTAACTGTTTGGGCTTTCAAAATATCTGTGAATGATTGTGGCGCAGGAGTTACATCTTGGGCTGCTAACAGTATGGTCAGTAGTTGAAATGACAAGATGCTCTTAGGGAGAAAGTTGGGCCTTTCTCCTTCTGTGCAGTTCCAGTCAGAAAAGCACAGCAGCCATTCTCCCCTGGCCTATTTGGCTGCTACGAGTTGGTATAAACCAAAGACTGAGTCATTTTGTTCTGTTTTATTTTTTAATGGTCATTTCTTCCATCTACCTTAGCTACTCTACGGCAAGGAGCAAGGGTCCGAGGCTCTTCGGACACCCACTTTTATCTTTCCTTTCCTCCTGGTCTTTTTAACGACCTTTTGATTTCTTCATGACGTCCTTGATGCACTCTCGCAGCTCATCGGCTCTACTGTCATGAGTGTTCAGTCGTGACATTTGTTCTTTAGATGTTCTCAAAATTCATACGGAATATCCTCAAGGCTGTATTTTGGCTCTTGTGGACCTTGTTTTAATTTTCTTCAGCTTTCACCTGAACTTCAAATTCAAATTCAAACTCCCTGCCAAGGAGTCAATGCCAGCTCATAGGGACCCTACAGTGCAGGTTAGACATTTTGAGTGGGTTTCTGAGACTTTAACTCTTTTTGGCAGTAGAAAGTCATCTCCCCCCACTAAGTAGCTGGGTCTTTCCAACTGCTGATCTTATGGTTAGCAGTCTGACTCATGACCACTAACAATTGGGGTCTGTTCCACAGGCAACCCCTGTCTATTTTCAGTGCTGATACTGAACTTCTTCACTGTCTCTTGCCACAGATGTAGTCAGTGTGATTTCTGTATGTTCCAAATGGAAAAGTCCCACTTTTAGAGTTCCCCATTGTATTGTTGGAAAAAAGTATTTGCAATGAAGTATTTAGTCGAACAAAACTTTACCATGGGTTCTCTAGTTTCATTTCTATCATGAAAGCCTAATTTTCCAATGACTGTTCTTTCCTATTTGTTTCCCAATTTTGCATTCTAATCACCAATTATCAATGATTATCAATGCATCATGAATGCATGTTTGATCCAATTCCAACTGAAGCCTTTAGTAGAATTCTTCAATTTATTTACCACTAGCTTTTGTGGGCCATGTATAAATTTGAATAGTAGTTGTATTGATTGGATTTCCTTGAAGGTGGTGAGAGATAATCCTATCACTGGCAGCATATACTTCATGATAGATCTTAAAACGGCCTTTTTGACAATGCCATTTCTCTTGATTACATTATTCCTGGAATAGCAAACCATATGATTTTCTGATTCAAAATGGCCAGTCTGTTTCAGCTCATTAGCACCTAGGATATTCATCTTCCTGAATTCCATTTCATTTTTGATGACTTCCAGTTTTCCTAGAGTCATAATTCATACACACAAAGTTCTGATTATTAGATATTTGTAGCTGTTTCTTCTCATTTCTTCCTTTGATATAACATACATGAACACATTGTCTTAAATACATATAGAACTTATATAGCACCATAACTTTATGCCAGTAAGTCAACTCCCATTTATAGAAACTCTATAGGAAAGAGTAAAACTGTCCCACAACCAGTTTAGTAGCCAAGCATTTTGGCCGTATCTACTGAAATTGAATGATTAGCAATATCTTTCCCAAAGAGAAAATTCCATGCCCAGATGGCCACCTTTGTGAAATCTGTCAAACATTTTAGAAAGAACTAATATGAATTTTATTGGTACCATTTGAGGAAGTAACTGTCCCCAAGTTTTATGTGGCCAACTTTATCCCAATATGAAGAATAGATAAAGGCAGCACAAAAAGAGAAACTACAGCCATATCACTCATAAATATAGGCACTTAAATTCTTAACAAATCAAATCCAACAACAGATAAAAGTGATTATACATCATGACTACACAGAATTAATGCCAGGAATGTAAGAAGGCTAAACATTAAAAGACAAATTTATCAATTCTATTTACCATATGCACCAAACAAAAGATGAAAACTATATGACTATGTTACTCAAAGAAGAAAATTGAAAAAAATACAATAAAATAAATAAAAAAATTTTAAAAAAGAAGAAAATTGAGAAAATTTAATGTCCATTTATGATTACAAAATCTCTTAACCTAAGAAGATAACTTTGAGATAGTTAAGGTTTATTGCCAAACTGGCCAATAAACACACGTGGGATTAATTTAAGGGCAGAGAGATAAATGGCTTGGTGAGTCTCGCCTTTTTAGTTTGTGGGTCTCTTGTTCTCTGATGGTCGGACCAAGGTTGAAGCTGCCTTGGCCATTTCCCTGCTTCAGCTGGCAAGGCTCACTTCCTGCAAAATATCCCTGAGGGGAAGCCACATGGACCTACCCCAATGGAGCCCTGGGTGCTGGAGCAGCCATGTGGAGATCCCTGCCAGCGCTGAGATGCTTACACATTAACTGATTTGACTTTCCTCCTGCAGTTGGCATCATTGCATGTGTTTTGTGTGTTTGTGGGGGACTTTGTAGATCGCATTTGACATATGCGCTTATATTTGACTTACGGGCTTGGACTGGACTGGGATGCTTTCTTAATGTACACTTACCCTTTATATAAAACTCTCTCTTATATACATATGCGTTTCTATGGATATGTTTCTCTAGTCTACCCAGACTAACACAAACTTCCTCACCCTGCTCAAGAGCATCTATCAAAATTCTACAGGGAAAAACTGTTGACTATATTTTCCTCTTATAATTAGACAAACAGTCAAGAATGGTATCTTGATCACTTATGTTTAGCATTGTACTGGATGTCTTAGCTGGTAAATTATGAAAATAAAAGAAAGGATACAGGAAAGAGGAGGACAGGAAGCAAATAAGGAAGTGGGGTGTAAGCAGTTAACGGGATTCCACGACATAGTAATTTCTTGGTGTGTAAGTTCAGGCACATGTATTTACAGCACTGTTCTTTTTTTTATCATAAAAAATTTTAATCCATTTTTTTCTATGTGTTCTAGCAATTACTGAGAGATGAATAAATATTAAGGGGAAGGAATGCATCTACCTCATATTTATTAACTATCTTGTTCTCCAACATTTCACATTTGAAATAATGATAATAAAAATCTATTTAAATTAGTGTGAAGCAAAGTAAGGACTTCATGTTAAAATGCCTCCCTCCAGAGTCCCAAGCCCTTAATCCCTCACCTCCCACCCCTTTCACAGTTTTGGGTGCAAAAAAAAAATTTTAAGAGACAGAAAAATAAAAAAGGGTGTAGCAAATAACTGACATGCCTGCTGCACAGCCTCCCCTAATGCAGGCTGCTGGTTGCCCTGCTATATACAAGGAGAGCTGAGGCATTGTGCCACAAGTTTGCAAAGAAGGTGACAGAGGTTCATAGATAGGATATGCAGTGATACCATCACTGCAGACCCTAAGATCAAATGCTTGCATACTTAGAGGCACTAGAAGCAGAGGTCAGTAGTTCCAGGTGGGTAGCTTTTCTGTGGAGAGCAAGAACTCTGCCTAGTTTGGGGGACAGTGGGTACACCTTGGCTGCAAATCTAATCAGCTCTGTCAGTGTTTGGGACTGGCACAAGCCAAGCCCAGTGCCTGAAGTAAAGAAATAATGGTAGGGAGACAAACAAACTATGGAGAAGAGAGGAGCCTCAGAGGGTTGCCTCCAAAATGACTACTAGCGCGTGCGGAGTGTTTGGTTGCTGAAGTTTCGCATAACACCAAATTTCTTGTAATGACCTGACCTTTGCACCCCAGCTGTGTGGTTAAGTGAAGTGTGAGCATAGAGTCTAACAATACCAGTTGCTTTTTTGATTTGGACATGAAAAAATACACAAGGGGATTAATATTACCATGAAGAACAATGGTTAATATTTAGTAAAAATAAAAATTGGCACACACAAAAATCTTAATAATAGTTATTTACCAAAAGGAAATTCTTGTACACATGCACAAGAGGTTACAAAAAGGATATTTGTTATTGCGTTACTTGCAATGTCAAAAAATAAGAAAAAGAAAAATATATAGTATCCATAATTATAATAATGGACAGATAGAATTTAAACAATGGGATAATGTATTGCAATTCAAGGAACTGCATGTGTCAACTTGGATGAATTTCAAAAGTACAATTTGAATTTAGGATAGCAAATTCTAGCAGGATTAGTATAGTGTAATTCCATTTATGCAAGATTTAAAAATACAAACAATGCTATATATCGTTTATGATAATATATATAATAAACTTATTAAAATATCAATGGAATGTACATATACATATATAAATTTGAGAACAGTTTTTACATCTGAACACTCAGAAAATAAATGAGTTGAAGGTTCACTACCAATAGGTCTTTAACCCTATGCACAAATTTTAAAATAGTGCTATAAATAATAAATGATAAAATGTTGACATTTGTAAGTGGTTTCCTCCTTTATACTTTTAAATGGAAAGATTTCAAAATAGTAAATCTAATAGGTGGCACAGCTGCCTGCTCTTAACTAAGAGAGTCTGCATAAATGATGGCAATCCTTATGAATGGAATGTAATATAGCTATGTTTTTTAAAGGCAGATGTATAGAAACGGAAGGAGCTTTGGTACTGAATTGGTTAAAAGTTGGAACTGATCAGCTGCTAGGCAGTTCTGCTCTGTTTTATAGGATTTCTATGAGTCAGAATCAATTTTAGCAGCAGAGAATTATGCAAAGGTCATGAAATAATGTCCAGGACACAGTTTAGAGTAGGACACAGTTTAGAGTTTAACTTATATAGTTGTGGTAGGTACATAATCTAGTGTCAATTTGGAACTTGACAGGATTAAGTGTGAAGGGGTGAATCTGGTCATAGCTGTCAATTGGGTCATAGCCAATGGGGCCTCTGTGTGGGCATGGCCTTCAACATAGGATTCTGGGAACTCCTGTGTTTCCTCCTTGGAGGCGGGAGACACTCTCTTTCTCTGCTCACTCCCTTGGAGACATTTCTGAGGAGAAGTCACATGAAGCTACTTTGAGGCAATCAGAGTTTTGGAGCTGAAGGAACAATGTGGAGATGCCCTGCCAGGGCTGAGATGCTTACAATGCTACTGGATCCACAAGACTTCCAACCCACTGGCCTATGATCTTCCTGCATTCTGCATCATTGCTTGCGTTTCGTGAGTGTGACAAGGACTTTATAGATTGTCACCAGACACATGGGCTAATATCAGACTCATGGACTTGATCTAGACTAGGCTAGGATGTTTTCTCAATATTCTCAATATTCAATTGCTCTTGTATATAAAACTCTGTCCTATATAGATATGAGTGCCTATGAATTTGTTTCTATAGTCTACTAGGACTAACACAATAGTTCATGAAAATTAGTAGATTAGTATCCAAGAATTTATAAAGATGTCAAACAAATTAAGAAGAAATTGAAAAAGGTTATGAAAGACATGTCATATGTATATAAAATTAAGTTATTTTCCAGCATGCTTATATAACCCAACATTCTAGCAGTAGACTTGCCCTTAAAAACATTCATTAATAGTTATTTAGAAAGTGTCAACATTTTTTAAGAAAATGTGTGGTGACTGTATGATCCCATAAAATGAAAATAACTGAGTTGGTAATAACTGGGAGGGAACCACAGGATGGTAATAGTTTCAGTGCTGTCATGGAATGTAGTGGATAGCATATGAATTATGACCGTTCTGTTACTTACAAGGTCTGCTATAATTATTTTTTTGAAGCAATTAGATAAAATTTCGCAAATACATACATACATATGCATACATACATCTATGTGTGTATATGTACGTATTTATGCATGTAGATCTTGTTAAGGACCATCTTTTTAGGTCATTGTGTTCTTTGTAAATTAAATATACTTTCAGGAACTCTCCTGTGGGCAAATTAGGTCCAAAATACTTTTTTTTTTAAAAAGGTGGGGGGAGTCATGTCCACTGGAATATCCTTTGCTTTCTATATATCTAGATCAATTTGAGATTGTAAACTTGATGGGTGAAAAGGAAAGTTGAATCATTCTGCATTCAATAGGTTGAAGAATTCAGACCATCTGGAAACAATACTGAAAAAAGGAGGGGAGCAAAGATGGGAAGGAGAGAAAGCTTCTGAGATAATGAAGAAGTAGATGATTTGGCACTCGTTAATACATCCTAAAGTAGTCCACAGCACCCTAAGTCACAAACAAAATTCCCTAGGACTACTGAAATAATTGATGTGAATATATTTCTTGGGGAAGCAGTGAAGCAGTTGGATGTTTGATGCAGGTTGGTGTGGAGGAAATACAAGTAACACATTCAAATGCAGAAGCCAGAGAAGGAGCTTGAAAAGGCTCTCCCTTCAGTTTCCCTCCCTACTCTAAATCTGAACCGGAATCGTGAGCCAGGGCCGAGAACCTCATGTGCTAAAGAATGTACTGCTTCAAGAAATTTGTTGGAGTAGTCACGGGGAAGGTCTTCAGCTGACAGCTGCATCAAATTTATACATAATGTCTACAAGTCCTTAGGAAACGTCTTGATAAAGGCATCCAATTTGTCCAAAGTAAACTCTATGAAAGGTTTTGGGATTAAAATGATGAATGAAGAAAGATTTATCTAATTATAAATTAAATTAGGGGTCACTTTAATATTTTAAAACAAACCATAGTTACATACCGGTATTTAATTTTAAAAAAATAACTATAAAAGAAGACAATATCAAATGACTGCTAAACAAACTAAGGTTGATGCATCATCATCCAAAAGACATTGGCCAGGTCAAGAAAAGTAGTCACTGGGTGGTACAAGTAGTGAAGAATAATTTTACTTCTAATCGAGACGTTAACGTTTCACGTCTGCCAAGAGGCAACCAAAGGAAAGTCTGGAAATCTATTTCTATAAAACTCATCCCTTGAAAATCCTGTAGAGCCCACTTCTACTTTAACCCCCAGAGGGTCACCAGAGTCAAAGCAACTCAGTGGCAACAGGTTGGTCATGAAAGATAAAACTTCACTAAAACGTCATTCATTTCAACCGCCATGATGGGATGGGAGGGAAATTCTTAAAAGACACTTGTGATATTTATCCTGTGACCATAAGATCAGGAACAAGAGTGGTTATGCTTTCTTGAAAGAAAAACTGCATGATGATTGACTACAGCCAGACTGATCTTCAGAAATGAAGACGGGGACACTTTATCTCATGTATTTCAGATGTGTTGTCAAGATAGAATGGTCTTGAGAATGATAGCATGCTTGGCAAAGTAGAGGGTTAGATAAAAAGGAAGCTTCTCAATGAGCTGCATAGATACAGTTGCTGCACAATGCTCTCAAACACTGGAACAATTGTGAGGATGCTGAAGGACTGAGCAGTATTTTCTTCTGTTGTACACAGAGTCGCTATGACTTGGCACCAATTTGACAGCATTTAACAACAACAATCTATTTAATTGTGCCAATACCATATGATCTTGATTATATTCAAGCTGTGTAGCATCAGTTGAAAGCAGAGAGTATAATCCCTTCAGTTATGTTTTTACAAAATTGTCCTGATTTTTCTAGGTCCTTTATATTTCTATAAATATTAAAATTGTCTTTTTACAACTTCCACACCAAAAGATGCTTGCTGGTTTTTTTAATTTCAATTGCATCTGATTTATAAATATACTTAATTTATAAATAATTGACATCTCAACACAACTGAATTTTCTGATTGATGAGCTTGAGAGACATCCATCTATTAAGTATTTTGAAATTTCTGTCAGCAATATTTAAAATTATTACTATATAGCTCTGATATATATTATTAAATTTACAAATTTTGTAATTTTGATCAGTGTAAATGCATTGTAATAGCATTGTAACAAATTTAATTTCTGTGCTTTTAGACACACACAACCTACTCAAGAGAACTAAAAACCTCAAAAGACTTACAAAAAGTGAAGAAACTGAATCAGTAATCAAAAATCTTCCAACAACAAAAAACCTGGGCCAAATGGCATTGTATTTAGAGAAAAAGGAAAATAAGCCTGTTCAAAAACTTCCAAAGGATACAAAAGTATCGCTACCTTACTTATCCTATGAAACCAGCATTCCATTGCACCAAAGCCAGACAAACAAGCAAACACAAAGCAAAATAGAAAACTACACAAAAATATTCTTATGAATACTGATGCACAAAGTTTTCAACAAAATACTAGCAAACAATAAAATATCATGTTCAGAGAACTATACATATGACCAACTCAGATTTATTGCAGAAATGCAAGGATGGTTCGACATTAGACAGGCAATAAATGTCATACAATACAGCAAAAGAACAAAAGGGAAAAATTTTATGTTCATTTCAACAATAGAGGAAAACTCATAAGACTCAACACCCTCTCTTGTTGCAAGCACACAGAGCAGGAATAGAAGAGAAGGTCTTCATTTTGACTCAGGGCGTTGATGAAAATCCAACTGCCAAGATCACACTCATTGGAGAAAACGTAAGTAGGTTCCCCTCAAGATAGGGAACAAAACAAGGATGCCACTCTGATCACTCTCATTCTATGTTGTTTTGTAAGTCCTAACCAGAGCAAAAAGAAGAAGAAATGAAATGTATTGAAATTGGAAAATAAAAAGTAAAATTCTCTCTTTTCACAAACAACATGATTCTATAACACTAAATATTCACTAGAAAAATTCTACAACAGAAAGAGGAATTTAGCTAAATCTTCTAAATTTTCTTTCAAATCATTTTATTAGGACATAATTCAGACAACTTACCATTCAATGGCTCAGTCATATCAAGCCATGTTGTACAATCGTTACCGCAATCATTTTCAAAACATTTTCTTCAATCTTGTACTGCTTGACATCGGCTCCTGATTACCCTGCCTTGTATGCCATACCCCCAAGCAACCCTTGTTTTACTTATCGTCTCAGTAGAGTCACCCAACTTGGGTTGCATATACAAACAAAAATAGAAAGGTACATAACAGAGAGTCAAGAATGGTACAACAATACCAATATACAACAGAGATGAGCCCCAAATTAAACAAACAAAAAAAACCCCAAAATATTAAAATTCAGATCAAGCAGAAAGTGTACCAAAGGGGGATCAAATGATACAGTTTTAACCATTCCAATCAGAATTATCATTTTAATCTACTAGAATTGTCTCTCCAATATTATCTGTCTGATAATCAGATTATTCCTATCCCTCAGTTATGGTCAGAGTGGGATCACCAGAGGCTTATTCCATATGTAGATCCTGCGAATGTATGTTGGGCTTCCACTTAGATCCACAGCCTTCCACAAACCAGAACTTCACAATTTAAGTTAGAATACTATTCACTCCTAGCAGGAAAGCAACAAAGCCCACATGAAAGAAGCACACCAGCCTGTGTGATCACAAGGTGTCAACAGAATCATGTATCAGGCATCAGAAGATCCAGAACAATCATATTGATATGAATGAGGGGGGTCGGAGTGGAGAGCCAAAGTCCATCTGTAGACAATTGGACATTGTCCCCTCACAAAAAGGTCACAAGGAAGGAACATAAGAGCCAGGTTCAGTATAGAACCAACAAAACACACAAAACCCCTCTAATTATTCAATGTGCCCCACCCCACCTCCCCACTATCATGACCCAGCTCTACCTTACAAATCCAGCTAGACCCAGAGCACATGCATTGGTACAGATAAGAGCTCTCAACACATGGAATCCAGGACATATCAACCCCTCAGGAGCAGTGGTGGAAGTACCGATACCATGAGGGTAGGGGAAAAGTGTGGGGAGAAGGAGGAGAAATGGGGAACTGCTGGAATTATCAATGTATACCCCTGTATAATTTATGTATATCCCTGTATGATGTATAATTTATCAAGGGTTCACAAAGGTGTGAGGATGATGAAGGGAGGAAAAAATGAGGAGCTGATACCAAGGGCTCAAGTAGAAGAAAATGCTTTGAAAATGATGATGGCAGCATATGCAAAGATGTGGTTGATAAAATTGATGTATGGATTGCTATAAGAGTTGTAAGAGCTCTCAATAAAATGATCATTTAAAAAATACTATTCATTCTTCAGATGTGGATTATTTCATTTACAATCCTCGGATCACAAATGTTGGTGCGCTTCTTCCAAGTGGGCTTAGTTCACATCTCACTAGATAGCTACTTGTTTGAAAACAAGCCTTTTAAGATCCTAGATACTTTTCTTTCTGATAGCAGGGTACATTCTAATATCTTCACCACACTTTGCTATAGCACCCATATCTTCCCTGTTTCTTTCATGAGTGTGTGTACTGTGTAGCATCATGACATAAAAACAAATTGTTCTTAGACTGGAGATAAGATGAAGTGGAAGCCCCAAATCCATAGAATATATATATATCTGTATCTGGATCAACTGAGAGAAATCTTTTTTGTTTTATGGAAATTTGATAATCTCTCTAGAACATAAGGTTCTTCTGCTTATACTCATTGATTTGGCCCATGGTAATGTATTTAAAACAAATTGAGAAAGGGAGATTAAACAATTATAGATTAACTACAAATCACCATACATAGATTATTGACTTGTACAGATTAAGACCTTACATGATTGGACACTATTTACACAAACAATGATAGTTAATAGGCAAGAAAAAGTGCAATAATATCCACTGACAATGTGAGGCATAGGTCTACCAGAATACTACATATCTTAAAAGAAACCAAATAGGATGTTGTGTTAGTCTGGGGAGACTCCAGAAATAAATCCAGGGACACTCATATATGTATAAGAAAGAGCTTCATCTATGAGATCAATTGAATATTAAGGAAACATCCCAGCCCAGTCCAGATCAAGTCCATAAGTCTAATATTAGCCCATATATCCAGTACGGTCTGTAAATTCCTCTTCAGACTCACAAAACACATGCAATGGTGCTAAGTGCAAGGAGATCACAGACCCATGGGTGGAAAGTTTTGTGGATCCAGTGACGGTAGAAGCATCTTAGTGCTGGTGTGGGTCTCCACGTGGCTCCTTCAGCTCCAAGGCTCTGGCTGCATCAGCCTAACTCCATGTGGCACAGCAACAAGAATGTTTTGCAGGGAGTGAGTGTGTATCTAGCCTCCAGTGAACTACTTATATCCATGACACCTCCAAATGAGGTTATCAAGCTGCAACCTGATTAACAGGCTAGAATCGACCCCTCCACAAGTTGACACCAAATTAGGTAACTACCACAGACATGTATTTAATTTCATTCAGTCTACTATATTTTCAAATTTACAGTTTTTATTTTGACTTAAGCATTATTTAGAAATACATTGTTTCATGTACAATTATGGAAGACAGTATGGCACTACCTCAAATAACTTGGAATACAGATGTCATACGACACAGCAATATCTTTTGATTTGTTGTTGTTAGGTACCAACCCATAGCTATTGTATGCACAATGGAACAAAACACTGCATGGTCCTGTGCTACCCTTAAAATTGTTCTTATACCTGTGCCCGTTGCTCCAGTAAAGTTGTCAATCCATATTATCAGAACCTTCCTCTGTTTTGATGCCCCTTTACTTTACCAAGAATGATGTCCTTTGCCAAAGACTGGCTCCTCCTCACAAGATCTCCAAAGTATGTAAGAGAAAGTCTTACCATCCTTGCCTCTACGGAGGACACTTTGGTCATACTTCTTCTACGATAGATCAGTTCGTCCTCTTAGTAGGCCATGGCACTTCCAATATTCTCCTCTATCACCACAATTCAAAGGCATTAATTCTTCTTCACTCCTCCTTTTTCAGTGTCCAACTTTCATATGCACATAAGACAGCAGAAAATACTATGGCTTGGTTCAAGCACACCTTCGTCTGCAAAGTAACACCCTCACTCTTCAACATTCAAAAGAGGTGTTGTGCAGTAGACCTACTCTATGCAATGTGTCACATGACCTTCTGACTGCTGCTTCCATGAGCATTAATCATAGATCCAAGGAGGATCAAATCCCTGGCAACTTCAACCATTTCTCTATTTATCATGTTCTTACCTATTGGTCCAGTTGGGAGTATTCTGGTCCACTTTACATTGAGTAATAAGCCATAATGGAGGCTTCAATCCTTGGTCCTCAGCAGCACATACTTCCATTCCCTCCCCCCCCTTTCAGCAAGCAAGGTTGTGTCATCTGTACACCGCATGCTGTTAATAAGCCTTCAACCAATCTGGATGCCACATTCTTCTTCATACAATCCAGCTTCTCTGATGATTTATCCAGCATAAAGAATGAACAAGTATGGTGACAAGATACGAACCTAAGCACAACTTTCTTGATTTTAAACAAGGCTGTATTTCCTTGTTGTGTTCACACAACTGCCCCTTGATCCATGTACAAGTTCTCATGAGCACGCTGAAGTGTTCTGGAATTCCCATTCTTTTCAAGGTTATCCACACTGTCTAATGTCTTGACATAGTGAATAAAACACAAGAAAACATCTTTCTGGTATTCTCTGCATTGAACCAAGATATCAGCAATAAAATCCCTTGTTTCACATCCTCTTCTGAATCCAGACCAAATTTCTGGCAGTTCTCTGTCAACATACCGCTACAATTCTTGTGTGATCTTCAGCAAAATTTTACTTGGGCGTGATATCAATAATATTTTTCTGCAGATTGAGCATTCTGTTGGGTCACCTTTCTTTGGAATAGGCACACATATGGATCTCTTCCAGCCATTGGTCAAGTACTTATCTTCCAAATTTCCTGGCATTGACAGATGAGTGCTTCCAGTGCTTCATCATCTTGCTGAAACATTTCAATTGGTATTTCATCAAATCCTGTACCTCTGGTTTTGGGTAATACATTCACTAGAGCTTGAACTTCTTCCTTCAGCACCATTGGTTCTTGCTCATATGCTACCACCTGAAATGGTGGACTGTCGACCAATTATTCTGGTGCAATAGGTGTGTATTCCTTCCATTTTCTCGTGCTGTTTCCTGCATCAATATTTTGCCTGTAGAATATTTCAAGATTGCAACTCCAGGCTTGAACTGTTTCTTCTGTTCTTTCAGTTTCAGATATGCTGAGTGTATTTTTCCCTTTTGATTTTCTAATTCTAGATCTTTGCACATTTCATGATGATATTTGACTTTGTCTTCTCAAGCTGCTCTCTGAACTTTTCTATTCAGCTCTTTGACTTCATTGTTTCTTCCATTTGCTTTAACTACTAACGATTAAGAGCAAGTGTCAGAGTCTCTTCTGACATCCGCTTGGATCTTTTCTTTCTTTCCTGTCTTTTTAATGAGTGATGGTCTTGATGTCCTCCTACAGATCACCAGGTCTTCTGTCACGAGTATCCAATGCATGAAATCTATTCCTGACATGTTCTTGAAATTCGGGTGTTATAGACTCAAGGACATATTTTGACTTGCGTGCATTTATTTTATTTTCCTTCAGCATTATCCTGAACTTACATTATGAGCAATTGATATCAATTCCACAGT
Organism: Echinops telfairi; assembly: GCF_000313985.2. Taxonomy (NCBI): domain Eukaryota; kingdom Metazoa; phylum Chordata; class Mammalia; order Afrosoricida; family Tenrecidae; genus Echinops; species Echinops telfairi. Next base: position 11,448,655 of record NW_022111373.1, read on the forward strand.
CAGCCTTTGGCCTGGTTTTAGCAACTAATATTGAGCTTCTCTATCATGTCTTCCCATTGATGGAGTCATATTCCATTTGAAGAAATCCATGTGCATCATCGCCTTTTGTGTTGTTGAAAAGAGCTATTTGCTTAAACAAGCCATTGTTTTGCAAAATGCTTTCAGCATATCCAGCTTCATTTCTGTTACCAAGACCCTGTTTTCCAACTACTGTCCTTTCCTCTTTGTGTCTCACTTTTGCATTCCAATCACCAACAAGTATCATTGCTTCTTGATTTGATATTTGATCGATTACAAGCTGACGTTATGGGTAAAATTATTTAATTTCTTCATCACTAGACTCACTAAAGCTTAAGGTATTAATCTTTGTGAGTTCCTTTTTATTTTTGACAACTTCCAGTTTTCCTAGATTCATACTTCTGCACATTCCAAGTTCCAATCATTAGCAGATTTCTGTAGCTATTTCTCCCTAACTTGAGTAATGCTCCATCACCAAATGAAGATCCTGAAGAATCCACTTCCGTAGACTTTGCCTGACTCTGGTCACCATGGTTATCTCCTCCTCAGTCACAGTTTGAGTGCCTTTGGACCCGAGGGGGACCATGCTCCAGCTCTATTTCTGACAACATTCTGCTTCCATTCTTTAGGCATTCAGTATCTGACAATTTTTCAAAATTATCCACAAGATTTTCAGCCACTCCTTCCATTGAAGTGGGAAATAAAGTCCTTCTTCATTGTCTATTCTTCATCTGGAAGCTCAGTTGAGGATGTATCCTGGAGAAGTAAGTACCATAGCACTAACATACTTATGCACAACCATGTTCATCGTAGCGCTGGTCCTAATTGCAGGAATTTGGAAATGACCACCAGTGGAAGAACAGAGAAGAAACTTTGGTACAGACACAAATTGGAATGCTGAAAAACACCGAAGAAAGCATAATAACACTTCATGACACGAATGGACCTGGAAGCTGAGTGAAGTTAATCACAAAAGGATAAATATTTTATGCGACTACTACTATAAGGATAAAATCCAATACAATGACTTGAATACCAGGGTGAGAAGAGTTTGAATGTTCTCAAGGGAGGGAGTGCAAGAGTGGGAAGAAAAAGGCACAGACTAGAAGGGTAAGAAGTGTTGACTTATGTGAAGGGAGAGATAGATATCCACAGAATGGAGAAAATGAATCAGGGAGTGTGGGGTGGGAGAGAATATGAGACAGGGTTAATGGTTCACTTGAATTGTTGAATGCAGAGTTGATGGTCCAAAACATAAACCCCACCCCAATCTCATTCACATTCTAAATTCATATATATAGAGAGATAGATAGATATAGATATATATATCGCTTCATTTCCAAATATTCAGTTATTTCCCAGCCAACGTTTTTCTAGTGATTTATAATTTAAATTCATTGCCCTGAGAAATTTACTTTTTATTTCAATCTTCTAAGATTGACTGAGATGCATTTGGTGGTACAGAATAGAATACTATTGTGGCATGTTTCCTGAGAATTGGGGGAAAATATATTCTGCAGTAATAGAATGTTCTGTGAAGGTCAATTAGATCCATCTTTAGCTAGATACCTCAAAAAAACCTCAACAGGTTTCCTATGTTTTCTCTTTGCATAGCTAATCTCCTCTAGGGTATTTTGGCCTGCATATTGGGGATCCTTCTCACTCTAAAATCCAAACTCGGTCCCTTCAATTTGTCAAGACGACTGTTTATCATGGTTTATTCCCACCCTATGCTCCAGCCTGGACTGTGGACTCTGGTGCTGAGATCTGATCATATGCAGGTATCTCCTCATTTGTTTCCCGCTCCCCTCAGTGATTATTGTCCTATACTTTTGTCCAAACTACTAAAACCATTTATTCATATACTTTGTCGGGTTTTTCTACTTCTTATTTCATCATGGCTGATAGTCAAAACTCGTGTTTTTCAAACTTTTATTTTTTAAGGTTGAAGTATTTAAAAAACTAAATATTAGTTTTGTGTTAAGCAGAACATTATGTTGTTGTTAGTTGCTATCAAGTCGCTCCTGATCCATGACGACCTGTGCACAGAGAACAAAACGCTGCGCGGTCCTGCACCTGCACTGTCCTCGCGATGGCTGATATGCCTGCGCCCATTGTTGCAGCAGTTTTTCCACTCCCTATCCTTAAAGGCCATCCTTTTTGTCGCTGCCCTCCACTTACCAAGCATGGTGTTCCTCTCCAGAAACTGGTCTCTCCTAACAAGTCCAAAGTATGTAAGGCACAGTCTTGCCAACCTAGCCCTATGGTACACTTTGGCCAAACTTCTTCCAAGACAGATAAGTGTATCCTTTTATCAGTCCATGGTACTTACAATTTTCTTCTTCAGCACTACAATTCAAATGCATCGATTTTTACTGGGTCTTCTTTATTAAAATTCCAACTTGTACATGCATATGAGCCAAGGGAAAATATATGGGTTGAGTAAGGCACACCTTAGTCCTGAAAGTAACATCCTTGCTTTACAATACTCTAGAAGTCTTGTGCAGTGGATCTTCCTAATGCAACACATCTTTTGATCTCTTGACTGTGGCATCCAGGCACATTGACTGTCAATCCAAGCAATACAAAATCCTTGACAACTTAAATCTTTTCTCCATTTAGCATGGTGTTACCTATTGGTCCAATTGTGAGAATGTTGGCCTTCTTCCATTGAGAAAATGATGGAGCGGGTCAAACTACCATTGGAATGAAAAGTAGGAAGTTCATTTTACAACCTGACACTCTCCTCCATTTTATCTTCCCCCCAAACTCAAAATCTGGCCATTTCTGAGGCAATATCCTTAATTGTACAGTTCTACACTTCACAAAAAATATGCAAGAATAAAAAGTAATAGCTTAAAATTGAACACTTGTGGGCATGAATCCCAACCTGATTCCTTGTTAATGTTAGGCAAATTACTCAAATATTTAATCAACAAAATGAGCATAACACCACCTTCCTCACAAGGTGACTATAAAAATGAATAACATAACTATTTCAAAGTATATGGTACAATGCCTGTATTTTAAAAATGATTTAGAAAGTATCATCTTAATTGAAGTTCTTTTCTATGCTATTTTCACTGCTTTTCATAAGAAAGAGATTGAATTCTGTGTATTCAAAGACCCAGAACCAAGGCATTCCTAAATGCCAGTGGTTACCAACAACAGAGTTTTCCAACAATAAAATCAGATGGTCAGATCAGGAAATTCATTTCTCAAATCCATTGCTTCTAAAAATGCTATATCAAATTCTGTCATGGATTTTTACTCTGTGTAAATTTTTGCTTTGAATCCGTAAGACTACCAAAATAAGACAAGAACTAAACGGACAGATGACATTAATATCAGTAAATTCTACCCTTTTGTCAAATTCTCTTTCTATGTCTACTCCTGTTGTTTTTAAATGATATTGAGCCAATTCCAATGCTCACTAACTCTGTGGGCAATGGAAGGAAACAGTGCCTAGTCCTACGCCATCCCCATAATTAGGTTTCAGCCCATTGCTGCAGCCACTGTGTCAATCTCCTTAAAGATTGTCCTCTTTTTCACTAACTCTCTACTTTACCATGACGTCCTTCTCTAGGGACTGCTCCTTCCTGCTAATATGTGCAAAGTTCTGTGGTATGCAATCTTGCCCTCCTTGTTTGGTCTTCCTTATTCATTGGCTAATGTTCACATGCATCTGAAGCAAGTGATCATACCTTGACTTGGGTTAGGCACAGCCTAGTCTTCAAAGTGCCATCTTGGCTTTTTAACACTTTAAAAAAGATCTTCAGCAGCAGCATTCCCTAATGCAATATGTATTTTGATTTTTCTTACTGTTCCTTCATGGAGATTCATTGTGGATCCAAGTAAAATGAAGCCCTTGACAACTTCAATCTTTCTTTATCTCAAAACTGCTTAGTGGTTCAGTCATGAGGATTTTAATTGTGTTTATTTTAAGATTTAATCCACAGTGAAAGTTGTGGCCTTTGATCTTTACCAGGAAGTGCTTCAACTCTTGTTAGCTTTGACCAAGCAAGACTGTCTCATCTGCCCATCTCAAGTTGTTAGTAAGACTTTTTCGAACCCTGATGCCACACTCTTCTTCATCCAGTCCAGCTTCTCAGATCATTTTTCCATCAGACAGATGAAATAAGTATGGTAAAAGGATACAGCCCTGATGCACACCTCTCCTAATGCGACTCCATTTTATTATAAGAATGGTAAAGCTCAAGGACATGGTAAGGTCACCTGAGTCATGCAACTGGTAAATCCTGCTAGTGAAATTCAAAGCCGTGTGCAAATATGTGGGTGAGCAAACACACATAACCACATATGTGCGATGAAAATCTGTTTCTTGCCTCAATTTAACCCATAAAATGTATAACTCTTTTATATTTTTAAAAGGTATCGGCTCCAAGATATGGGAATTTGATTCATATCTCTACTCCATGTCAAATTTTATTCCATATCTTGGGTCAAATAAGTTTTAAAATGTGAGAAAGTTAAACATAATTCAGATAATATTTGGTTGAATGGATCACTTACAGTCTCAAAAGTTTCTGGGTACCCTGTAACCAAAAAAATATAATTATTACAAATTTGATTTAAAAATTGTAAAGTATCTTTGATATCTATGCTATTATGGGCATAACCATTTAACTTACTGTGGTGGTCTTCCAGCTTCCTCTTTCATTACTTTGCATTTTCAAAACTCTCTCAGACTAATTTATTAAAATCAATTTCAGAATGATGTTAACAGGCAAGGAAATAAGCTGAACACGGGATTGAATATATATCTTTCTGGGAATAGGTAATGGAAAGAAATGAGAGGATTAAGTAGACAGTTGATTATACAGTTCCAATATAGAGTCTGATGTATTCACTTACAAGTCTATGGTGAGTTATTAATAGGTTAGGAGCACGTAAGACCATGTGACCAAGGACTCAAAACTTGGACACTGTGCACTTGTTGAGGCTCCACAGTCAGAGGCAAGAGCAGCCAAGTTATTAGAACACTTACTAAAATACTACAACTGAGCTAACTATAGGCAAACGCTTCGGAGACCTTTTAAACCAGATTAATGGGCAGTGTTAGCCTGTCCCTAAGGACCCTTTCGAAAGTTGTTCCAAAGCATATCAAATGGAAATAAGGGCTTTCCATATTCTTAAGCTTAAAACACACACTAAAAAGGCATCCGTGGACTTATTTATTCACTTTCATCTTCTGCCCATTGACCCTTTTCATGATTCCTGCTCCTCATGGGAAGGTTGTATGATTTCACACAAATCATATAAATCCATGAGACTTGACAAGGAAAAAAACTACAGAAATGAAAATGCAAAATAAACAGTCATGGGACTTAAATTTTCAATCTTTCTTGAACTTATCATTTTATCAGATCAAAATTAGATTTAAGATTTATGTGACCGTGGTATGATTGTCCATTTTCCTCTGATCTCTCCACCGAAATTTCTTCTAATATAATTCTCGAATCTAGTTTAATCCTTAAAAGCCAAATTGAATAACAGACTAATATGCAGGCATGAAAATGTGCTTGGATCCTGACATAAAGTCTACTTAAACAGAAGACAATCATGCACATTTATATCAAGTAAATTGAAATAAACTACAACAATAGAGACTTTCCTTGTATAAATTATATATTATTTTTCAAGACAAAACTTTTTATTTTCAAAACCTTTGAGTGGATAGTTGAGACTACTTTTTGTTCACAAATACTTCATAAATTTTGAATATTACGAATAATTGGAAAGTATCCATTAAAACAATATGAGCTATCAGTAGCTAATGTTATTCTGCAAATAATTTCATTCCTAACAAAATGTCCCCCAAATAACCACTCATAATAATCATTTTCAGAGAGTGAAAAAAGCCATGAATATTTGCATTAAGATAAAATTTCTTCTACAAATAAATGATGATAGATTAAGCACAATCCCCATCAAAATTTCATCATCCTTTTTATAATTTTAACAATCTAGTCTAAAATTTATATGAAAATGTACAGGATCTAGAACAGACAAAACAATTTTGAGAAAGAAAATTAAATTTTAAGGACTTAAATTTTTTAAATTCAAAACAGTGTAGAGCTATATACATTAATTTTTATTAATAAAATATTTAAATGTGAAATTACTGTTTCTCAAAATTTTCCATCTAAGTCCCATATACTTATGAAAATAGTGGTTTCATCTCACTAACCCATCCTTGGAGAATTCTTTGCCCTTTGATTTATACTATGTCAAAAGGGCAGCTTTGGCATCCTGTAAGGACTCAAATTGTGCTCATTTTGAATGTTGCTCATGTTCCTTCAAATTTGAGGAAAAAAGAATTCTGAAGGAGCAAGATCAAGGCTGTAGGTAAATTCTCATAGAACAATCTTTGTGACCCTCAAAGAATGAACAGGTGCATTGTCATGATGGAAAAAATTCCTTACTGCTACCTTCCTAACCTTTTGCTCACTGACGCAATTTTCAATGTAGATCATTGCGATCAGTTCCCTCTTTCTACCCTACCTTCTGCTTACCCTCCTGGTCTGGCTACTCTCAGTACTGGTCCTGAGGGGGTTATCTGTCCTGGATTCCCTGTGTTTCCAGCTCTTATCTGTACCTGTGTACATACTCTGGTCTAGCCAGATTTGTAAAGTAGAATTGGGGTCACTACAGTAGGGAGGAGGAAGCATTAAAAAACTAGAGGAAAGTTGTATGTTTCATCAGTGCTATACTGTCCCCTGACTGACTTGTCTCTTCCTTGTGACCCTTCTGTAAGGGGTCCAGTTGCCTACAAAGGGGTTTTGGATCTCCACATCTCACTCCCCCTCATTCACAAATGATTTGAGTTTTTGTTCTGGGTTTTTGATGCCTGATACCTGATCCTATCAACACCAGGTTGGTGTGCTTGTTCCATGTGGGCTTTGTTGCTTCTCAGCTAGATGGCCACTTGTTTGTCTTTAAGCCTTTAAGACCCCAGATGCCATATCTTTTGATAACCTGGCACCATCAGCTTTCTTCACCACATTTGCTATGTCCCCACTTTGTCTTCAGCGATTGTGTTGGGAAGGTGAGCATCGTGGAATGCCAGGTTATTAAACCAATGTTCTTGCATTGAGGGAGCACTTGAGTGGAGGCGCAAAGTCCAAATCTGCTACTTTAATATTAAACCTATAAATATATGTACATAGATCTATTTCCCCATCATCATACATAAATATATTTACATATGTATATGCCTGTATTTATACTTCTATAAATGCCCATTTGCCTTCTAGTTCTTTCCTCTATTTCCTTTTATTTTCCTCTTGTCCCACTATCATGTTCCCAGGGGAACGGACAACAAAAAATTGGGTGAAGGGAAACGTTGGTCAGTGTGTGACATTAAAAAATAATAATAATTTATAAATTATCAAGGGTTCATGAGGGAAGGAGGTTGGGAGATTGAGGAGAAAAATGAGAATCTGATACCAAGGACTCTAGTAGAAAGAAAATGTTTTGAAAATGATGATCGCAACAAATGTACAAATGTGCTTGACACAATGGATGGATGGGTGGATTATGATAAGAATTGTATGAACTCTCAATAAAATGATTTTAAAAAATAAAAGGACATCACACTTGGTAAAATAGATGGTCAGAAAAAAAAGAGGAAGATCCTCAAATAGATGGATTGACACAATGGCTACAACAAGGAACTCAAACACAGCACATGTGAGGATGGGGCAGGGCCAGGCAATGCTTAGTTCTGGTGTAAATGAGATCACTATGAGTTGTAACCAACTGGATGACACCCCAACAAGAGAGTCCACAAAATGAGTAATCACTGGGGCATAAACAGCTCGTGAGTAGACATCTGTGGTGTAATTACTGTTTTCTCCCTGTGAGAAGGAAAGCAGAGTGATGACGATCAAAACGCACCTGGAAACAATTAGTCTAATGGACTAATGGCCCATATGAGCATCAGTCTCCATACCTGAGACCAGAAGAACTAAATGGTACCTGACTACCACTTCCAATTGTTCTGAAAAGGATCAAAGTCTTGAGTAGAATGAGAGAAAATGTGCAATCAACCGCAAAACCATAGAAAGGAAAGATTAGGTTTATTGGTCAGATGGACACTCGTGGACCCTTAAGATCATGGTTTTTTGTCACCCTTATCGCTGAATGTTCAGCTAAATAACAGACAGATCTCTAAGGGGAACAACTAATACTCTGCAGTGGTTCTCAGCCTTCCTCATGCTGCCACCCTTTCACACAGTTCCTCATGTGGTGGTGACCCCCAACCATCAAATTATTTTCATTGCTACTTCATCACTGTCATTTTGCTATTGTTATGAATTGGGCGATGCCTATGAAAAGGTCATGTGACCACCAAAGGGGTCGAGACCCACAGGTTGAGAACCGCTCTTCTAGAGGTACACACACTTTAGAATGATCAGCTTGCCAAGGTCAAGAGGGATGCAGTTGCCCATGGACAAAGGTCAGAAGAGTCAGGACACTTTGGAGTGGAAACTGGAGTCACAGGGAAGAAAGTTCCTTTGTGATGTTTCATTGTGGGATTGTAACCAATGAGGTAGAACAAAGGGAATATGAATTGTTGAATGGAAAGTTGATCTACATTGTAAATCTTTGTCCAATTCACAACAGAAAGCTGTTTAGAATGATAGAAAATGGCTTAACATGACCTTTAAAATTTTTAACATTCCAAATGATTTATGTATGAAAAATTAGCATGATGCATTCATAATATATCTTACAAATGAAAAATATAACTAGGCTTTACCTAGAAAAAATATCTGTAGAAACTTTCATCTTAATTTATCAATTCAATTCTTTTATTTTGAGCTGAAAACATGTTCATCAGAGATCTCTAAAGACATTTAAGAACTTCTAAATTAATAGATAATATAGGACATTCAATAATTAGATTTTTAAACACAGTTATTTCTACACAAAACAACTCAGGCTTACTTCATTGATTATATACTATTTATACATCATTATATTTTATATGCTCAGAATTTCTATTCTTTGTCAGTAAGAACACAATTAGGGTGGAGCAAGAATCTTACCTATCCTAATTGCATATAAGTTCCTCGGTTAATAATTTTTACAAATTGGTACAATCCTTAGTCAGTAGTACCATGATTTTATAATGGAAATGTACCTATTACATTTTAGTTGATATTAAATGCATTCAAATCCAAATGATCATAAATGCTAACCAACTGTACTAATCTGATGCAACTAACAATATTCTCCTCTTAGCATGTTAAGTGTTTTTGGACTGTTAACACCATTGAACTTTACAGGACTCTTTTCATCTAAACACTTAGAATGAGAAAGAGTACCGTATATGACTTGTTACTATATTTATATTTCTGTTTACTATTTAAATCTTAAAAATCTATATAGTAGTTATATTTCTCAAATTCTTCTTCAATGTACCTGGGTCTTCACTTATCCACATCTAAACACGGTATATGGTAGTTACATAGTTTCATGTAAACAATAAATAAATGTAGGGGTGGGGTCTAGCCTGTCAATCAGGTCACAGCCTGATGATGTAGCCTTGTGTGTACAGCCTTCTCATGGGGATTCTGGGAACTTCCTCTCTGTCTTCCTTCTTCTTCTTGTAGAGAAGCCACGCAGAGACTGGCTGAAACCGGTGAGAAGTCCGTCTCTCTGCTTCACCTTCCTGCTGCAGAGACACTCAGGGAGCTGGAGGAGCCATGTGGAGACCTGCGACAGCACTGAGATGCTTCCACAGACTTGGCGCCCACTGGCCTGTGATCTTCCTGCATTTTACATCACTGCATGTGACTGCATGAGCCTGAAGAAGGATTTGGGGACTCGTTTTGGACCTATCGGTTAATATCGGACTTAAGGACTTGATCTGGACTGGGCTGGGAAGTTTTCATAATATACAATTACTCTTTAATATAAAGCTCTACCTTATACATATGAGTCTCTCTGGATTCGTTTCTCTAGTCTACCCAGCCTAACACAGTGGAGGTATGACGGGTTCATTTAAATCTAAAGATATAATTATTTTCTAAATTTTTGATAAACTTAATCTTATTTTAACTATTGTCAACAGCTATTTTATCCATAAAACTGTTGATGCTGCTTTAAAATAATTTATCGCTATTTACTTCAAAATTCTAGAATGGGGAACATCCAGAATGAAACAAAGCATTCATACTGGCATTGAGTCCCCATAGTAGAATTCTAGGATCTCCCAATTAGCTCCCACTGATAGCCTCTTAATTAATCATCTGAAAAACGCAAAATCCTGTCTAGCCCAATGGCACCTAATGTTTTTCTAGGGGTGTCCGTAGGTAATAACAGCAGGTAGTGAGGTCTACTGGGACTGAAGCTGAAGATGAGGGCGCAGGCTCTAAAATGCAAACAAGAGCGCTGGGTCATGAAGTCTGCTGGATGCAAATCCAGTCATCAAGGATCCTGAGTTCTGGGGTCTTCTGAGCCAATAGAATAGCTGCTCTCATATTTTATGTAACAATTACCTTAGATTCTTGTTTTTAATATGCAATAAAATACCTTAGATTCATTACGTTTGAGCTTCAGTGTGGGAATCTAAATTTTAAGAGAGTAGTGCTTATTCACCCTCATTCTCCTACACCCTGATTTTGATACCGATAGCTGCTCCTCCCACATTAAGAAACAGGGGACCAAGATGTGGGGTACCAGAAGGCTGGTGATATATGTTCATGGTTGTAATTGGTCATGTTTATTTTATTTGCAATTAGGTAGTAAAAAGGGGGAATGAATAAAAATAA
>NW_022111373.1:11461816-11474712 GCF_000313985.2 Echinops telfairi
AAAAAAAAAAAAAGGAAAAAAATATATATTTTTCTGCTTGAACATGATTCAGTTAATGAATTTTAAATCCATAGATAGGTTATCATTAAGTAAAGTCTTCCCCAAAATGGTTCATCTCAAATCTCTCACACAATAAACTGCAATTAAAAAGCTAATTAAAATTTTAATGTACAGCATAACCTATCCCAGAAGTATGATGCTTGTTAGAATTCACTATATTACTTCCTTAAATAAGAATGACCTATCTCCCAAACAATGTGGATGTGGATCTGTTCAATGCTTAAAATCCATGTATCACTCTCTTACTGTATACATTAAAAAACATTGCAGAGAAGTAGGCCTTACCTCAACTGGAAATTAGTTTTTTATTCAAGGTGGACAGAGAAAAAGATCCAATAGTTTCTGCCATATAGCATGTTCCATGGTTGCCCCCAATTAATAGACACTCCTATAATGGTGATAAATGAATTTCTATGGGAATTCATAACCCAGAGAAGGGCAGGGATAATATCTTGTCTCTGAAAAGTTATTTCATTCTATTGGCAGGTAAACCAAGGAAGGTCCCTTTGGGAAAAATACAATATTATCATATAGACTCCCAAGGGAAATATCTGCCCAATAGTACCCTGTGAATCATGGACTTTTACTGATTTCCTTTTCAGCCCTGGGTGAACCTGGCTGTCTAGTTAAGTGACCTAGATGTTAAATTTTGTCTTTTCAAGGTGTACAACATTCTTCTAAGACTAAATCAGAAATAGGTGATTTGGAAACCCCACTAAGGGAACCAGACTTTACCTTAAATACATGTGAAACAGGTTATAGGAACAAAAGTACTCCACTGGACTTAAAGCTGAAACACACTAGTTTTCACATATATTTTCCTCTTCTCAATCGTACTCTAAAATCTACACCATCAGCTAGATTACAGACACTTTTATCAAAATTATTAACCCTCATGGAGTTTACTTATATTATTTCTCAAGAAGCTGATCCTGTCTTTAAAGTCTACCAGGGAGATATATATATACTTTAGATATACAAATGGATTTTGAGCTCACACTTAATTGTAAACCCTAATCTAAGAATGATTAGTACTTATGATGTAGCCCCGCCTAATACTTACTCCAATGAAGTGATCACTGAAAATATGGATGCTATAGCAAAGTGTGGTAAAGAAAGTAGATGGTGCCTGACTATCAGAAAGAATAACATCTAAGGCCTTAAAGGCTTATCTTAAAATAAGTAGTCATCTAAGTAAAGTGTCGTTTAAAACCACATGGAAGGAGCACACCAACCCATTGATCCAAGGATTGCAAATAATAAAATTCAAGGTCAGAGGAGGAAATTGTATTAACACTTAAATTTTAGCACTCATTTTGCATAAGGGTGTGACTAACAGTGAAAGACCAAAATCTATTTGCAGTCTTCTGGCAGTTTAAGTCTTAATTGATCTCCCTCTGCGCATTGCCTATCACTGTGAATAATCTTGCCCTCCGAATTAATTGAAAAGTGAATTACCACAGATATAATTAGGTTAAAATTTAACATGCTATCGTCTGTTTTCCTTTTGACTCATAATTCACTTGCTCTACTTTCTCCTATCTTCTGCTCTCCTTCGTTTGTTTGTTTGTTTGTGATGTACTTGTTTGTCACTAAAGATTCCAAGTCCATTTCCATTTTACTTTTCTTCCTCTTTTTTTTTAGACACTATTTAGGTTGGAGGAATAAGGAATCTAGAGTTTTATTTTGTTTTCATTTTCAAAGAAACATTCTATATCTATTTACACAGTGCAACTCAAGAAATGAAATCAACAATATACCATTAACCCCTCCATATATGTGATTCTTTTTCTCCCTCCCCTCAATCCTTCCCCCAACAACTCCTCCATCCTTTTAGTGACAAGTATTGGTCCTGCAGACGTAGGCTCTGTCTTCGACAACCCATCCCTCCCTCGCTCTGTTCCCACTCCACCCCTGGCCGCCGCAGTCATCAAAGTCTTGTCTATTGGCATATAACCCACATATAATCCACATTTCTTCTTCTTGTTCTTCCTTATCAGAACGGTGCTATTCAATAATTATCTTTGTAAGAATGACTGAGTATAAAGGTCTCCAGTTTTGTCCCTGTCTTGTGGTATTTAAGAGAGTTGTTTTTTATTGATGCATAGTAATCCAGAGCATGAATGTATCAGAACTTGTTTGTGGATTCATCAATCATTGGGAGTTTGGGTTGTTTCTTCTGATTTTTATTGGATTGAGGTTTTTCTGTGTGTTTTATTTTGTTATCAATGTTGGGTTGCGTTGGGTTGGTAGTTTGTTTAGGTGGGAGATTATGATTTTCCTTATATGAAATCCAGGATTGGTAGAAACCTAGTTCCTAGGGTTTGGCAGAAGAGGTTGGGGAAAGTAGAGAGCTGATAATAATGAGTACAAGAATGGAGAATGTGTTCTAAATTTGATTGTAGATATGATTTCACCACTTTTTTAACATATATTTAAACCATTGAATGGTATGGTGCATGTATTTTTTGCCAATATGACTTCCACAAATAAAAAGAATGACTTATCTGTACATGCTCAAACACTAAAACGTACCACCACTGAGCTGATTCCGACTCATATCAACCCTAGAGGACATGGTGGAATTGCCCCCTGTGGATTTTGGAGATGGTAAATATTTATGGGAGTAGTAAACCTCATTTTTCTGACACAGAGCTGGTGGTTTTGAACTGCTGACCTTGCGGCTAGCAGCCCAGCTCATAACTACTATTTCACCAAGGCTCCTTGCCCCACACTAAATTCAGAAACGTATCCCATGTGTCACTCTCACCACTGCCACAATCACCCATGCCGTTCTAAACTTTAAACTGGAAAACCACAGTATGCCTTAAAGAAATGTGTGCTTAGAGAACCAGTTATTCAGCCAATGATACATTGAGTAGTTACTAAAACAAAGAGACAATGAATAGAGAGTGGACAAAAAACTGAGACAGAGAAATCCCTTCAAGACTGTAAATACCTTGAACAAAGAACTATTTCTTTTCTTCATCGTTTTTCTTTCTTTCAGCATTTAGCACAGTTAAGATGTAGTGAGTCCACCCACTGTTGGGTAGAGCTGTCCCAGAGGGTTTCCTAGGCTGGGACCTCAACAAAGGAGCCCTGGTGGCGCACTGATGAAAAGATGGGCTGCGAACCAGATTCGAGCCTGCCTGTCGCTCGCGCTCCTGGAGAAAAACATGACAATCTGCTGCCGAAAGATGGTGGCCTTGGAAATCCTGTGAGGGAGTTTGACCCTGGCCAGCCGGGCGACTATGCGTCAAAAGCAACTGATGGTACTCAGTAAAACACAACCCTCTGTACAGAAGTATTCATCCAGTCTTTATGTTCTTCCTGAACTGTGAGCCACCCGGGAGAGAAGGCCTTCCCCACTTTCAGCCTCCTCAACAGGAAAATAAGCTATGAGAGAATAAGTTTTTCTTTGTTAAAGCCATCCACTGACTATGTTTCTGTTGTATCAACTCTCCATAACTAAACACCAATATTGAATATTTATTGAGTATATGTCTTTCTTCATCTGCATAAACATTGAAATTAACTGTTCATCTCTTTGTATATGAACTGGAGTTCATCAAACATCCATAAACAATGTATTACACAGACCTGCATTCAGATACAGTACAGCCACCAAAAAAAGAAAAGAGGATAATTTTATTCATTTGTATGTGACAAACTCATGTGCATGCATACTCCTGTGTGCATGAATAATGTGAGTTTTAAAAGAAACCTTAAATTTACATATAAATATTGTGTTTATTTTTGAACAAGTATTTGATCATCCAATAGTAAGTGAAACCCTGCCCACCTCCAGGAAGGAATGTTGAGTAATAACTGAAGGATCAGGACTAGAGGAAGATTGTGTTGCATCCTTCTTAGAGGTCTTGTTAGGAAATGTTGAATATTGTAATTTTGAAAATGTTTAATTTTATTTTTTCCTCAACTATAATTAGTATGGCTGATTATATAATTATGGATTCAAAATCACTTTCCCAGGAACTCTGAAGTTATCTACCCAGGAGATTCTGGCTTCCAGTATTACTGCTTCAATCTTTAGTGTCAATCTGAAACTCATTCCATGATAAAGCTCTTCCACATTACTTTTTGGAGTTTTCGCTTTATCCTTGGTTTTCTAATCTCCTGCCAAAATGTCTCTAAATTTGGGTCTCACCTTAACAGAAACACTCCAATGGAGTTGGAATAAATAGACCTTTTAGTTTGGGAGGTAACCTCTTTGAATCGAAAACGTTGTTTCTTCTTCTATATATGATAAGAAGCGCTGATGTTACAGTGGGTTAAACACCGGGCCTCTAATCACAATGGTAATAGTTCAAACCCCCCAGATGCTCCTTGGGAGAAAGATGAGGATGTTTGCTCCTGTGAAGGTTTATCTTCTCCGAAGCCCTAGGCAGCAGATTTATTATTTCCTAGATGGTCACTGTGACGCAGGCTTGACTCATTGGGAGTGGGTGAGTTAAGTGATACATTTTACTCTCATACAAAACAAAAACAAACAAAAACCAGGGCTTCAAAACATTGCAAACTAATTTTGTCATGGCCAATGATGTGAAATTAGAATGGACTAGAATTTTTAATGTCTGGGTAAAGTAGAACAATGGCCAGAAAGGGAACGATTGTAGGATGAAGCCCTGGACTAGAAGACTCAGAAGAACAGCATGGATGCTCCTTCAGGAGACAGATGTGAGTGAGTATTATTTCCAAGACACATTCAAAATGGCATTGATGGATGCCATCTTTGAGCTGGGAGCCCCTGTTTCTGACTCTATAGATCAAGATGTCTCGTTGCTAAACAACAGGCATGGTACCATTCATTTCTAAAAGGGAAATTAGGTTTCTAACAGGGTGTCAACACATACTTTTTTCCATCTGGTTACCATTCTGGTTTACCCATATTAAAAACCCAGATCCACTTCAGTTTTGCTTTTTTGGCCATGAACGAACTGGGAAGAATTGGGTCCAAAACATGGACAAAGGAACATTCTTCACCTCCACAATCACAACACTGGGTATATAGACCATTTCAACTTGAAACACTGAATTCAAACACTCTACACACCACCAGGAAAATATGATCACTAAAGCATGCATAACATCGAACACCCCAGCTAATAAGAACTTCCCTAGTCTTTCTGCACAAATTATTTCTACCACTTGGCCAGCATGTTTACCAAAGTTAGAGTTGTAAGAACACATGCAGGTACAACATATTAAGTTTTGCATTTGAAGTGAACACTAAATACTAAAGGCAGTAAAATATGAGTGCAAAAGACAGTTCTGGTTCTATGAAAGCTAAGGAAAAACTGGAGACAGTTACGTTGCTAAAATGTTGCTGTTGGCACCCTAGGCACAACAGAATAAAACCCTGCCTGGTCTTGTGCCATCTTCACAATTGTTCTCATGTTTGAGCAAACTGTTGCAATCTTTCTCCTGGAGGGCCTTCCTCTTTTCTACTGCCCCTCTACTCTATCAATCACGATGTCCTTTTCCAAGAACTGGACTTTCTGCTAACATGTTCACAATACGTAAGACAAAGCCTCCCCATCATCCTTTCTAAGGAGCATCCTGGCTGTACTTCATCCAAGACAGATGTGCTTCTTCATTTGGAACTCCCGTGCACTTTCAATATTTGCCAGCACCATAATGCAAATGAATCAATTCCCCCATAGACCTCCCTTATTCATTAGCCAACATTCACATGCATGTGAGTCGACTGAAAATACCATGGCTTGGGTCAGCTGCACTTTCTTCCTCAAAGTAACACCTTGATTTTCAACCAAGTCTTTACTGACAGACTTGAGCTGGCTTCATACAAGGTGCATTGGTCTAGAATCCAACCTGGGTCTCCAAGCACAAAATATGAAGGAATTGATTCAAATAAGAGGATAAATTGCGAACAATGGATATACAGGACTCTAGATCCTATAAGAAAAGCTAACGTAAATGACCACTGTATTAAACTCTTGGAGTTCGTGAATGGGGTGAATAGGTTCAGCTGCTTATCAAGTATTTGGAAATCCAGTCCCTAGAGAGGCAATTCAGCAGAAAGATCTGGTGATCTGTTTCTTCAAAATCACCCGTTGAAAATCCTCGTAGAGCACAGCTCTAGATATCTTAGACGGTATTAGAGAGGAAGAGATGAACAAGATAATACCATGATAGCACTTATTGTTTTCCCTTCTAATAACCTGGTGGCATAAAGGGGTATGTGTTGGACCACAGTTAGAATCCACCAGCCACTCCATGGGAGAAAGATGAGGCTGCTTCCATAAAGACCAACAGTCTCCGGAATCCAAAAAAGCAAGTCTACTCTGTCCTGCAGAATTATAATTGACTTGATGGCAATGAGTTGTTTTTTGTTTCGCTCATTGGTTTTGTTTCTTTACATCTGTGACTGGTGAACGGGGTTGGGAGTTCTTTGACACATAACAAGCCATACATGTCTTATTTCATTCTCTGTCAATGTCCAATGCCTCTCCCTCACAGGAGTCGCTCAGTATATGTTTAATTTTGTAGAATTAAAACAATTAGGAGCCAAATGAGGCCTACTATATGGCTTAAGTAAGTTTATTGGTTAATTTTAGAGACCAACATGGAGGACATTATACATATTGTTGGAGAGACCAGTCCTTGGAGAAGGACACCATGCTTGATAAAGTAGAAAGACAGTAAAAAAAGAGGAAGACCATCGAAACGATGGACAATCATGATGGCTTCATCGATGGGCTCAAACATAAAAAAGCGAGAATGGTGCGGGACCAGGCAGTGTTTCACTCTGTTCTTCCTTGGCTCACAATGAGTCGGAACCAACTGGCTGGCACCACCAACAAAAAAACAACAACATGGAGGAAAAAGAAATCAGAATCCTCCATAAAGAAGATAATTAGAGATGAAAATGCAGTGTGCACATTTTAAAGAGCAGGAAAATCAGAGCCAGAAGGATGAAGTACTTTGAAGAGGCCGTACTTGAACCTGTTTCCAAGATTTCCATTCCAGCACTTTTCCTTTCACAACAAAATTGACATTGATTTTTGGAGAACACACTGGCCAACTGACCAATCTTGTCCATTTCCATCAGCCAACAATGGCCATCATCTATCGCCTTGATGAAGATTTTATGTAACCCACTGCCATGGTGTTTATTCCACTTCGCAGCAACTCTGCAGGATGTCCAAGGCTTTGTCAATCTTTACAAGAGCAGAGAGACTCATCTTTCTCCCAAGAAACAACTGCTGGATTTGCTGCCTGAAGCTCACCCCACAGCGCTCATAGGGCTTCCTTTCAAAGAGTTCAAATGGTTTTGAGTTGTTCAGGCAGTACAAAACAAAACCAAATAATAAAAAAGTGGAATGAACTATGTACAGAATATCTACGTCCTTCTACGCATTGACAAATCAATTCCTCATAGGCCTCCCTTATTTAATATCCAACTTTTACATGCAAGTGAGTCAACTGAAAATACCATGGCGTGGGTCGGCTGCACTTTCTTCCTCAAAGTAACAGCTTGCTTGGGAATGAGGATGAGAAGAAAAAAGGAGAGAGAGAGAAAAACGATTACAAACTAAAAGTAGTTCAGTAAGTTGCATTTATAAATAAGTAACAGCCAAATAAAGACATCATAATTCTCCACATTAGAATCATGGTGTGATAGAATTCTGGAAGTATGGAGGAGCCAGAATGTATCTTCAAGCATCTTCAGTCAGACATAAAGGTGTCTACTCGAGTTCTGATCTCAACAGACTTCTTAGGATCCCTTTCTCTTATGGCATTTTCTGCCTTAGCCACAGAAGAATTGTTTCTGTTTCAAGGTTTTGGTGTTCTACTTTTTTTGAGGTTTTCAAATATTATCTTATTCCTTTCACAGTCTGTGTACTTTGTGTGCCTAACTTTTCTCTGCAGTCTTCTTCTGCCTGGTGAAAATCAATTCTCCCTACCCTGCAAAGTCTACTTGAAATCCCACTGCTTTGGGAAGCCTTGCCCAACTCCCCTAGAAGAATGTTGCCGCAGGCATAAAGTTTGACTTGGCATGGCTGGGCAGCACCTCTGGTTAACTTGCTTAACTGCTAACTGAAAGGTTGGAGGTTTGGGTCCTCCCAGAGGCACCTCTGAAGAATAGCTTCCTGAGCTACCTCCTCCAAATCAGCCACGAAAACCCTGGGAACACAGTCCTATTCCGAGACGCATGGAGTTGCCGTGAGTTGGCATCGACTCAAGAGCACCTGCTTAACGTTTGACTCACTGTGCTGGTATGTTATTGCTTTGTGGATCTGCGTGCCATCATAGAACAAAACAAAACCTGTTGCCATCAGGTTGTGTCTACACCATCTGTTACAGAGTCAAACTGCTCCGAAAAGTTCCCTTGGCTGTCAAATCTCTACAAAAACAGATCTTCTCTCCTTTCTCCCATGATGCTGCTGGATGTTCAAGCCACCAACTTTTAGGTGATTGGACAAGCACAGGCAGTTTGCACCACCCGGTAATCTCCTCGTATATAGTGTTTATCTCCTAATATGTGCCCTTCTAAAGCACTGGACTCATCCCCATTCCCTAGCACACACGGTGCTCAGAATGCATCCAAGGGAATCTTAATGATGGCATCCATTTTTCATGAAAACCAGAGCTCAGAAAGGTGAGAACTTGTCCATCACCGGGAGTGGAGCCATGGCCACAGCTCAGCTAGCATCCTATGTGCTCTCTCACCAGCTGAGTAGGGAAAAGGACTGGCGTGGGTAAGACTGAAGCAACCACTGTCCTTTCTTGGGTATTTGCCTAACTTTTTACTCCAAGTCTGACTGCTCCACTGTATTGCTGGCAACGTCAGTTTGCCTCAATAACAAAGACTTCCCAGTCTAGAATATATGTATATATGGCTAATCGGAAAAGTGAGTAAAAGTCCAACATGATAAACAGGGAGGTGTGTCAAACTCCTATTCAGACTATGGAAAACCTACTCATAATCCTGCCTTTGCTGCTTTAAAGAAGGAGAGAAGGCATAGCTCGTTTGGAAAATCTGACCAAAAGCCACATTTGAACACAGTGAAATGCTTTATCCTTTATTGCTCTACCACACTAGGAATATTCTATATGTAATTATTTAATCCACAGCCAAAATCCAGTAGACAATGAAATCCCCACAGAATGTCTCCCCCATGAAGTATGCAAGCATCAGTTATTTAGAAAATAATTTCAAATGTGCCTCACGTAATTCCATGCCATTTTTTACTCAGGATTGAATTTGTGCATAGTTAAATATTCATTGTTGATAGTGTCTGGTAAAATATATCCCCAGTCCATGACTTACACTATTTGATTATGGTAACAAGAAAGGTAAATATTTCCAGTTTCATTTTTATTGGAATGTTTAACCACCTTTTTCCTTTCCATAGCTTTGCATGGTTTTATTGTGCTGATGTTTTCCTCAATGTATTGCTATTGGATTTTAAAGCAAAGTGTGTTGAACTTCAACAGTGACTTACTACAAACTATAAGTTGAAGCTACTAATCACTTTATATATAAATATTCGTGAGTCTTGCCTTAAACCAAAATACAGGAAGCCCTCAGGTTACAAGCAAGATCTATGCCTGTGTGTGTGTTTAAGAATATGTCCTTAAACACAACAGATCAGCAATTGGGGTAAAGCCGAGCCCCAAGGAGCCCCAAGAATGGACTTAGGGTGAGGAGGGGCATCTCCTGGGTCTCCCTCAGGACCAGGTGGGGAGGGTCTCATGGGGACCAGCAAACAGACCTGGACCTATATAGGATTCTTTTTTCTTTTTCTTTCTTTCTTTTTTTTTTTGTCTCTCTCTTCTTTTTCTCTTTCCTTTTCTTTATTCAACCATGTTTTCTTACTGTTCGGATGAGGACATGGATGGTTTGCCTAATTATATGGGTTGGACATGGGAAGGAAGCCAGGGGAGAAGGCAATGGGGCCAATGGAGCCAGAAGCTAGAGGGGAAATGAGGAGGTGGGGAGAAGGGTGTGGTGAGCAGATGACATCATGGACAGGGGAACAACTAGGGAAGTAGAACTAGCATCTAGGAGAAGGTAGAGCTCTTATGAGTATTAGAACAACACCGAGCTAGAGGAGAGGAAGCACTAAGAGGTGGAAGAAGGGGGAGAGTGATGGCTGGGCAGGAGGAGGCAAAAGGAAACAGAGGCAAGCTCTAGGAAGCAAAGGCATAAATAGAGAAATTAACAGAGGTGTGCACTTAAGTAAATACACTAATCCATAACAATAGTGGTACTGACCTATGCACACATTTATAAGGCAGTACACTGAAGCTGCAGATGGGCCTTGAGCCTTGGCTCATACCTCCCCTCAATGCAAGAAACACTTTATTCTAACAAACTGGCATTCTGTTACACACACACACACACACACACACACACACACACACGATCACTGAAGACAAAATGGGTGCATAAGCAGATGTGGTGAAGACAGAGGATGGTGTCCAGCTATTAAAGATATAGTGGGTGGGGTCTTAAAGGCTTGAAATTAAAGAAGTGGTCATCCAACAGTGAAACAGCAAGCCCACATGGAAGTAGCACACCAGCTGGTGTGATCATGAGGTGTCGTTGAGATCAGGCAACAGACATCAGAAGACTCACAACAAACAGTAAACAAACAAACAAAAATGCATTGGTGAGAATGGAGGGAGGTTGGAGAGGAGACCCAAAGCCCATCTATGGACAATGGAGCATCCCTCCACAGAGGGGTCGCAAGGAGGGGATGAGTCTATCAAGGTGCAGTAAAGCACTAATGGGTCACGCAATATACCTTTGATCTCTTGAGGCCTCCTCAAACCCCACCCCACCACCCCACCCCCCGCACCCCCGCTATCATGACCCCAGTGCCGCTTCCCAATCTAGACTAGATGGGAGCATGTACAGAAGAACAGGCATAGATAGAACTCACAACACATGGAACACAGAAGCAGGAATAGGAAGAGAGGGCAGGGGAAGTGGGGGAGAGGTGGGGAGGGAGGAAGGCACCGATCACAATGAATGGCACATAAACACACACCCCCAACCAGGGGAAAGAACAACAGAAACCAGAGGGGAAGAGAGACAGCAGTCAGTGTGAGATTTGAAAATAATTAACAATCTACAATCTATCAAGGGCCCACGAGGGTTGGGGGGTGGAGAAGAAGAGGAAAAAAGAGGAGCTGATTCCAAGGGCTCAATGGAAAGTAAATATCTAGAAAGTAACGATGGAATATATGTATAAATATGTTGGATACAAATGATGTATGGATTGTAACAAGAGTTGTAAGAGTCCCCAATAAAATGATCTAAAAAAAAAAAGGACATGACCTTAAATTTGTAAGATTGTCAGGTAAATTAGAAGAGGTGCATAGAGTTCTTACACAGCCTTACTTTACTGCTACAAGGAGCACAATGGAACCATAAATAGTTACTAGTTGGACTGCCCACCACCAGGCCAACAGTTTAAATCTACCAGCCACTCTGTGAGAGACAGAAGAGACTTTCTGTTCCCCTGAAGATTGATTTCAAAGTAAAGAAGATTAAAATCTTCACAACTGGAACAATAGGTAGCATCATCATAAATGGGGAGAATACTGAAGTTCTCAAGGATTTTGTCTTGCTTAGATCCACAATCAATGCACGTGGAAGCAGCAGTCAAGAGATCACAATGCGGGAATAGTGCACAATCTGACCCCATCATGTTGGGGTGAAACACTAAGGGCATACAACAGAGCAGCAAGGAGAACCAAGTGATGAAATCCCCGGGGAATGCAAAAAATAGACTTTGGAAACAGTGTGGCACCCCATCAGAATCAACTGGTAAACACACATAAAGACCAACAAACAGACCTTAAACTATTTATAGGGTTTTCCATTTTTGCCAGTGGCTTTCATTTTGTTATTTTTTTTGTTTTTTGTTGTTGTTGTTATTGTTTTGTTGGTTTGACTTCCTTTGTTGTTTTATTTGGTTTTGCTTGTTTTTTGCACGTATTACTTCATCTGCATGTCTATATAGATAAGAAAGGTGGGATAAATAATTCAGAGATAAAAAAAGGGGGCCAATGGTTCTGGGGGAATATGGGAGAAGGTGAAGTGGGAGAAAGGAAAGGGGGTGGGGAACCAACCCAGGAACAAGGGAACAACAAGTGAACTAAAATCAATGGAAAGAAGGGCTTAGGATGCCTAGTGGCGCTTAATCAATGGCAATGTAGCAGCGAGGAATTACTAAACCAGAATGAAGGTCGAACGTGATGGTGGGACAAGAAGGAAGTAAAAGAAAATAGAGGAAAGAACCAGGAGGCAAAGGGCATTTATAGAGGTCTAAATACATGCATGCACATATGTAAATATATATGTATGTAAATATATATATATATATCAAGAGGGGAGTAGAACTATGTACTCATATCTAGATGTTAAGAATTAAGGTTGTAGATGGACATTAGGGCTTGACTCAAGTACTCCTTCAACAAAAGAAGACTTTGTTCTAACAATTGGCATTCTGTGATGCTCACCTTCCCAACATGATCACTGAAAACAAAATGGGTGCATAAGCAAATGTGGTGAAGAAAGCTGATGGTGCCTAGCTATCAAAAGATTTAGCATCTGGGGTCTTAAAGGATTGAAGCTAAACAAGCGGCCATCTAGCTGAGATGCAACAAAGCCCACATGGAAGAAGCATACCAGCCTGTGTGATCATGAAGTGTTGATGGGAACAGATATCAGGCATTGAAGACCCAGAACAAAATCATACCCAATGTGAATGGAGGTGTGGGGGGCATGGGGTGGAGACCCAATGCCCATCTGTAGATAATTGGACACCCCCTCACAGAGG
>NW_022111373.1:11474942-11476800 GCF_000313985.2 Echinops telfairi
AAGGGGGAATCAATCAAAAGGATCAAGTTAGAACCCTCTCCCAGGGAGACAAATAACAGAAAAGTGGGTGATGAGTGACGGAGGACTATGTAAGATATGAAAATAATAATCTATGACTTATCAAGGGTTCATGAGGGAGGGAGGGCGGGGAAGGGAGGGGAAAGAAAGGGGAAGCTGATATCAGGGGCTCAAGTTGGAAGAGAATACTTTGAAAATGATGATGGCATATGTAGAAATGCGGTTGATGAATGTATGGATTGTGATAAGAGATGTAAGAGCCTCCAATAAAAGGGGGGGGGGAAGAGATCAGAAGAGGAGTTGCATTAGGTACCGTATATACTCATATATAAATTCAGCTTTTCAACACATTTTTTAATGCAGTTTTTGTGATAAAATTAGGTACCTCGGCTGATATTTGAGTTGGCTTATACTCGAGTATATATGGTAAATTTGTTGCACAAGACTTTTTCAGTATATTGAAAAGTAAGAATGTTACTTTTAGGGGTTCGGTGCACCTCACCCAAGCCATTTTCAATGGCCTCATAGACATTTTTTAACTGATTCTGGAACACTGAATAAGGAAAACCAAAGAAGAATTGATATATTTGAACTGTGGTGCTGGAGAAGAATACTGTAAATACCATGGACCTGCTAAAAGGACAAACTGATCTGTCTTAGAAGAAGGACAGAGTGCTTCTTAGAGGCAAGGATGGCAAGACTTTGTCTTATGTACTTTGGACATGTTGTCAGGAGAGAAGGAAATCATGTTTGGTAAAGTGCAGGGACAGCAGAAGGAGAGAAGACTCAACATGGTCGATTGACACAGTAGCTGCATCAGTGGGCTCAGGCACAGGAACAATTGTGAGGGTGACACGGGACGGTGTTTCACCTGGGGTCGATATGAGTCAGAATCAAATGAAGCCACCTAACCCACTGCCCTCAAGTCAATGCTGGCTCACGTGATCCTACAGGCCAAAGTAAAACGGCCCCAAAGGGTTTCCAAGTCAATGCACAGTCATGGAAGCAGAGTGTCATACTCCACCCCCTCACCCCTGCAGAGCAACTGGTGAGTTTGAACCACTGACGACACGGGAGAGTACGTTGGCCACAAATTCACAGAACATTAAAGGGGAAACGCCCTCTTGTCTGTAAACCACTGGTAACCTGGGAACTGCCTGAAGAAGCCATCAAATGGGAAGTAAGGATTCTTCCAACCTCTGAGTTACGGCAGAGAGAGAAAATTCGAATGATAAGCTCCATGAGTTAGGCACAGGGTAAAAGGGCTTTCACTTTCCAGTCCCAACAGGCTTCTTTGCAAGGTTCTCTTCCTTGCTCATTTCCCATCCACGGAGGAAATTTCAGAAAGGAAACTACAGCCAAATAAAATTTAAACTTGGGAAAAAAGATATGTCAAATCTTCGAATCCTACCTCTTAAAATACTGATTGGATTGTACCACCGCTCCTTAGCAATTCCAAATTTCAGTTACTCTATTCCTACTACTCCTGTCTCTCACTTCCTCTAGGCGACAGGGTACCCAGGAAGGTTGGAGGTGTGTTTAAATTCCAGCTGGCTGCCAGAACCTAATTCCCTGGAGAATTGCTCTGACAACTTTGAAGTAGGACCTGAGACAAATGGAATAGGAATTGTACGTGAAGGGCAAATGTGGAGGAGATTCTGCAATGGAAGGACAGTCTTATTTTCCAATTTGGAAAAGACATCATGTGGTGTGCTTATTTTTGAAAACCCTGTAGAACTCGAAGATGTAGGACCAGTAAGAAGAAATGACAGAGGCAGTGTTTCTAATTATTCGAAAGAGCCATATAACCATGTAGAAGGAAAGGGATATATATATACAT
>NW_022111373.1:11478921-11484002 GCF_000313985.2 Echinops telfairi
GGTGTGGAGGAGGGAAAGAAAAATCAAGTCGATCGGAGAAAAAAGAATTAAGTCGTGGCCGCCAGGCGTGATTTTGCGGGACAAAGGTCCCAGAGCCCCGCACACGTGCTCACCCCCTGAGTTGGGGAGGTGGGGACCCAAATTCCCTCACCTGACTCCTGATTGGCCACTCTGGAAGACTTGATTTGCATCCCTACCCCTCAGCCGAGGTGTGTGCAGGTAGAAGTGCCTCCCCCTCCCCACTCTTCCCTGCGTCTGATTTCGTACTGCTTTTGTGCAGCTTTGCCCCTCCCTGGAGACGTGGGAGGCAAAACCCAAGGCAGACTAGAGCACCAAGCTGCGCTTCGGCTTCCCAAGTCTTTGATTTGTTCCCATCTTTCTCTCCTGGTAGTTTCTAACCCGGAGATAATGTGATTCGTCACGGAGTGTTCTTCAAAGGACAGTAGACTGCCCTGATATTTCTGAGCCCCTTATCCTACAGCCCCTTATCCCATAGCTTGCTCTCTCTCTACACACACACACACACACACACACACCCCTAGTGTGAGGCAAAAGAGAACAACATTATTTCATTGTACACATTTCAGAACCGGTGAGATTGTTTTGCTTTTTCTACTTGCCCTTTTTTCCTACTATTTCTGTCTTTATGAGGTAATTTAACCCTGAAATGTTCTCCTTGCTTCCCTCCCCCTGGTCCTCTCACCCCGGCCCCACGCCAGCCCCCCTTCCAATTACCTATTCCCTTCTAGTCTCTGACCTCCATGTCAAACCTGGCTGTAGAACTAAAAGGATGATTAGTCATGCCTGCCATTTGCATCCTCTGGACTAGGCCAGGCACTTAAAAGTGGGAGCTGGTGGAAATCAGCTTAGAAAAAACTTCCCAGCTCTGAGGTTGATGCCTCACATCCTTTGTTGTTTTACCTTCTGCAGCTCATGTCAAAGGTGACTACTGTGCCTTTAAGGGGGGAAGGCGATCCGATTTCAAAGGAAGGCCATTGTTTGACTAAGCGGGGTCCTAGACTTCTTCTCTTGAGTAGTCCAGCATTTGAAAACAAATACAAAGACACTCTAGGTGTGTTTGAATAGAGTGTTCTGTCTCCTAACTTTGTCTCATAAAATCGCTAAAACTAAGATAAGTAGGGATTTGGTTTGCAGAGGCTTGAGAAATATCTGGATTGCTTAGGAACCTATACACTTCTTTATATAGAACTCAAATTCCTCCTTGTAAAATTAGCCACGTGACACATGAAAACAACTAAGGCAGTTTATTTTCAAATACAAATGATTAATATTGAAGCCTAGTCCCAATGAAACAGCTCCTCTAGGGTATAAATTTTAACATATTTCTTATACGTGTCTTATAAACAGGAAAAAATAGCAAAACTATAGGAAAAGGTATATATTAAGTTGAAATATGTCTTAGAATACATTTGTGTTTCCCAAAAAGTAGATGTAATATATAACTAATTTAAAAATACTTAAAAGCTCAGATTGCCTAGGTAAATTTCCACCTCAGCTTTGAAAATTTTTTCATACTATTCTAATCCCTACCAATCCCTATGGTGAAGATAAATATTCTGATTACAGAACCTCTTGACTAATTGCAAGCTACCTCTATTCTTCTTGAAATCCCGTTTTTTGTTTGTTTGTTTTTAAATTTATTTATATATTTTCAAAGACTATTATAAAGTATTTGAGTTATGATTTGAATACTCTTTCATTTCTCCTTCAAAACTGTCCATGGTTTTTGAAAGGTGACAATGGTCTCTTCTATGTATTTTTTTTAACACCAGTGATTTAAACGTATTTCTCACACATTCTTAATAACAGGAAAAATAACAAAACTATAGGAAAGGGTGCATACTAAATTGCATAAATAGATGTGGAAATTCTCAAGCAATTCTCCATGATGCCATTCAAAGTGATGGAACTTGAAATGCAGGATCATAATGCTCACTAGATTGGATATCAGCCGCCATAAGAAAGATATGTGTAACTTAAAGACAGATGAAGCACAAAAGTGAAATTACGTGGGTACAAAGTCTGGTAACCTAACTAGAAAAACCTTCGATATACAAAAAGGAACTTCAGTTAAAGAGTATCTGTGCGTGGATGAGTGGGTTCTTTAAAGTCCATGGAAAAATGGAATTGAAAAGTAATAGATATTTTCCACAAATGAAAGAAAGACGAGCCTAAGTTGATATTGAGAAAATCGTATGTGAGGAAATAGAGGGGGAAAGGCAGGGGTACTGCATATGTGTGCATTACTAGCCGTAGACAAAAGGAGACAGCAGCTGGGAAAAATATGTTGGTTAAGACAGGTCACTACATATGTCACCATATGCTAGCAAGCATCAGCTGAGTCCAGCTCCGTGTTCTCGGAGCAAGGACTCGGAGCAGTGAAGGTGGGGGAGGTAAGTGACAAAACATCAGAGTAAGTGGAACCAACTGTTTCTAAGCACAAGGTACTCACATGTTGCGTTTTATAACCCAGGCTGCTCTATACAAAACATTGTCTGTGATGCCTTCAATCCTTCATTCACCGGCATAAATTCTCTCATATTCTAAAACTATTCTTAAATCTTTTTCTTTCCCCAAACCTTAAAATCTTGAGAAAATACAAGGACCTCTTCCAAGAGTCACATGAGGACCTTTGTCTCAACAAACTATCAACTCCCATGAACACATCCAAATCAAGATAGAAATTTAAACTAATTCTGGTCCTGCTAGAGGAGCAGGGATAAAGGACCAGGTTTAACTTTTACCTTTAAGAATTAGAAAAGCAGACAAATCTGATAACACAGTTATTTTCCAACATTGACAACAGAGAGCCTAGAACTGTGACCTAGAGAATGGAGGCAAATGAGGTCATTCCTACCATCTCTCCAGCCCTGTTCCCAAGGCGGGCTAAGTCATTGAACTGCTAACCAGAGGTCAGTGGTTCCAAGCCACCAGCCCCTCTGCAGGAGAAAGAGGCTGTCCCTGCAAAGGTTGTAAAAGTCTCAGAAACCCAGAGACAGTTCTACTCTGTGCTGCAGCATCACTAGTGGAAATCAACTCTATGGCAGTGAGCTTTTGGTACTTTCTAGCAGCAGTCTTGAGACAACCACAGGAATTCTAAACAGAGCCCATAAAATTGACTATGCAGAGGAGCAAGAGCAAGGTGGCTAGAATTTACAAAGCAGAGAATCAGGGAGGATAGGGCTGTACAAAAAATGTATTAGGTATGCATTTTTGCATAACAATCTATCTACTTAGAACAATGAACATTTATGAGTTCACAGTGTCTAACAGGAAGGAGTCTAGGAGTGCCTAACTGGGAAGCTCAAGATCTTCCTTGAGGTTCTTGTCAAAACTCTTGTATAGGACTATATAGCCCCTAAAGACATTTAAAGATGCCCTGGTGACGTTGTGGGTTGTGTTGGACTGCTAACTGAAAGGTCAGCAGTTTGAACCCACCAGGCACTCCATTGGAGGAAGATAAAGCCACCTGCTCGCAAAAAATGTATAGTCCTGAAAACCCAAAGGCATAGTTCAACTCTGTCCTCTAGGACCGCTATCCGTTGGGATGCACTTGATGGCAATGTTTGTTTTGATTTCTTGAAAGATATTAAAACTTAGCCATTGGCAGGAAATTACCTGGACCTTTCCGTCAAGTTGCTCATTACATGCTTCCTCAGAATAAGAGAGCCCAGATCAAGAAGGGGTGAGCACACCTGCAAGGGCAACCAGTGTTTTCATTAATAAATCCTCGACACACCATTATTTTATAGTCAGTCCATCATTAAGTCCAGCCCACACTCAAAGGGAAAACGTATTTTAAAAATTGTAAATATATATACATATTTAATGATTACTATCATCCCTCTAGGATAAATTATTTCTGCCCCACTCCCATCCCCCTTGAAAAATACCTATTCTCTCTGAAGGGCCTCAAAAGGCTTAACCTATTATAACATCATCTCAAAGTCCAAAATCTTCCCATTCGAATTTCATCTGGGCATGAAGGAACATCCTTAATCTGGTTATGAAATAGAATGCCTTGTGTTCACTACTGCTCCCTATATAAACTTGTGAAAGTAAAGGAACAATGTATTTGCCTCCCAAACACCCAACATATTGTGGCAGGACCATCATGGGATAATCACTCTAAATATATCTGCTCATAAAGGAGGGAGGGGGGTACCCAAAGGTTCAGCTCATAACAATTCTGAAATCCAACTGGGAAAATGTTTTAAGTTCTTTGATTATGTCCCAAGTTCTGAAAATAATTGTACATGTCTTACGTGATTCTGCTCTCGGGGAATTTGGTTCACACTCTGAGTAATCCTTCTAAATTTATGAAAGACAATAATGTGTTTGAAGCTGAATAGCTTTCCAATTTTAATTTCTGCCAGTAGAATTTCAGGGGGCTGCAGACAATGAATAAAGAAGACTGAAGAACAATTGATGCCTTGCCATCATGGTGCTGGAAAAGAACATCGACACTTCCATGAGCTGCCAGGAGAACCAATAAAACTGGCGTTGAAGAAGCACAGGCAGAATGCTCCGTAGCCATGAGGGTGACCAGACCATGTCTCGTGTACTTTGGACATAGCATCATAAGAGACCTGTTCCTTGAAAGAGACATCATGCTTGATTAAGGTAGAGGACAATGACAAAGAGGAAGAACCCCTTGGAGATGGATTGACACTGAGACTGCAACAGGGGGCTCAAAAACAAAACAGAAACCCAATTGAGTGAATGGCACAGGACCAGGTACCATTTTGATCTGCTGTACATGAGTCGCTAGGCGTCAGAACCAATTGGATATCACCTAACAACAGCAAAGACCTTGAAACCATTTATATACTATCTAATCCTTGCTGCCAGAAATGTTTCTACATATGTAAGACATTGCGGAATTTCTACTATTAAAGCAAATACACACTTTCATATTTCTTTTTCTTTCTGTTCAAAATCCTGATTTATGCCTACAACCAGCTACAAAAGTGGCTGCAAGTCCCTGGGTTAAAACGCCTACTCGTCTTTGAATTTTATGTAAGGTTGGCCTCATTCTGAAGTGATTGAACTAATCCTTA
>NW_022111373.1:11486767-11489504 GCF_000313985.2 Echinops telfairi
CTTCCCTTTCCTCCAATTTCAAGAATATTTACCTCTTCTATGGACTATATTTCTCTTGTAGCCTAATGAAAGCACATATGGCTTCTACTAAGATCTTTTTTGAAATAGTAAAAATATTAAATTTATAGGCCAAAAAAGTAATCTCTAATTCTAGATGATTTCAGTGGTTAATTTAATATATACATGTTATTATTGCATCACATATATTATTATATTATAATTTTATATATATACTTTTATATATATTAGTATGTATATGTATATACTAATTCTGCAATATGTATATTTAATAACACTAAATGTATACTTAATATGTTAGCTAGGTATTTATTAACACTAATTCTACAAATTTTTTTCCAGAAAATTGAACACTTATGAACTAATTTTATGAAGTCAGCAATTAATCAGCAATAACCCTGGTATCAAGTACAGATAAAACCAATACCAAAGAAGAACACTACAGTCTATTAACTCATGAACCTAGATTCAAACCCCTCAACAAAAATATTAGCAAATTGAATGGAGAAATATGTAAATTAAAAATATTAAGTATTGGGAATGTTCCTGTTTGGTTTTTTTTCCAGGAACATAAACAGTGACTGTGAATTTGAACCTAGTCAGATAGAATACACAGGAATTCAATTTACTACATCTTTGGAAAGAAATGATGGAAAAGCTCAATATCACCAGTCAGATTGAGGCCAGAAAGTGGCTATCAAATACATTGTCAATTGCTCCTGTGCCATTTCAAGTTTAATGGACTTCTAACAAGAGAGTAGACTAGACAAATAAACTACCCAGATCCTCTACAAGAAAGGTATGAAAAACTAGATGAAACAGATAGAGATTATATTCCAAGAACCTGATATTCAAAGAAAAGGATAAGGAAGTGAATCAAATATTAATGATAAGAAGAAACTGAGTGAAAACACTGAATAAAGAGACTAACAAAAAGGTGAATTGTCAGCGGGCCTAACACAGTGCAGTCATTTTGAGTTGCTGAAAGCAGCATTGTGATCATGGCAGCATCCTATCAGCTCCACTTGCACAGAACTGCATCAGTGCCCATAACCGATAGCTACCTACCAGGAGTATGTGAACTTTCCATTGTTTCCCACACCCTCTCACTGACCAGAAGCATGGTCAGCACCTACCACTACTCACCCCATAGCCATTGATAGCTCCCTGTCACTGTACAGCCCCTACCCTGACTAAGATTGGAGGTGCCAGCTCACGGATCAAGTGCTAGGAACATACTACACTTGTGTACGGAAGCACACATTGCATGCCTTCTTGGGAAAGCATAGTGCTCAATGCCGAATCAGACACACTGTCCCATCCACCATCTAGTCAGGCAGCAACTCTTTCTAGAACCAGGGACCTTGCTTCCAGCCAACTTTTAGACCAATAGGAACTCCTTCCAGGGCCAGCACTGCTCCCAGCAGCCTTCTGGAGAGGCAGGAGCTACTTCTAGGACCAGGCACTCTAAGCACAGCCAATTTTTAGGCTGGCAGGAAATCTATCAATGAGTTGGCACCACCGAACTCCCTGCCAAGGCGATCCCTGCCTCTCAGAACACTAGTTCTCCCATTTTGTCCTTCTTTCCTTTCCATTACTTCGTTCTGTTCTTGTTTCCTTTTTGGTTTTTCTCCTTCATTCCTTCTTTGCCTGTTCCCTTCACTTACACCTTTCTGTGTTGGTTTTCTTACTTTTTGCCTCCTTTTCTTTTCTTTTTTCCCTGTGTCACATCTTCCCCTTTTCTTTTTTAGTCCCTTATTTTGTGTTGTCTGCTGCAAACTACAATATCAGCAGTTCAAATCCACCATCAGCTTCATGAGCAACATATGAGAGTCTCTGCTACCAAAACGGAGCCCTGGTGGTGTAGAAGTTCCTCTTCAAACCACCAACAGCGCTGCAAGAGAACTACTGGGCTTCCTACTCCCACGGGGGTCCCTATGGGTCAGCAGTGACTTCAGGGCAGTGAGAATTGGAATATAAAGATTTTTTTCTTAGTCACTTTTGGCAGAATACAGAAACTGCATCAGCTGACCATTCCCTCCCACTTGGCAAGAGCTATCATGTGCTCACACACTATCTGATCAAAGACAGAGGCTAAGGTCAGCCATGCTCACCCTCAACTGCTCTAAATCAACAAGGAAGGAGAAATCTGCACATATTCCAATCTTCTATCAAACCTACCAGAAGGACAGTAGTGAATACCATGAACCTGTCAGCTTAGGAAAGAATAGCACACCTGTCTCACTTGTTAGAATAAACACACACACACACACACACACACACATAATAAAGAAAAAGGTTGAAAAAACACATCAACATACAATCACCATATAAATACAAAGAAAACCCCCCAATGTCTTAGAAACAACAAGCTCTACGTAGTTCAAACCAAAATATAGAGCCAGAAAATATTCCTGACGAAGAAATGACATTGGAACGACCTGATAAGAAATCCAAGAGCATGATGTTCAGAAGAATACCCTGAATCGATTGAGAGAAAGATCAAGGAAACTACAAGCAAAATCGAGGGAAACACACACACAAATATAGCAGAATTCAGGAAAATACTACCAAATTGACAAAAATAAATGAAAAATTAGGAGCCACACAAAAATAGAAAATAAAGTCCAGAAGATTGATACTAAGATTTCAGAGTTATGAAACACATCAAAAGAAATCGAATTGACAACGTGTCCTTGTTGCTGTAATGAACCACCCA
>NW_022111373.1:11490790-11492580 GCF_000313985.2 Echinops telfairi
AAAATATGACTAATCAATATATTGTCTACAAGAGACATGGAGACAAATCTTGACTGATAATCAAAGTGTACAGGGAAATATATCAAGAAAAATGGCAATAAAAATGAGCCAAGGTAAAAATATTAATTTATATGATTGACTTGAAAGCAAACACTGGTAAAGGAGACATGGAAGGACATTATACAATGATTAGAGTGTCAGTTGAACAAGAAGACATAGCCATAATAAATATCTATATCTAAAGAAAGAGAGACAAAATATATACATCAAACTTTAACAGAATTGAAAAGAGAAAAATACAACTCCACAATACTAGTCCACAACCCACACCCGCTGTCACTGAGTCAATTGCAACTTATAGTGATCTTATGAGTTTCCGAGGCTTTCATTCTTTATGGGAGAAGATAGCCTCAATATTTTAAACCACTGACCTAATTACTAATCTAACACTGATCTGAGACTGCCACCAAGGCTCACGTCAAAGTAGGAGAATATACTCAAACGAACTCAGCAAAGACACAAATCTACAAAAACTGAAACAACTTGACATCACAGGTATATACAGAATATTGCACCCAACAACAACACAATATACATTTCCTTTAGCATACATGAAATGTTAACTCTATGGGAGGCCACAAAGCATGGAACTACTACAAAATCTTCATAGATTACAACACGCTAAAATTAGAAATGAATAAAGACCAAGAGGAAAATCAATCACATGGAAACTGAAAAACAACTACTTAACAACTGCTATGTAATAGAAGTAATAAATTAGATTTTTTAAATGTATTGAGTCAAATGAAAATGAAATCACACAATATAAAAATATTCAGGGCATAGAAAAAGAGGTGTTCAGAATATAATTTATAACCATAAACACCCTCATTAAAAAGATGAACCTAAAGTAACATCTTTACCCCAACAATCGGAAAAAGAATGCTGTTCTTGTTAGGTGTCATCGAGTGGATTTGGACCAATAGTGATCCTGTGCATTCCAGAACAAAACACTGCATCGTCCTGCACCATCCCCACAAGTGTTCCTCTTCCTGATCCCATTTTTGCAGCATGGAATCAATCCGTTTCATAGAGGGACTTTTTCTTTTTTGCTGCCCCTCCACTTTCACAAGCACAGTGTCTTTCTGCAGGAACAGGTCTCTCCTGGCAATATGTCCAAAGTATGTAAGTCATAGTCAAGGAGTTCTGTGGCCATATTTCTTCTACTGTCTTTGAGCAGTCCATGGTACTTTTAGTACTTTTAGTATTCTCCTGCAGCACCACAATTCTAATGCATCAACTCATCAGTAGTCTTTCTTAATCAATGTCCGACATTCATGTGCATATGAGGCAATGGAAAATACTATGACTTGGGTCAGACGCACCTTAGTGCTCAAAGTAGTATCTTGTGCAGCAAATTTACCAAATGCAACAGGTCTTTTGATCTCTTGACTGCTGCTTCCATAAGCATTGATTCAAGCAATGGTGGATTTAGCCGAGACAAAATCTTTGACAACTTTAACCTTTTCTTCATTTATCACAGCGGTTCTCAACCTGTGGGTCACGGCCCCTTTGGGGGGGGGGTCAAGTGACCTTTTCACAGGGGTTGCCCGATTCATAACAGTAGCAAAATTACAGTTACAAAGTAGCAACAAAAATAATTTTATACAAGATATGACAAAATAATAATTTATAAATTATCAAGGGCTCATGAGAGAGGGGGGAGCGGGGAGGGAGGGGAAAAATGAGGACCTAATGCCAGGGGCTCAAGTGGAGAGGAAATGTTTTGA
>NW_022111373.1:11493101-11508491 GCF_000313985.2 Echinops telfairi
TTCCTCCTGAGCACAATGAAGTGTTTGGGAATTCCCATTCTTTTCCTTGATATCCATAGTTTGTTATGGATCCACGCATTTAAATGCCTCTGCAAAGTCAATAAAATACAAGTACACATCGTTCTGGTATTTTCTGTTTTAAGGCAGGGTCTATTTGACATCAACAATGTTATCCCTTGTTCCACATCCTCTTCTGAATCTGGCCTGAACTTCTGGCAGATCCTGGTCAATGTACTGCTGCAATCCTTGTTGGATGATTTTCAGCAAAATTTTGTGTGCAATATCAATGAATATGTTGTGTAGTTTGCACATTCTGTTGAGTCACCTTTCTTTGAAGTAGGCACAGATATGGATCTCTTTCAGTCAGTTGGCCAAGTAACTGCTTTCCAAATTTCCTAGTATAGATTAGTGAGTGATTCTAGTGCTTCATCAGCTTGCTGAAACATTTCAGTTGATTTTCCATCAAGTCCTGGAGCCTTGTTTTTGGTCAAGGCCTTTAGTACCCCTTGAACTTCTTCCTTCCCCATCATTGGTTCTTGCTCATATACTACCTTCTGAAATGTTGACTACTTCTTTTTGGTAAAGTGACTCTGGGTATTCCTTCCATCTTCTCTTGATGGTTCCTGCATCACTTGATATTTTGCCTCTCTAATCTTTCAATATTGCAATTCAAGGCTTGCATTTTTTCTTGAGATTTTCAATTTAAGGTATGCTGAGTGGGGCAGAGAGTCAGTGGACAGGCAAACCAGCTTTGAGAAAGCACTTGGTGCCTTGCAGTCCAGAGGCATCCCCAAAGTGCCCTCCCCATAACCAAGATGCCCCAAAGGCAAGTAAGCTCCTCAGATGAGGCAGTGAAGGAAGAGTCCAAGAGGAGATCAGCAAGGTTGACAGCAAAGTCTGCACCTGAAAAAGCGGAGACAAAGACAAAATGTCCAGCAGGAAAGGATAAATCTTTGGACAAAAAAGTGCAAGCAAAAGGGAGCAAAAGGCAAACAGACTGAATTGGCTAACCAATAAACTAAAGATGTACTTGCCAAAAATGGAGAAACAAAAAACAAGGCGAGCCCAGCCTCTGATGAAGCAGGAGAAAATAAGCCAAGTCTGATGACTGCTTATCTGCCATGGCTTATCAGTGGGCCCTGCTCTCTCCCTTCTTGTACAATCCAGAGGAATGCTTTCATCAACTATTTGGTAAATGCAAGTTTTTTTAGTAGCTCTAGGAATATTTTTAAGAAGGAGGAAATCCCACTTCATCCCAATTTTTTAAAAGTGTAAATGCTTTAAGAAAAAAAAGACATGAAATCATTTGCCAGTTGTTTATTTTTTGCTACACCAGAAAATAGAATTGTGGGAAGACTGTCTTGGGTATCAACATAACATTCCATGGGATAGTGTGTGTGTGTGTGTGTGTATATTCCTAATACGTTCCATACTTAATGGCAATTTGGAGGCACTGTCATGCACTTGTATGACTTGAATATTTAAAATGTTTGTTTTTCATGTTTGTTTGCTTGTTGTTTAATAGAATTGCATCTGAAAACCATTCTGTCATCATGGCTCTCTTGTCAGGAGTGTGTGCACTCTGTAACACCTTTGGTCATGGTCGTCCAGTTCTCCCGATCACTTTGTTATGTGCTGCGAAGGGTTGAGCATTTGAATGTGCAGAGTGTGTGACGTTAAATTGTGACTTAGTAGGACTTATGATGTAACAGCTTATCAACATTTGAAGATAATATTAATCATTGCCTCTAAATTTAAAGCTGGAAAGTCACTGGATTTAGAAACTCATTGTACCTACATGCCATTTTACAATTTTGGTACGCTCATTAAAAATTGTGTACAAATTGTTCATAATGTCTCTGTATTGATCTCAAAGCAGTCAATAAAATGCCAGTTACAAAAGAAAAGGAGAAAAGAGATGCTATCTTCTTCCCTTTGGTTTTCCAACTGCCGGCCTTTGCACATTTCGTTATAATCTTTGGCTTTGCCTTTTGAGCTGCCCTTTGAAATGTTCTATTATGGTCTTTGACTTCATCTTTTCTTCCATTTGCTTTATCTACTCTGCCATTAAGAGCGAGTTTCCGAGTCTCTTCCAACATCCACTTTGAGCTTTTCTTTCCTGTCTTTTTGATGCCCTTTCCTTCCTTAATGAATGACGACCTTGGTGTCCTCCCACAGCTCATCGGGTCTTCTGTCATTAGTGTTCAATGTGTCAAATCTGTACTTGGGATGTACTTAAGATTTGGGTGGGACAGGCTCAAAGTCATATTTAGGTTTTTTAAACTTTATTTAATTTCCCTCAGATTTATCCTGAATCTACATATGAGGAATTGATGAGGGGAAAAACTGATAGAAAAGAAAACCACTTAAATTCAGAAATAAAAAAAAACAGAAAACAAAAAAATAATAGAATTGATTAACAACATCGATCATTGGTTCTTTGAAGTGATTCATAAAATTGACAAGGCACTGGAAATTTTCATAAAATAATAAAAAGGTATGGTGGAGTGAAATTTCTTAACATGGTTCTTCTACTTGTTTTAGTAACTCCCACCAAAGGACAGGGTAGGACTATACAAATAAGGCACATGTAAGACTAATAGAGGGTATTGGTCATTTTTTGTTACAACCCCCCCTGGTTGTAAAGATGAGCCATCTTTGAAGCAGTAGAAGAGAGAGACGCCCCAGAACCTGTGGAAGAGCATGCTCCAGATCTCTGTCTGAAGTGATGGAGGCTGAGATCAGGGGCACTAGAGATTGTAGCATGGAGGCGGTGGAACAGAGCAAGGGGAGAAGCTCAGGGACAGAGAATAGCTTTACCTCATCTGGTCTGAGACTATGAAACGGTGAAGGAGAGAGACAGATTAGCTGCCTGGCCTATGGGGACAAAGGCCAAGATATCACATGTCTGAAAGGATGGGGACTGGCAAGAGTCTTGGCTTCTCGCTGAGAAATGTTGCTATGGAACAATGACATTATCCTTACTGTTTAATGATCCTGACTTGTGGTAATTTTCTAACTCGCCTTAAAAAAACCAATTGTGAGTCTTGTCTGTGAGTTCTGTGTGGACATGACAATAAATTATCAAGCCCAGCATAAAAGTAGAGGAGCATGGGAGGAAAGGTTGGTGTTGGAATGCGGGAAAGGAGGATGGAAGGGGGAGAAATCTCTCGTCCATGCCTCATAGATATAAGGAAGGCAGAGGATGTCAGATATGTCCATTTCCATGCCAGTCACTTCAGAAGAAGAGGATTTAAACAACACAATTAAGAAAGAAAATAGACAACATCCCAATAAAACCCGTTGAAATGAAAAGGATAACAGAATACCATGAAGAAGCACATTATAACAAATTTGGAAAC
This sequence comes from Echinops telfairi, assembly GCF_000313985.2. Taxonomy (NCBI): domain Eukaryota; kingdom Metazoa; phylum Chordata; class Mammalia; order Afrosoricida; family Tenrecidae; genus Echinops; species Echinops telfairi. Next base: position 11,496,464 of record NW_022111373.1, read on the forward strand.
CTTGAAGAAATTAACATATATCTAGAAATCTACAACCTGTCTAAACTAACACAGATTGAGGTAGAAATTTTGAGCAGATGCAAAAAATAAGAAATTAATAATTCATTGTGTAGTTACATAATTTCATGTCAACTTGAAGATATATAAAAGTGTAGAAGTAGCATTTAACCTGTCAATCTGGTCACAGACTTTTGGTGACTCCTTGTGGGTGTCCCTTCTCACACAGAGGGTACTGGAATCCTCCCCTTCTCTCTCTGCCTTTGCCTTCCTACTGGCTGACCCTGATAGCTGACAGAGCGACTGACATTGGTTCCACACGACTTTGCACCCACCAGCCTGTGCTCTTCCTGCACTCTGCATTATTGCATGTGGCTGTGTGAGGCTAAAGAGGCACTTATGGACTAGTCTCAGACTTATGGACTTGAGTTGGACTGCGCTGGGATGTTTTCTTGATAGGCAATTACTTCTTGATACAAAGCTCTTACACATTTATGAGTGTCAGTGAGTTTGTTTCTCTTGCCAACGTGACCATCAAGTTGATTCCAACTCATAGTGACACTAGGGAAACCAGGTGGAACTGCCTCTGTGTGCTTCTGAGACTGTACCTCTTTATGGGAGTGGACAATTCATCTTTATCCTGAGAAGTGGCTAATGGTTTCCACTGATTGACCTTGTGGTTTGCAACCCAATTCTTACCCCACTATGCTTCCAAGGGGTTGCCACCAAGATGGCTTCACATATTCCAGTCTATCGAAAGGATGAAATACTCCTGAGCTCATTGGAGGAAGTAAGCATAACCCTGGTACAAAAGCCAAGAATGGCACCATTGAAAAGTAAAATAATAAAGTAGGGGGACTTCTGATAGCATGAAAAATTAGGCACACATGCTACATGGACCCAGAGACCAAACAAAACTGATAAGGATCATAATTCTGGAAACCTGAGCTTCAGAGGAAATGACAGAGAAATAAATCGAATACCTACTAGAAGAAGCAGTTAAACAAATATGATAAGAGAGGAAACAAAACAGATAAATCATTGGCTGGCCTGATGCAGCATGGCCATCTTGAATTTTGCAGACAGTACAGTATTCCACTGAGACAGCAACCAGACACACCGGTAGGTGGTGCAAAGGCAGGTGGGATACTTATTTATTCCCCACAGTCTTACGGAACAGGAGTGTGGCCAGCCTCCAACCCCACACCTCGGTAGCTGGTGTACTTGCTCTCTGCCTGAGCAGGCACCCCTCTCTGTCTGAGGATGGAGTTGCACCCTCCTGGAACAGGCTCCTGGTGCACCATCCGCACTTCTCAATCTCCATGAACTTCAGCTCATTAGAGCAGCCTAAAACACACTGCAGAACAAGCTAAGTGTCACAAGCCACGCTGGGTGGGCAAGAATTCCTTCCCTAACCACTCGCTGAGTCTGCTTGAATGAATTGTTGACCAGACCCCGGACTCCAGGCAGAGTTAGGCTGACTGGAACTCTATGACAGGGCCTCCTCCCTTGCGCTCTCTCCACCATCATCACCCTGTGAACGACTTGGTCCTTGTGCACTTGGATTGAAAATGGGTGCTCAGCCCGCTGAGTTTCATTCTCTCTGGATCCGCTCTCTGCCCAGGTTTCCCCTTTCTTTCCCTCAGCCCCTCCACTTCCATACCCCCACCCCTGCTTGTCTTTTCTTTCCGTTTTCTTGGTTTTGATCCTTTTTCACCCTGGCTATTAGGTTTCTGTTTTATTTTTCCCTTCTTTGCCCTCCCTTTCTTTATTCTTTCTCCCCCTACCCCACTTCTCTTACTTGATTTTCTTTGCTCTTTCCCTTGCCTTCATCCTAACTTTGCTTCTTATAGTTTTTCTCTTATTCGCTCCCTCTGTTTAGATTTTCCTATCCTCCTTCTCAGAGTATGTGTTCTTGTTCTTGTTTGCCTGCCTTCCGCTGGTTGTTTACTTGTATCAATGTCTTGTTGACGTTGGTTTTTGCGAACTCAATCGCACTGTCAACGCCTCCATCTGATGTCTCATCCGCTTTGTGGGCGGGGCCCTCGGGGCCTGTGGCACAGGCGTTGGGTTACTAACCACAAGGTCGCTGCCGGAAACCCAGGCGCTGCTCTGGAGAAGAAGCCTGAGGCTGCCTGCTCCTGTAAAGATGCGGTCTCAGAAGGCATCGAAAGCAGTTCTAGACAGTCCCATAGGGTTGCTATGAGTTTAAATCGACTCAGTTGTGGGGAGTCTGAAGGTATGTGTATATTTACAAAATTCATACTCTTTAACATTGCTTTTAAAGGTTTTCAGTGAGCTTAATTCTCTTAAACCGGCAGGCCCATACGCTTCTCTGTTCTCTTTTGGAATACAGTGAACCCTCGCCACTTCGCGCTTCGACTTCCGCGGCTTCACTCTATCGCGGTTTTTGAGTAACAGCACCCACTGCCTACACCCGCTCCTTCAGAGGAAAAAGGCAGCGACCCACCTGTAGAGTACATCCCTTAAGTCATTTCATAGGCTATTGATTACAGTATTTGTAAGAACTATGTGTAATAATACTGTGTGTGAAATATGTAATACTGTAAACTAGATGCCATAAATAATATAATAAATGATAATTGTAACGTCCAAAATGTTTTACTGTATTTTCCCTTTTTCGTTTAATAAATTGGGTAATACGAGTGTAATGGTGACTAAAGGGTGTTTTTTCATGTCCTCTATGCTCTAACTACGAAAATATTTGATTCACAAATAAGTACGTATTTCTACATTCTTGAGATGTATCATGATTTCTTCTGCCACATGCTGTTTCTTCTACCTGAAATAGATCCATTCTCTCAACCTGCACACTTCCTTAGCCACTTCCCGTAGCCTTCACACATACCTTTACTTCCTTCCTTCAAGTGTCCGAGCACCCGCTTAAAAAACAAAACAAGCAAAACTCCCCATGGGTTTCCGAGGCTATTACTGTTTACGGGAGTAGAAAGTCCAGTCTTTCTCCCGCAGAGCTGCCCGTGCTTTTGAACTGCCGACCACACAGATCGCAGCCCAATGTGTAACCTCCACACCTTCAGAGTGCCACCAATCTATGTCTTCATGACACCTGATCTTTCCCATCGTCTTTACTAATCCAGTGTTTATTATTATATGGATGATCTGCCTTCAATTTCATTCAATGCTGATTGAAAAATAAATCAAACACAGTTCATCCATAAGTGATCCTGCCAACGTGCGAGGATGGCTCAGATGGGACAAATATATGATTTCTACATTTACAGTTCTAAGATTAGTGCACATATTCACAATTCAAAATGTTTGCATGTGTATGTGTGCGTGTACGAATGTGTGTGTGAAAGATACAATATCAAGCATAAGAGAAGGTCTTCAGAGTTATTCTGAGACAAAAAAGTTGACATTGACAAAAATACTTCTTAATTTTCTCATTAGAAAAATACTCCTTTCTTGTATTCGTTGACTAAGAATAGGAGCATGACCACTTCCCTGAGATGAACGTAGAATTTCCCCTGAATGGGGTGTTGTGGTCACTTACTTTGTTGAAGGGTTGGCTGCCCATCCTTTGACCTCCCTTCAGGTATCATGGAAATCCCCCTTGAAAGTCACGCTGGGATGTGCGGCATCGATTCCCACTAAAGACGCACAAACATTCAGGTTCTCGTGCTTCTTACCCCGGAGGGTGTAAGGAGCTAGGCTTAGCTGATCAGATGTTCCTAGCTTGCAAATCTTGAACAAGTAGCACAAAGAAAGAGAGGCATTTTGGAATTCTTTCCAACAGCAGTGCTGAGTGCCTGTGGTAGCCCTGGTGCCAGTAGCTTGTTTAATGTCATAATCGTTAGCTAGGCTAGCAAGCAAACCAGCTCCTCCAATGGCAGAACCTTTCTCAGATGACAGCTGGGCTTCCATCCTGTGGTTTCTACCAATTTTCACAGCTTAGCTTTTCCAGCAATTCTTTCAACTACACAATGACATAATTTCATTAAATTATTTTCTCCCAAAGCTGACCAGAATCCAGTTCTGCTGCTACAATCAAGACTCATGTCTTTTTAACAAACCACGGCCGGAAATGAAGTTCACTCAACAGTACCCCAGAAAAATGTAGGCAGTCTTCCATAGTTGGGGTTAGCAGGACTGAACATTCTGCCGGCATTCCTTAAAGGGAATGGTATTCCACAGACCGTACAGACAAATGTCTCTTCCAATCGTTGTCTCTGCTCTTCAGGAGCAAGGTACACATCGAGAGAGAACTTTCTGTGACCAAATAATTGCTCTCTGAGATTTTTAAAATGTGTGGCGTACCTGCTTCGACGACTCCAGCCCATTGCCGATGAATGGATTCTAACTCATAGGGACCCTCTAGGACAGAGAGAGCTGCGCTATAAATTGTCCAAGCCTCTGTCTTTACCAAGTAGAATGCATTATCTTTCTCCTGATGAGGGTCTGGGGGGTTCAAATGGATGAACTTGTGGTCAGTGGTCCAGCAGGTGCCCCAAGAGATCCTTAATCCTCCTACACATGGCTCCCAGTCAGAGTGAGGGCCTAGATTTACCTCAGGGCATGGACTGCAATCTAGGGGACCTCTAAGAGTGGACTCAACAGTCTCTAACTTTTCTTTATTCCAGCAGTTCCTGGTTGCTTTGTTGAAGAGAAACTCTGCAAGCCAGGAAAAGTGAACTGCTGACTGAAATTGATCATGTGATTATGTTGCTCAAAGTCCTGGAAGCTCCTCTTTACACCCAAGTTTTGAGATCCATAGTAGCGAGAGGAATATCATAGTCTCTAAAAAGAGTGGCCACTGAGGCAGGATGCAGTTGAAATGTCCTCCCGACTCCAGCAGGGCAACTATAATTCCAAGAGGACACAATGACATTGAACATCAAAGGCAAAGTGGGTTCTAGTCAATGGACTAATGATACAAGCTCTAACCCCAAGAGGTTTCCCCTAATAGCTTGTGGGATAATTTGTTCTGAAGTGGGATCCTAGTTGATCTGTTTGTTTGTTTTCTATTTTAAGTACCATGAACTGCCTAGAGAACAAATGTGTCTGTCTTGGAAGAAGTACAGCCATAATGATCCTAAAGCACTGACATCATGTACTCTGTGCACATTGTCCGGAGAGACCAGTCCCTGGAGAAGGACATCATGCCTACTTAACTCGAGGGCAGCAAAAAAAGAAGGCCCTCCAGAACATGGATTGCCACGGTGACGGGGAGGACACAGAACCAGGCAGGGTTTCTTTCTGTTGCTCACAGAGTTGAAATCCCCTTGAGGACACCTAACAGCAGCCACTGTATAAGATGTATAAAAATTTTAAAAAGCCTACCTCCAGGACGGATGCTCCATTCTCATACAGAACTGTGGTCTTTGAATCCAATTTCCAGACTGACTTAATGTGTAGCCCACAGCTTTTTAAGGAAAAGAAAGCCCAGACGCTGAGAAGATCGAAATAACCCCATGTGTAAGTGCTTCTCCTCGTACTCTCTCCTCCCTCCCTTTCTCTCCCTCTTCTGACTCCTTTCCCTGCCTCTCTACGCACACGCACACACACACACACACACACACACACACTCACCCTTGCCTTTGAGTTGAGTCTGAGAACCCCATGTCTCCGAGCAGAACTGTGCTTCATGAGGCTTCATTTGGCTGATTTTCAACAGCGAGGAACCTCTGGATAAACTCATTCTTCTACAGTTTTTCTAAGTGTGTGTGTGCAAATACATGCACACACACACACACACACACACACACACACACGAATGCATGCCCACAACAGGTAGTAATCTTATTGTCTTTGGGGAATTGAATATGTATTACTAGATTTCTGAGCCTGGATGCGAGCTCACTCTTACCAAACTTTAATGCCCAAGGACTCATAGTCCAATGCAATTTATGTTAGAAAGTGAATTAATTCCTGAAAATAATAAAGGTATTTTGTTCTCAACCTGCTTTTGGTGAAAAAACAAAAACCGAGTCCGTTGCCTTTGAGCTGATTCTGACTCACGAGGGCTCCAAAGAAATCCCGGATCTACACTGTGATGATGGGTTAGGGTCACAGACATACACCGATTTTTTAATTAATGAAATGCAATCAAAGTACAATGCCCGTGTTCATTAAGCTTGGCAATAATACATAATGTTACATAGCAATATATAATAGTATTAAGATTACTATACATAGTAATACACATCCTCCTCACTTTTCAACTATCTCATTATCTGATATTTCACATTAAGACAATAGTGAAAAATACTATTATACTACTATTTTACACATTCATGATTGAATTAATTAATAAATGCCAAGGTTTGAGGCAAAGTTATGAGTCAGCTGGGCTGGGTTCTGATCCTCAATGGTTTGGAAGTTAGGTAATAATATTATTTGATAATTATATAGTGATGTAGTCATATCCATTTTTGTGATCTGACGGTCATGCTCCATATTCATATCATGCTGATTTTCACATACAAATTTAATCTTTGTAACCTAGCCATGTTGATAGGTAAGAGGTTGGTGTATAGCAAATATATGGTGATAACAATATAGAAGGGCTCAAGTTCAGTAGAAATTCATTTCATATATATGTAACAGTCTAAATAGATGCTCCTTACATTGTAGGAGCAAGACAACTTCTGCCTTAGGGCCCCTGTATGCCCTCTGGCCGCATTGTTGGTATCAAGACTATGGAATGGGAAAAAGCATGAGGGAGGCAGGCTCATTTCTGGAAAGAAATGACTTGTACCCTGTCTGTTCATATTCCTTTGTCAAAATCTGGTTACAAGAGCATCTGTAAATACAAGGAAGAAAAAGAAATACAGTCTAACATTTTATCAAGGGAAAGGAGCAGGTGGATTTTGGTGAGAATCTAATCATCTCTGCCTTCATCTGTGTGTTTTCCCCTCTTCCCCTTGCTGCGTGAGTTCTAGGAACAGAAATACAAGATTGGCAAATCTCCCATATGGGTTTCAGGACACACAGGATAAGAGGTATTGTGATATGACACCAAGTGGAAACCATTGGAACGCCCCCTCGAGACCAACATAATAAATCAAAGCACGCCTGCTTTACTGGGAAAGCACAGGGATCAGTGCCTCTACCAAGACTTGAAAGATTCCAGGGCGGTGACTTTTCCTGGTCACATTCCTATTTAACTCACCGGTTCAGATGACAGATGGGCCCTGGAGAATAACAAAGGATTGTTGTAAACTTATCAATCTTAGCTGCTATTCTGTGTGTGTGTGTGTGTGTGTGTGTGTGTGTGTGTGTGTGTTTAAAACTGGGGCAAGTAAATATAGCTTTAGAAAATGAATAAACAGCCATAACACACTTGATTATTTTTCCCCTTACGTCTATAAATATTAATCAATGGAAGCAATTTAGTTTACTTGAAAGAGTCAGAGGTACCAACTCCCCTGGATTGTGTAGACTCTAGTACTTTCCGTAATTTAGTACAGAAGGACATTAACATTTTCATGATCTCAAGACACATAATGCTTATCCATTATGTTAATAGCGATACTAGCCAATAATAATGTAGCATGATACATGTACCAGTCTTGATGTGACGCACACACACCAAAGAGAAGAACATTAAGGGTGTCCCCACCTCAGTAAAGGTTTTGGGAGTCCAGTGATTTAGGAGGGTAGGATCTCACTTTCAAAGTGAAGAAGTATTTTGTGGTACCCTGTGTCCCACCCCTATTGGGATCTTTTGATTTAGGAATAAAACATATACCTTTTTTGAGTTAGCTTGAAAAATTTTTTAATTGAATTCAGGGATGCCATACTTTGAGTAGGTACTAAAGCAAGCAAAGTTTCTCCCATTAGTACTGTTAGAACGCATATAGCTCTGCTCTTACTCTACAAACTCAGAGCATAAAGAAAGCAGCCAGCTTCTGTGTATTTCTGTCGTATATGGAACAGCCACAAGACATGAACAGAGAATTCAGGATTGAACTCCTAAAACTTCTGAAACCTGACAATGATATATCTTTGTCTGTAAACGCACACACGCACACACACAATTCTATACTTATGGAAAAGATTTCCACTGGGCATTATAGAGGTTGAATACTTGACTATGTTACCGCAGAGGACCAAACTAAGCTACCTGTCATGATTTAGTGCCATTCTGTTCCACTAGAATACAAACTCCATGAAGAACGGAAGTCATCTGTCTTGTTCATTACTGTAGACCCCAGAATGTTCCTGCTGTGTAGCAGTTACTTGGTAAACATATGTATGTCGATGCATGAAAGGACAGAAGGAAGAGAAAAGAGACAGGAGAAGGAAAGAGAGGAATCAAGAAAATGGAAACAAACATTCTCTCAAACAAAATTTCTATGTTTTTATATACTGAACTAAATCTCAGCAGGTTCTGAAAGAGCGCTTTTTCATAAGTCATTTCCTTAAAATGCGAGCAGGCTCATTCATATCTGACTAGAGCCCTTCCCTCAAATCTTATCTGTTGTTTCAAAGGAAGTTCTATAAGACAATTTGATTTAAGAGTAAACAGTTCAGTCCCGGCTCATAAATTTCTATAAGCAAATTATACACTAAAAAGAAGTGGGCAGTTGTATCCTTTTGGTCCCCCCGGGGGTGGAACTGAAGTACAGGGAGCTGATATACTAACAGTGAATTTTTCTTTTTTTTTTTTTGTCTACTCAGCTGGAAAGAGAGATGGCCCACATAAGTTTGCATATTGATTAGTGAGCAGTGGCTACTAATTTTCCATAATTAAATAATCATTGTAATTAATATTTGTAATAAATTAGGAAGATTCATGATAAAGGGAGTGGTGAGAAAGAAACCTCTATAAATTACTTGCAGTAACTTCTTGAGATGGAAGCTGAGTAAAAGATATTTATGTCCCATGAGAATGTTCTCAAACACCTGCCACTGTGAAAAAGTAGTTAACTTAAGAGGTATGTAGAATAGCCCTCCCTGATGATACTAACCAACTTCTTTCTGCTGGTCCTTGATCAGTGGGGTGAGGATCAAAGAGCATTGATTAGAGGTGTGAACATTATGCATGCACTCACTAACGTTTAAGCACGAATCCTGCAAACAGGGGAGTTCTACTCACACTGATTATCTAATATCCCAGCAGCAAAAATTTCATTGCCGTATGATAAATATAGAATAACATTTCGGGAGGGAAATCTTTTGACACAGTATTGTTGTTAGGTGCCACGGAGTTGGCTATGACCCACAGTGACCCTATGCAAAACAGAGCAAGACACTGCAAGGTCCTGTGCCATCACTACAGCTGTTCCTGTGTCCAAGCCCATGGTTGCAGCCACTGTTCAATCGACCACAGTGAGGCCTTCCTCGGCTTCGCTGCCCCTTCTTTTACCAAGCATGGTGTCCTTCTCCAGGGACTGGTCTCTCCTGACAATATGTACAAAGTATGGAAAACACATCATCGGATGGAGAGTAGATGCTTTCTTGATGCACACTTAACCTTTATATAAAACTCTCTCTTATCCATGCATTTCTGTGGATTTGTTTCTTTAAAGTACCCAGACTAACACATGTGAGTTAATGGGTTAAAGTTGGACTTGTGGAGCCAATTAAAAGGGAATTGTTAATAATGTTTATGCTCATTATGACGATGCTTTTCGGTTCGGTTGTCAGGATGTTTGCTCTCTTTATGTGGAGGTATAATCCAACAGGTTCTGTAGTCTGTTTTTCATCAGTACGTCCTTCAAGTTCGCTCAGTTTTGAGCAAGCAGTTGAATCGCCTGTAGATCACAGGTTGCTCGTGAGTCTGCCTCTAAGTGATGCTGCTTTCTTTTCATGGCACAGCTCAGATGAAGTAAGCATGGCGAAAGAATACAACCCTGATGCACACCTTAAAAAAAAATGTTTTTCTCCTGTATGTGTGTATATATTTGTATGGGTATGTGGAAAGGAATTGTAGAATATACACTAAACTGATCAATTACATCAAAAGATCGTGAATGTGTGTTATATATGATTGAGATGGATAGAGAAAATGAGAAACTTTGCCCCCATCATATTATCTATTGTGTCATTCAATTCTCCGTAACTTTACAAAAGTGTACTAGAAAAAAATGCAAGGGAACAACTACAATGAAAAATGTGTAACGAGTCTTTGGGTTGCTTCTTTTTTGGTTTTCTTCTTTTGCGTAATTGACTCATTAAAGTTTCTTGAGTGAAAGTGCTCAGAGAAAATCAGTCCTTCTGGAACAGCCCCTTCAAAAGGAAGACTTTAAATAACACCACAAATCGTTCAGGAAAACTTCTTCTTTCTTTTTTCTACTCTGATTTAGCTGTTAATTATTTGGGCATGTCTTTTAAACCGGTGACTGATGATGCCCTTGAGGGCTTCATTTTTTTTCCCCTGGCTTGGGAGACATTTGTTTTAAATTTTTACAATTTAATAAAATACACTTGATCCATAGAAGAAACTATCCTGGCCGGAATACCTCTCACTACATTTAGGTCACATATCATATGACTATTTAAATTAGAAACAGAACGTATGCTTTCCTGTTTCTGAAAAACCTTTCCAATGTTATCTCAGGATAAATAAACTCTTATGAAAATTCAAGATAGATTATAAACTGCTTTTCCTTCTCAGAAACCTACATAATGTGCAAGCTCTTGATTTTTGTTTTCAAATGCTTTGTGAAGTATGGTGCTGCTCTGTTCTACAAAGGCAACAATGCGTTTCTGTTGATTTAAACAGCTAATTTATATCATATTAAACTCATGATTTCCAAATGGTCCAAAGTGTAATTCTACACTACATTTACAAGCTTAAATAAAAGATTTACTTTAAAAAGCTAGACTTCCATATTTGAAATTACTTAAAAATAATTTCTTTTTCCCTTATGGAAAATTTGCATTAGAACTAATTCCATTTCTGAAAGCTCAACCACAACTCAAAGAACCTGTGAGGTGAGCAAAGCAGGAGGATGTGCTCAGAGGCTGCAGGCGGTGCACGCATGCTGCGGAACTGACAGGCCCTCTTCTTGTTTCTCTCGCCTTCTTGTTATCCAACTTCAGAGCCACCTCTTTCTGAAAAGGATAATGTTGGTAATTAAAATAGTCTGATTATGTCATAAATATTTATGACTGGATAGTGACCGTTTCTCTCTGTAAAACTGTCATGGACTTTCAATGATACCTACTTAAATTATATTAAAGGATACATTAGAATGTGAACTTCTTAATATAAATTAATCATGGAGATCTTTTTTCAAATTACAATAATATGTTTGTTTTGTGTAAAGCTTTTAACAAAAATAAAAATGGCTCTAGAGAGAATAAAATCTCATAAATTCTAAAGGCTCAGACTAGCTGGTATATTTTATTTCTTCGCTCTCTAGGATAGATTGTTAACCCCCAGGTCAGGGACTGTCTGTGTCTGCTCACTGTCAGCACTCAACAAATAATAAATACTATTATTAGCGCAGTGTCTGCAAGTAGACTCTGTATGATTATTATTTTTAATGGCATTAGTGAACAGAACACTAACGTGATTGTCACTTTGGGTTTTTCTTGATCTTGTGTATATTATGCTGACGAGAAATGCTTAAACTGATCCTATATACTTTTTAAAAGTACAGCGTCATGAAAAAGCAATTTAGGGGATTGCTGGGCTGTTTTATGTCACAGAGTGTTAGCGGCCCACAGAACAATTCAGTTTACCAGGATTGCCTGGGAAGTGTAGCTAACCTGAAATAGAAAGCTGTTCCTGCCAGAAAAGCTGCATGCTCCTCTACCAGGCAGAGATTTCTAGAAGAAGTGGCATTCTTCATTTCAAATATAAGGCTTTCTGCCATCTTTATCTTCTCCTCTCTCATCCCCTGAAAATTATTGGTGATACGCACAAATTAATTCCACGATGAACTTTTATGAACTCAGTTAAAAATACCTTTACTTTTTTATAGACACACACATTTGACTCAAACAAACTACAGTTTTTACTGGCTTGCTCATTTTATCTATTTCGTTACTCAAGAATTCTAAAGTGAACTAAGAGAAGTTCAGTACACTTGACAGC
>NW_022111373.1:11509428-11510987 GCF_000313985.2 Echinops telfairi
CCAGGGAAACAGTGACATTTCCTATAGTCTTTGATACTTCTCAATTCCAGATATATTGTTTGCATATTATGATAAATGTTTGTGGGTCTGCCCCACTTATGAGTTAATTCTTCTTAGAGGATTTGATTCATGATAGATATTCCTGAAAACATACTTATCTTTTCCAGGACTTATTATTATGACAATAACTGTTTCGCAAAAGATGTAAAATTCTCATACAATTGGGGCCGCCATGCCTCAGAAACATCAGAGTCTTTGTTGAGATTCTCGCAGTGGAGCTGGCCACACACACCGCATAGCCTCTCTTCTCCTCTGGAGACCTCCAATCCCACAGAGTTGCCTGGATCTTATGAGCAAAGCCTTCCCATGGTACATGCTCACTGGGTTCGAAGAACTGAACTCTGAATCTGCAGCTTTGTGCAATCGGCACTCACTGTGAGGTCCTTCTGCCTGTGCTGTGATCTAGAAAATGCTTCTGGGTAGAAAGTCAAGACAAATGCATCATTTAACTCGTGTTTTTATTTACTCAAATGTCACAGTCTTGTCTTGCTTGTTACAAAATGCCATAAAACTATTGCATCACATATTTTGTATAGTTTTTTTTTTTTTATGGTAGAAGATAACTCTAGTACCCCTAATCCTGTGTGGTCAGCACCAGAAGTCTTAATCTAGTAGAGTTGCTTAAATATTTTTTATTACCCTCGTAATATATTAACTTTCCCACTCCATACTATTTTTATTTTATGTTGATAAATTTAAATATAGTACATGATTGTAAATGAATATATATTTGGTACTTAAATAATCCCAATCACTTGTCTATCAGTTTGTCATGCCATGACCTGTGTGTTACTGTGATGTTAAAAGCTATGTCACTGGTGCTTCAAATACCAGTAGGGTCACCATAAGTGATTACAGCGGAGCTTCGAGACTAAAAACAGACCATGGAGAAGGGATCAGCTGTCCACTTCAGAAGTAGACACTGAAAACCCTATGGAGAGGATCAAAACATTGTCAGTTATGAAAACCTTATGAATAAAAATAGAGCATCGTCAGAGATGATGCAGGAAGATGAACTTCTCAGGTTGGAAGCCACTCAGAATATGACTGAAGAAGAGTAGCCTTTGCTTTTGCTTTTTTTTAAATACTTTTATTGGGCGCTCTTACATCTCTTATCACAATCCATACATTCCTCCAATGTGTCGAGCACATTTGCACATATGCCGCCATCATCATTTTCAAAGTATTCTCTTCCCACTTGAGTCCCTGATATCAGCTCCCCATTTCTTCACCCCTCCCCCACCCGCCCGCCCTCACGAACCCTTGATAAGTTATAGATTATTGTTCCCATATCCACCACAATGACATGGATGGAGTAAACCATGAGCAAGTAAAGCCTTTGGCCTTCATTTGAAGATGGGCATGACTCAAAAAAAAAGGTTGTTGACATCAAATGGAACTTGGAATATACTAAGTACGTATCTAGGAAAATTGGAAGTCCTTCAAAAAGGAATGCGTAAATATGGATATTCTAGGTGTTAGTGAGCTGAAACGGATTG
>NW_022111373.1:11512327-11513808 GCF_000313985.2 Echinops telfairi
GATTGTGTAGATGATGACAAACTATAGATAGCTTTGAGAAGAATTGCAGAATATTCCATTGTGCATGAGAAACATACATGGATCCAGACTTAGTTGTATGAAGAGAACAAGAAAGTACGTCCTGGTTTAAACTAGGAAAGATGTGAGTCAGGGTTGTATCCTCTCACCATACATATCTAATCTCTATGCTGAGCAAATAATCAAAGAAACGGAATTATGAAGAAGAATGTGGCATTAGGATTGGAGGAAGCCCTGTTCACAATGTGCGATATGCAGATTGTAGAACCTTGCTTGAAGTAAGGAGAACTTGAAGTACCTCCCGATGAAGATCAAAGATTGCACTCCTCGGTATGGATTACAAGTCAATGTAAAGAACATTGAAATCCTCACAACTGGACCAATAGATGACATCATGATACATAGATAAAAGATTGAAGTTGACAAGAATTTCATCTTGCTTAGCTCCACAATCAATACTCATGGCAATAGCAGTTAAGAGATCAAGACTCATTAACCTGGGTAAATGAGCTACACAAGGCTCCTATAGAGTGTTGAAAAGCAAGGTTATGTTGAAGACTAAGTTGCACCTGACACAAGCCGGGGTATTTTCAATCACCTCATATGCACATGAAAGTTGGTGACTGAATAAGAAAGACTGAAGAAAAATTGATGCAGTTGGACTATGGCTCAGAATACTGAAAGGAGCAGGGACGGCCAGAACAAACAGGTCTCACTTGGACGAAGTACAGCTAGAAGGCTCCTTAGTAAAGCAAAGAGGGTGAAGCCTTGTCTCGTGTACTTTGGACATGTTATCAGAAGAGATGGGTGCTTGGAGAAGGACATACTGCTTGTAAAGTGAAATAGCGTCACGAAGGAGGAAGGCCCCTGCATGATGGGCTGACACAGTGGCTTTAACAATGGGCTCAAACATAAGAACAACTGTGAGGATGGCATGGGACCCGCTGAGTTTCCCTTTGTTTCACTCAGGGTTACCCTGAGTCGGAATAGGGCTGCTTGGACTCAGAACAGACTCAGTGGCATGCAACAAAAATGAAAATATGTAAATAATCCATCATCTACTTCTCTCCATGCTGATGAACAGGTGTATTCTATGTTCAAAAGTTTACTGGCAGTGATGTACACAACATTCTTCATACACTTCTTATCCTCCGGGTCAGACACTTAGATATAGAACCAAGGAGCAGTAGGCAATCTTAAATGTACTAGGTATCATCAAAGTACACCCCAAAATAATTGTGTCAAATTATTTTATTTTTTAACTAGTAAATTAAAAATGTTTAATTAGTACATTTTAATTTTAAAGCAGTTTGGGTTTACAAACTAATTAGCAAGGCTCCCCTAAGGTCTTTCTCTCACCTTATGCGCTCGACATGGGTTTTTAGGTGCCATTAAGTTGGTTTCAACACCTAGTGACCCCACATCAATAGAACGAAAGACTGCCTGGGCCTTTGCCATTCTCA
>NW_022111373.1:11515520-11517263 GCF_000313985.2 Echinops telfairi
CTCCCCCAAAGTCCCTCCTGTCTGTCCTGTTGCTTTCTCCTCGAGCTTGCTTCTCATGCCTGTCTTATATAAGTAAGCAAACCACCAATAACAGAGACCAAACAAAATGAAAACAAAAGATTCAATAAAAAGAAGGGAAAAATGATAATAATAACTAGCGAAAACAAAAACAACAAGCATAATTGCAGGTCTATCTGCTGGCTATCTCCCCACTGGTCCTGGGGGTTTCCGGGAACTGCCCCTCCTAGCCTGAAGTCTATTTTGGGGGCTCCTCAGGAGATGTGTGGCTTGGCTTTGCTCCTGTTGCTGATCTGTTATGTTCCCTTCTTGGTTCACCCCACTGTGGGGTGTTCATACCAGACTAACTCCCCACCTTGTGTCCCCAGTATTGTCCTCTATCACGGTACGCTCCCATGAGGGGACATTGTGTCTTGAGCTGCTGTTGACCCTACAGTCCTCTCTGCGCTCTTACGAAAGTCTTTCAAAGCTTCTCTAGTGCTGAAAAACTCAAAGTGCCTCACACTCCGCAAGCCAGCCTCCCACCCAAAGGCAATCATCCTAACTCTCTCCATGGGTCTATGGTGTGTGCCTGATTGGCCACCCAGCCTATTCATGTGCAAGAAAGAACGCTGTATAAAGAAGGGATGTTTATATCTGGAAGGTCCCCCAGCTCAGTCCAATGCAAGTCAGGGTCCTCTTCAGACTCACATAGCTACAGATCAGTGATGCCCTGAAATAAAGCAAGAAGGCGGGAGATCGCGGGGCAGGGAGTGCAGAGTCCCAGGGGTCCGGATTCAGTGGAAGCACGGCAGGGCACTGACAGCTGTCGGGTTCAGGTGGCCTACATGGCCCCCTACCGTAGGCAGACACAGAGTCCCAGTGAAGTCCCAGTGAGGAAGAAGGCTACATGGCAGGGAGAGAGAGAGAGAGAGAGAGAGAGAGTTCCCAGTGTCTCTCATGCTTATACAGAAGGGCTTATGACACCAAGGAGGTGTCATCTGGCTGTGACCCAATGCATAGATTGGGCCCCACCCCTATCCTGCCCAGGAGTGCCTAGTGGACATAATCTTTAACCATTGCGGGACGGAAAGTCTGACACTCAGCCTCACAGCCTTGGAAATGTTCCTTTGCCACCTCTTTACGCAGGGGTCTCAAATACCCTTCACCCTTGCTCTTTTTTCATGATGATTGTGGAAGTCTCAATTCTTGCGTCTGAAATAGCTTACTTTATGCACAGTGGAAGAGCAAAACTGACCAATCGCTTAGTTAGTGTCTTCTAAGCCTTATTTACCTGCTCTCACCCAGTCAATTCGTGGGGGTTACAAATGCTGTGGCAAGAAAAGACACACCACTTCACCACAAGAACAAATATGCCAAATCATCTTCCAAAGAAGTAGGGGGAGAGGAAGACAGGCTGACACAAGGCGGCAACAATGGGTCCAAGCAGGAAAACAATGTTGAGGATGGTGCAAAACCGATGATGTTTCCTCCTACTGTATGACTCCGAACTGACTCCTCACGACAATGCCTACCACCACCACCACCACCACCACCACCACCGGCAGCAGCAGTGAGTCAGCGCTGTTGTTCTGGCCTTAGGAATTGCCGACATTTTGGACTGGATATACATTTGTTGACTAAATGACCACACGTTGTCAGGCATCCCAAGTGCTGCAGAAGGACATTGCGCTTGTTGAAGCAGAGAGTCACCAAAAAAGAGGAAGACACTCAATAAAGTGGGCC
>NW_022111373.1:11519209-11520403 GCF_000313985.2 Echinops telfairi
CTGAAATTTCCATGAGACAGGCCTGTAGCAGATTAAAGGAACTGAAGTGCCCTTAGGACTGAAGCTGAAACGCTATGGATTTGAAATCTTTGGACTTTGTTTCAAATCTCTTACTTTGAGGGGGCCCAATAAATGGCAACCCAAGAATATCATACATTTGCTATTTTCAAACTCTTTGCTTTTTTATGATGTCTCAGTTTAGCAAGCATAGGCCCACCTTTATGAACGAATGTTATTGAAACTTTTACCCGATCTCCAGCCTTCACTGTTTGTGTAAATCATGTCCAATCACTTGTTTTTAATCTTCACAAGTCACCAATCCACGTATTTTGGTTTAAAAATTTGTCCTATACATATATACTTTCCTTTTCTTATGGTGTTTTAATGCTATACCAATAGATAAATTAATGATACTATGAACAGGATTACCATATGCTTTGTAGGGATAATTTATGATTTTCTCCAATAAAAGGGTATTGATGTCTCTAAAGTGAACCAAGGCCACAAATAAAACTTAGTTATAGGAATGGATTTTGAGTTTGTATTGAATTGTGGGCCTAATCTAAGAAAAGTTAGCTCTTATGATATGGCCCTACTGCCTGCTTGCCCTCGTGGCGAGATCATGGAAGATATGGGTGCTATAGCAAAGGGTGGTGAGGAAATCAGAGATGCCTGGCTATCAGAGAGAATAGTGTCTGGGATTGTAGAGACTTGTCTCAAAACAAGCAGCCATCTAAGTGAGGCGTTGGCTAAATCCACATGGAAGAAGCACACCCCAGGCTGTTTGATTCACGAATTGTAAACAATAAACTCTAAGAGCAGAAAGAAATCTAAGGAGGGAATTGATTTATTAGATCTTAAATTATGAGTACCCAATTTGTAGAAGTCTCTGGATGACCTTTGAGGGCCCAAGAGCCATTTGCAGGGTGCAGATTAAGCCTCTGATATATCTCTGACCACAGACCAGACTTGTGAGTAGTCTTACTATCAGACTGAGTGCACTGGAAAGTGGATTACTCCAGATGTAGTTAGGTTAATTTGAAATTTGATTAATTAATTTTGACTTCAAAATGTTATTAATCTTTTCAAAGAACCTTTTAGTGGGGTATTTGTACAAAACATTATATAAATAACATATTTCTTTATTATTTAGAACTTTTTAACTTAAATTATTACCTTTGCGGATATTAAATA
>NW_022111373.1:11523252-11525283 GCF_000313985.2 Echinops telfairi
ATGACATGTAAATGTACTTGAAACCATGTCTCGCCAGCCTCGTATTTGAAGAGCATTCTGGCTGTACATCTTCCAAGACAACGCTGTTTAATCCTTTGGCAATCCTTGTATTCTCAATACTCCTTTGATGCATTTAGATGCACAATTTTTCGGTCTTACTTATTCAATGTTCAACTTTCACATGTTTGTGAGGCGATTAAAAATATCATGACCTGGGTCAGACGCAACTTAGTCCCCAAAGAAAACCTCCCCAGACAACTCACTCACTGCTATCCAGTAGATGTCTGCTCACGGTGTCCTAGAGGACAGGGGTGGCACACTCAATGAAAACACGGGCCATTTGGTGCAACAGGCCACATCATAGTTACAAATTTTGTTAAATTCATATTTTGAAGTGAGGATTCAGGAATATAGATAGGATAATTAAAACACTATATAATTATTAGTATTTTTCCAAATTGAGTATCTTTTAAAAGTGATTAATGATAATTTGAGTTTATATTTCCTATTTTTCCCTCTCATTTCAATTTACCAATTTTTAAATCTTCTTCTCTTCCTCCCTTCTTTTCTCCCTTATATTTTACCGAATAAGTGTTTTATTTTAATTGCAAATTTTTATCTTAATTGGCTTTGGAGTCTCACATTATAGGCCTTTTTTTTTCAACTTTTAATATGCATATATTACCTAACGTTTAAACGAATCACTCTTTTCATTTAGTATAGGAAACAAGAATTTTATTTTTGTGGATTACTTTATAGTTGGCATGAGTCATAATATGGGATTACTAGCAGATTTGAACTCATTATGTTTAATAACTATCCTTCCGTTTGAGTCCGTGTGTCCTAAGATGGAAATAAAGAAGTCATTTGCATGGCTTCTTGGTGACTGCAATACAGTATGTGACCTGTGCTCCACCAATCAACGACTGCTGACAAGTGAAAGAGGTGATGCCAGTAGCGGTGCTAGAGAGTTCCTGTTTGGGAGCGCACTCGGCTCTTTCAGGCAGAGGCGCCAACTGCTGCTTCGTAAGCTTTCTGAGTGGTGCCAGCTCTAGTGTCCACATCAAAATGGGACCGAAATGGAGTGAAGTCTTTCTACATGGTGGGTTTAGTCATAATTCATGACTGGGCTGCCTCTAAGGCTGGATCTTGGGGTGCTCCAGAGAGTCTATAGGCTGTATAATTTCCTTCTGTGGATAAATTGACACGTGTGGATTTCATTCCTATGCAATGGTGGGATGTTGCTGGGTATCGGCTAGTGAGTTCAGATTCATAGCGACCCTGTAAGACCGAGTGAAATCATCCCGAGGGCTGTCACGGCTAAAATATTTTATGGGCGCAACTAAGAACTTTGAAAAACACCTCTATGTTTCTTGCTATCTGTAATTCACAAGCATGAATAAAGGCTCTGAAAAATTGGAAAAGAAATAAACTTATTTAGTAGTTTTAATTTGTTGTTTTCTCCGTCTTTGGCGGATATATGCATTTTAACTTTTCTGACTATTTCATGTACATATATTGTCGTTGGGGGACCAGAAAGACACGAAGGCCAGAAGCAGTTACTCAGCAATAATGCATGATGGATAAAGAACTGTGCCCTGAACCAATTAAATATTTGACCTGGTTTTCAATATTACTTAACAATTGCATGTTTATTTAGCTTTCAAGGCCATAACCAGAGTCATATGCTAGCCATGAGTTAATATATATGGAAGTAATTTTCTTATAGGCTCTTAATAAATTAGATGACAAGATGATAATTATTACTCTTATTTGTGGAAACTACATGATTTTGGTATATAAGATTCTGACATCATACGTCATTAAAATTTGATTTCTAGTGTCTTCTATGCTCACATTTCCATTGCAACGCTGCAGTTTTTCTAGGACAGTTTGAAGTAATACATATTTGAAATGGGCAATTCTCTGACAGAATTATAGTTCTCTGACACGAGATCCACACAGTGCAGGTCGGTATATCACAGTCTGTTTGTCTTCAGTTGGGCCCTCTGCCGACTGATTTCACCTCTC
>NW_022111373.1:11525930-11528608 GCF_000313985.2 Echinops telfairi
GGTTAGTAGTTTGAAACCACCAGCAGCTCCACAGAAGAAAGACTGAGCTTTCTACTCCCATAACCAGTTACCATCTCAGAAACCCACAGGGGGTCACTATGAATCCGAATCGACTCGATGACAGTGAGAGTTTGTTTGTTTTTGAGTGATAATAAAAATATAGACATTATCTTGGATCTCCAAGCAACTTAATATGTGCCTACTATATAGTAAGCTCTTTGGGAGAGGGTGGAGAGGGTAGCAATAGAATTAGTAATATATTAATAGCAAGCTCTGGAATTCTCCATTGGTTCATGTGCACGTGAAAGTTGGACACTGAATAAGGAAGACCGAGGAAGAACTGATGCATTTGAATTGCAGTGCTGGGGAAGAATATTGAAAGTACCATGGACTGCTAAAAGGACAAACCAATCTCCGTTGGAAGAAATAAGGCCAGAATGCTCCTTAGAGGCAAAGATGGCAAGACTTCGTTTTATATAGTGTGGACATATTGCCAGGAGAGATCAATCCCCAGAGAAGGACATCGTGCTTGGTAGACTGGAGGGACAGCAAAGGAAAGGCCGGTTCTCAATGAGATGCGTTGGCACAAAAGCTGCCTCCAGGGGCTTCGGCATAGGAACAATTGTGAGGATGGCACAGGATGGTGCAGTGCTTTGTCTTGTGCACAGGTCACTGTGGGTCAGAACCAACTGCATGGCACCTAATAACAACAACATATTATATTACTTATAATTTTATAGTTCTGCAAGTCTGGAATTTGTCAAGCCACATACACCTTCGCACATAACCTCAGATGGTTTTTGTACATAAAAATTTAACTACTTCATAAGATTGTTGCAAACCTTGAATAAAACTAATGAAGTGCACCGAGAAAAGTGACTAAAAGAATATCAACTTTTACCCTGTAATAACTGAGAGAACATATTAATATAGTATGTGGTATATTTCATTGGAGTAGAAAGGTATTGCATCAGTAAAGCTCGAATCAGCAGTAAAGATAAATAACAAACTAAAAAAAATCTGTAAAAGAGAAAACTTAGTTGCAAGTGAAGAGAATACAACACATTTTACATTTTCCTGAGGGATCAAAAAGGATTAGAATTTCAAGTACAAAGCTATTATAAAGGAAAAGGGAAGATCATGTGATCATTTTATTGTAAAAGCAATGAAAATGTTTCTTAATGCAAATTATTTTCCTCAAGTTAACAAAATAACAAAGCTAGATATATGTTTGGATTGGAATCTCTTAATCCTCATTCTTTCTCCAGTCTCATATCCGTTTTATCATCTTATTGATGAAGAGCAAAGCTTGGCTACAGTAGCAGATTTTTTTCTAATTCATTCCTGAAAGAAATATATAATTAAGCAGGAATGGCTTAATATATATTAGGAAGGGCTTATACAGAAATCAAGAAAGAATGAACTCCACAAATGCTTATTGAATTTAACATAAAACTGATTTTTTTCACAATATTGTGTCCGGAAATGGTGACAAATTAATGCCACATAAGAACAGCTAAAATAAAGTTGCCTTTGATTGGTTTACTTTTTCTATGTCAGGGAGATTTATTATCTAGTGGTAATTATGTATTTAACAAACTTTAACCTGACTTCCCAGAATTGAGAACTAGAAATCTATCACTTAAATTGCTTACATTCCGGGCACCTTCCCTTCTCTACACTTTATGGAAAGACAAGTGATACATTTAGTTGACCCTAACTGATGATAATGCCTGATAGTGATAGGGTTCCTGATGAATGGGGAGGAAAATCATTTAAGACATTCACATTTTCCTTTATTTCACATAAATGATACCTCCTACACTCGAATTAATATTTAAGTATATATCTTTTTTAAAGTTATATGGAAATTTTACTGTCCAAAATGTCAATACAATTATATATACATATCTTGACCTCTTTTGAGGTACCATCAAGTTAACGTCTCAGAACAAGGAGGACACACACACACACACACACACACACACACAATGCCTGAAATACAGATATAAAAATAAAATTTCATGGAGTGTCAGAACGCTTAGTATAGAAATAATGCCACTCCTCCAAAAACGGTGTCCTCACTAAAAGCCCTGAGTAGGTTATCCTCGTAGTAAAAGAGTCTTTGCAGCTGTGATTAAGGTTAAGTACCATAAAAGGAGTGGAGGATTAGCTTGCATTGACTGGCTGGGCTCAGTCTAATCATGTCAGCGCTGATAAGTGAAGAATATTTCCTGGCTGTGTGTGGTCAGACGAAGATGTGAGGGTGGAAAAAGACACAAAGAGATGCATAGTTGGCTTTGAAGATGAAGGGAGGTGGCCCCTTTGAAGCTCAAATAGGCAAGAAAATGAGTTTTGCCTTAAAGCATCAGAAAGGAATGCAGCCTTGCTGACACCTTGACTTTGGCCCAGTGAACCCGCATTAAACTTCTCACCTAAAGAACTTCTAACCAAACATAACTCTTAAAGTTATGTTATTATTTGCTACTACGTTTATGGTAATTTGTTATAGTAGCTATAGAAAAATTTTACAGCATATACAGATGCCATAGGTAGCCATGCAAATAGAAATCCCAGTCCATTGGACAACTTCTGGGAATAATAGGGAAAGGTAGAGTATGACTAAAAAGTATGCCTTCTTAATAAAGGTCCCCTTTTAACTAGCTATGAGACCTCTG
>NW_022111373.1:11528914-11531600 GCF_000313985.2 Echinops telfairi
AATGTTTCTAGTGAGAATTGCAATAATACAAGGTGGATTTAAATCATATTAGCTTTGTATTATCTGAGAATTGTGAACACAAATTGGTTTATCAAGCAAATCTGACAGTTGTTTGATGCCATTAGGTCAGTTCTGAATCATAACAATCCAGTGTACAACCGAAAAAAAATACTGTCCTACTCTGTGCCCCCTTACAATTGTTGTTAATGTTGAAGCCAATTGTTAAAGTCACTATGTCAACTTATCTCCTTGAGATTTTTCCTCTTTTAGCTTCACTTCTACTTTACCAAGCATGATATTCCTTTTCCAGGTAAGGGTCTCTTCTGATACCATGTCCAAAATATGTGTGGCAGTTACGTAATCTCCTGTTGACTTGCGAAGGGGTGGAGTCTAGCCTAATATAGACTAGGTCATAGCCAATAATGACTCTGGGTGAACATGGCCTTCTCCTGACGATTCTAGGAACTCTGGTCTTCCTCCCTGGAGGTGGGACACACACTCTCCCTTTAAGGCATTCCTGTTGACAAGCCACATGGAGCTATGCTGGTGGAGCCAGAGCCCTGGAGGTGGAGGAGCCACATGGAGAACCACGCCACCACTGAGATGCTTCTACCATCACTGAATCCACAAGACTTTCCACCCAACTGGTCTGTGGTCTTCCTGCATTTGGCATCATTGCATGTTGTGTGAGTCTGAGAGGGATTTATAGACTGGTATCAGGCATATGGGCTAATATCAGACTTATGGACTTGATCTGGACTGGCTGGAATGTTTTCTCAATATCCAGTTGCTCTTTTGTGTAAAGCTCTTTCTTATACACATATGCGTGTCTATAAATTTGTTTCTCTAGTCTATCCGGACTAACACAATATGCTAGACAAAATCTTACCATCCTCACTTCTAAAATATATTCTGGCTGAACTTCCAATAGAGATTTGTTTGTCCTTTTGGCAGTTCATGGCACTTCCAATATTTCTTGCCAACATCATAGTTCAAGTGCAACGATTCTCCTTCAGTCTTCCTTATTCAATTCATGACTTTCAAATGCATATGAGGCTATTGAAAATATCATGGCTTGGATCAAGTGTGCCTTAGTCTTCAAGGGACATCAATACTTTAATCTTGTGGAGCTGATTTACCCAATGAAAAGCAGTGTCATTTGCTTTCTTGATTGCTGATTCCATGAGCATTGATTGTGGATTCCAGCAAGACAAAATCCTTGACAACTTCAAACTTTTCTCCATTTACCATGATGTTATCTATTGGTGACATCCGTGAGAATTTCAGTTTTCCTTACATGAAATTGCTATCCATATCAAAGGCTGCAATGCTTGATCTTTATCAGCAAGTGCTTCAAGTTTTTCTTACTTATAATAAGCAAGGTTGGGGCAATGAATGTACAAATGTGCTTTACACAATTGATGTGTGTATGGATTGTGATAAGAGTTGTATGAGCCTCTAATAAAATGATTTTTTTAAATTTTTTAAAAAGAGCTGTAAGAACCCCCAATAAAATGATTAAAAACAAACAAAAACACGGTCGTATCATCTGCATATCAAAGAGTGTCAATAAGCCTTTCTCATATAGTCTAGTTGCTAGAATTATTTACTCAGCATACCAATTGAATAAATATGGTGAGAGAATACAACACAGATAAACACCTTCCTTGATTTTAAACCAAAGTAGTATTCCTTTATTCCATTTGAGTGATTGGTCCAAGTTCTACATGAGCATAATTAAGTCTTCTAGAATTTCAGTTCTTCTCATTGATATATATAGTTTATTATGATCCATACAATTGAATGCCTTTGCATAGTCAATAAAACACAAGTAAGTATCTTTCTGAAGTATTGTCTGCTTTCAGCCAAAAGATCCATCATCTGATGTCAGTGATGGTATCATTTGTTTCACATCCTCTTCTTAATCTGGCTTGAATTTCTGGAAGTTCCCTCTTGTTAATGTACTGTTGCCACCATTTCTTAATGATCTTCAGCAAAACTTTATTTGCATGTGATATTAATTATATTGCTCAATTATTTCCCCATGCTGTGGGATCACCTTTCTTTGGAATGGGCACACATAGGTCTATGCCAGTCAGTTGACCCGGTCGCTGTGTTCCAAATTTCATGATATCAACTAGTAAGTGTCTCCAGTGGTTCATCAGCATGTTGAAACATTTTAATTAGTATTATGTCAATTCCTAGAGCTTTGCTTTTTACTACTTCTTTTGGTCAGGTTGAACTTCTTCCTTCATTACACTGATTCTTGATCATATGTTAGTTCTTATTGGTACAGTGACTTCATGTATCCTTCCATCTTCTTTTGATGCTTCCTGTATCATTGAATATGCTGCCTATAGAATCTTTTAATTCTGCCAACTTGGCACTTGATTTTTCTCTTCAGCTCATTCTCTTAATATATACGGAGAATAGTCTCCCTTTTCCACATTTCATTATAATGCTTTACTTTGTCTTCTTGAGCTGCTCACTGAAATTTTTGATTCAGCTCTTTTACTTCACTGTTTCTTACATTTGCTTTAACTACTACTCTATAATCCAGAGAGAGTCTGAGAGTCTCTTTTGACCTTGATCTTTTCTTTCATTCTTTCTTTTTAATGACCTTTTGATGTCATCATGTATGATCTTCCTGATGTCATCCCACAGTTCATCCGGTATTCTGTCATTC
>NW_022111373.1:11534045-11540705 GCF_000313985.2 Echinops telfairi
TTAATAGGAAAGATTTTTTAAAAACCTAAAATCAGAACAACAAATGCCAGTGAGGATGTAGAATGATTGGAACTCTCATATACTCTGAGGGCCTATAAAATCATCCAACAACTGTGGAAGTGTGGATGTTGTACCCTTAAAATTCTGAAAATCAAAATACCTATGATCAAGCAAGGAGCTCTGGTTACATATTGGGTGTAGTTAGTTAAACTCAATACATAGTTGGCAATGAAATATTGCCAAAAGGGGCTAATTTATAAAATTTACAGAAAATTTCAATATGTCAACAAGGAAAAGACAAATAATCCAATTAAGAAATGGGCAGGTGGCCAACAAACATATGAAGAAATGCTTGAGATCATTAGCCATTAGAGAGATGAAAATCAAAACAATAAGAGATCACCTTACCCCAAAGTTAATAGGAATGTTTTTTTTAACCCTAAAACAGAAAATGAAAAATGCTGGTGAGGGTATGGGGAGACTAGAAGACTCAAGCACTGATAGTGGGGCTATAAACTATGCAACAAGTGTGGAAATGGCGATATTGCTTCCTTTAAGAGTTCAAAAAAATACCTATGATATAGCAAGGAGCTCTCATGATGTAGTTTGTTACAGGTTGAGCTGCTAACTGCAAGGTCAGCAGTTCAAATCCACCAGGCCTATGGAGAAAAACCGAAACCCACCAGGGCAGTTCATTACAAGTCAGTCATCATAAGTCACACTAGATGTCTCTGAATGAGATGATCCAGCAATCCCACTATTTCGTATATGTCCTAGAAAAGTAAAAGTTTTGAGAATCAAAACAAATACAGATGGGTGGGCTTTAACAAGTTTCTGAAAGAAATAAATTTAATGTAGTTTTCCATGAACATTTTGAAACCCCTTTCTATGTACAACCATGATTACCACAGTACTAAAGCGATGGAAACAACCTAAATGCCCATCAATGGAAGAAAGAATGAACAAAGCATAGTATGCACACAGGTACCATTAAAGAACGATGCATCTGTGAAACAGTTCATAATATGGGTGACGCAGAAGGACATTATATAGAGTGAAATACTCCAGTCACAAAAGGACAGATATTGTATGACACAACTATTACAAAAATTAAGAAATAATTTTCACAGAAAAAAATATAACGGTTAACAATAGTGAAAGGGGACCAAACCCCCCAACCAACCTGACTGCCATTGAGTTGATTCTAGCTCAAAGCCACCTTCTAAGCAGGGCAGAACTGACCCTGTGGGTTTCTGAGACAGTCACATTTTCTGCAAGTTGAAAGTCTCATCTTTCTCCCACAGTAGAAAGGGAGGACAAAGTACTCACTAGAAAAAGTAGACAAATATTAACTTGGGTGAAGGGGAATGCAATATTCAATAATTGTGAGGTCAGTAAAACTGGTGACAGTATTGAGAGACACTCAGAGGAATGCAGAATTTAAGGCACCAGAGATAAATACTGTTATACATACAATCCTGAATTAAATAGTGTGTTAGGCTGGGTTAACTAGAAAAGCAAATCCAGAAACACTCATACAAGGAGTCCCCCCCCCACCCTCAAAGAAAAAATGTTCATTTGGTTTTTTTGATGTGAGGGTGATACTACAATTTGAGTTCCTTCCACCAGGTCAGACTGTTAATCAAGGTTTTGGTTAGAGGTTCTGAAAAGATTGCATAACAGTTTGTGACAAAAAGGCCTGAGTTGTGGCAGCTGGGGGGCAGGGGAGAGGGAGGGGACTGGTTTTGCCACCACAACAATACACCTGCTCATATAGTCATCTCAGTGTGGCAGTTTTTGGCAGAAAACAGCATGCCTTTCTGGCCCCACACACCTGAGTCACCTAACCTCACTTTGTGTGACTTCTTTTTGTTTCCTTGAGTGAAGAGGGATATGAAAGGACAGTGATTTGATGACTTAGAAAAGGTGAAGAAAAAAAAAATGAAGATGCTGTTAGCCATCCAAACAGAAGTTTTAAAAATGTTTCCAAGAATGGAATTGCACATTTGACAAATGCATTAAGTGTAGTGGAGTGTACTTTAAAGGAGATAAAGTTGTTCTGTGAAAAAAATTAAATACATAGCTTTGGGGAAAAATTCCGTTTATTTTGGGTACCTCCACATATATGTATAAGGAAGATCTTTATATCAAAGAGTAATTGTATATTAAGAAAATGCCCCAGCCAACTCAAGTTTCAGTGCATAAGTGAGATAATAGTTCATAAGTCCAATACTATCCATAAATCCCTCTTCAGAATCATGCAGTACATGCAATGATGCAAAATGCAGGAAAATCACAGGCGGGTGGGTCGAAACTCTTGTGCATCCAGTGGTGGTGGAAGCCTCTCCAGGCTCTCACAGGTCTCCGGGTGGCTCCACATGACTTGTCAACATGAAGGTGAAAGCAGAGAGAGAGAGTGGCACACCCCCAGGGAGCCATTTAAATATCTGTCACCCTCCAATCCAGCTGCGACCTGATCAACAGGCTAAACTCCACCCACATATTACAAGATGCAGGTTGACACAAAAAACATATCACAAATAGTGACCTATGACTGGATACAGAGTCAAAAATATAGGCTGTATGGAGGTGGGAAGATACTTGCAACTATGTGTAGGTTTGAAAGAGGATATTTCTATACATGTATTTGCCAATCCTTCAATCATTCATGAATGTAGTGGAGTATACAAGATGAAAAGTTATGAAAACTTCCTGGACATAATCAAATACCTCAATGGAATGAGCCATTGTCCCTGGGGGCTCAGGACTATGGTCTCCAGAGACACCGAGGTCAACTGGCATAATATAGTTCACCAAGAAAAAGTTCTACATCCTACTTTGGTGACCAGCACTGGGGAGTTTTAGAGACTCATGAGCGGTCATCTAAGGTGCAACTATTGATCTCTCTCTTCTAAGGAAGAAGAGTGAAGAAATTTGAAGAAACATGGAAGCAATGAGTCCAGTGGACTAATCGACCACACAAGCCCCAGCTTCCTGAACCCAAAGATGAGAAAAACAAGATGGTGCCTGGCTACCACTACCAACTCTCCTGAAAGGGATCTTATGAGAAGGTCTTGAGTAGAGCCAGAGGAAAATGGAGAATGAAACTCAAAATCATCAAACACACAAGCTTACTTGTCCTACTAACACTTTTGGAACTCCAGGGTTATGGCCTTAGGTCTCCTTTTTGGTCTGAAACTGAACTGAGCTCAAAGGCTCAATTGTCACTCAAACATTAAATAGGTCTGTAAGCAGAACAATAATACTAGGGAGATATGCTCCCCCTTAGAATAAGGAACCATTTGCAGTCAAAGGGGCAGCATTTACCCAAGGAAAAGTTTCAGAAGGATTAGGGAAGAAGGAATAGGAATGAGAATTATAGGAAGAAAGTGGAAGAATGGTGTTTTGTTGTGGAAATTACAACTAATGATATGTAAAAAGTAGTATGAATTGTTGAATGGAGAACCGATTTGCTCTGTAAGCCTTCACCCAATTCACAATAAAATGTTTGAAAAATTTGTGACTATGATATAGGACTCACAGTGATGGAATATTTAATAGTATTGTCATCATTAATTTTTTGGCATGATAATGATATCATGCTTTCCTTTTTTAGGATTCTTTCTTCTGGAGAGACATTGTTTTAAATATTATGGAATAAAATAATAGGAGGTCTAGAGTGAACAATTGCTTTTCTAGACTTAAGACTTTGAGAACTGAAACCATGAGTGCCCCAGGCACGTGGGACTTCCCTCACAACTCATGCAATGGGAGTTATGATACTGGTGGAGAGAGAGAATGGGGTAGGCTTTGGTGAAAAATTGCTGATTCTGTAGTACATAGGTGTACTTTAACATGTCCATGATTTAAAATAAAAATCATGTGAACCTATATTCTATTGGATGGGGAAGATGGACTACGTTTTGCTAGTCAACAATAGTAAGCTTCACGAAAGCTTTATATATGAATATTAATGAATATTAAAGCAGAAAGAAACTGAGTATCATCTAAAATAATACAATCACGATTGTTGCAGTAACCTTACTGCTTATGTGTAAAACAGTGAAGTACGCTTGCAATAACTTCTTGAAGTTCTACCCATTATTTTACAGTACCCTGAGTTACAGTTTGCCCCACAACCAGAAAAACAGTATTTCCTGTGTGTTGTGGCCTGTGGAAACTTTGGCCCAGCAAAAATAAGAAACGAAACCACAACAAAGCAAAAAATTCTAAATGTTTCTCTATAGAACTTAGAGATTGATTGATTGATTGATCTGAGAGTACTCACTGCTCTTGAACCAATTCTGGCTCATAGTGACACTCGATATAGGTTTTCTGTGGATGTAGTTAGGTGTTCGATGCTTACCAGTCAGTAGCACTGGGGCTT
The DNA here is from genome assembly GCF_000313985.2 of Echinops telfairi. Lineage (NCBI taxonomy): Eukaryota > Metazoa > Chordata > Mammalia > Afrosoricida > Tenrecidae > Echinops > Echinops telfairi. Next base: position 11,538,433 of record NW_022111373.1, read on the forward strand.
AAGAAAAATGCATGCATTCGTCTCAAAATTTGCATGATCTATACACTGCTTAATGTTTTAAACTGATAGAATTTGTAAGTGAATTTGATTGAAAATATGTTCGGGAAATTGGTGGAATTAGGTCTTTAAAATTCTGTGTGTGTTTCTGAAAATTCTTTACCCTTGCATAATTTTGACAGCACAAGTGATAAATTATAAGTTTACTCTATCCTCTAACAATATTGAGTCAACCATGCACAAAGTAAACAGTTATGTTAAAATACTGTTATAATCAAATCAATGGTCCGGTGATTTGGTTCCAAGTAGGTTCCAAGTAGAATATTCTAGCATCAAAGTCCAAATTGCTTAGTGAAAAGAAAGTAACTCGTCTGCTAGTTTTCCTTCATTCAAGTTATGTGAACAGTTCTTTCCCCTGTTTCTCCCCTCGAGCAGAGAAAGAGTCCTTTATTGCTGGCAGATAAAAACATAAATATCATAGAAATGATTTATGCATTTCAAATCCATTGATTTAGAAAACGGAGTTGTGGAAGCTCGCCAAACAGTTTCATTAAGACCACATGGGTGGTGAGAACATTGACTATATTGCACCCTGCAGAGCAGGGTCTTCAAGATACTTTTTAGAGACAAACCTTGGTACTAGAAGATCTTTGAAAACATCAGGGAGGGACGGAGCAACGGAATGTAAGCATGCAGCTCTACCCTGAAATATAGGCAACCCACCCATGACTTCTGACTCATAGAGCACCTGTATAATTTCATTCTGGTGGATCCCAAATACTAAGAATGGCCGAGAAAAATGCTGCATGACCTCTTCCCACTTGCTGAATTACGATATCCAAAAAGAGAGAAACACAGAATGATGCAAGAATGAAGAGCCCTTGGCCCACTAAGTTTTCATTCTCAGACTATGTCCTATGTTGTTGAACTTGTCACTTCATGGTGTAACATTTTTTTGTGTCCCTATAAATCTTCCCTGGGTATTTGTTCGATCCTAGCGTGGTTGCTGGGGACAGTCCCCTAGCACTGAGTAGATGGTGCTTAAATGACAGCGCCACCGGCGCTCCCGGTGTGATGGAGTACAACTGCTGATAGGGTCTTCTTATTGGGCTACATCTTTATAGAAACCGATCAGCAGACCTCTCTTTTTTACACCTCAGGTGGATTGGAATCACCAACATTTCTGTTAGCAACGGAGAGTTTACATGCTGTGTGTGAGAACGGGGCATCTTCACTGTTCTGGTTGCCATATAGTTAAGCTGAAAATGATGTCGCTTTTCTCAGAGGGATGATTGATGTTTGGGTTGATCAAGCATCTTCCTGAAGCATGATGTCAAAGTTAGCGATGACGGTGTCAGACGGAGAGAGAAAGTCTAATTGTGAAAATGAAGTTTTGGACATATCTTTGCCATTTGTTTAAGCTTGATCTCAAAATTATCAAAATGTTTATGAAATGTGTCAGAATTACAAATGCAATCGCAGGTCGAAGTTTGTGTTTTGCTCCCTCCCTTTCATTCTCACTCGGAATGATGCTGTTTAAAAAGCCTCTCCGTTTACATTTCTAAATGGCTTTAGTATTGTAAAGACTGGTGAGATAAATTGCTTCAGAGCTATAAAAGCTTGCATTACAGAACAGGGGCCTCTATTGGATATCTGCTTTATAATAGAAGGAGACATTTATATTAAGATCAAATAACTTGTACCCTTTTAGAAAATGCTAATACAAAAGTCATTGCTATCCCTTGTCATTTTCTTGCTCTGTTCCACCTCCTTGTTTTCCATGTTTTTACTAAATCAGCCATCCAGGCAGGCCTAGTATTTGACTACTTTCCTGAATCAATCTAAACTTTATTGAGGAATCAAACACAAGACAGAATAGTAGCCAGAAGAAAGAATTTTGCTTTACTAAAGTGTTTTATATCAGTGTGTTCTATTTCTAAGTCATATTATGTTGAGAATCTTGCATTTACATGCAAGGTACAGTCTTAAATATGCTTAAAATTGCATGCAGTGGTTAGTTACTTGAACACAGTTCCATAAAATATAGGGTCGCCTAGATCCACCTTCAAAGTCCATGAATATTTCTGTAACATAACCTTTAACCTATAAACTGAATTAAATACAAATTTTATTTTTCGTTGCCATCAGTTCAAACAATCTTCATATGAACTCAATAAGGATTCTTCATCTTTCATGCAGTTGGTTTACCCTTTTCATAAGAAACAAATAAACCTACAAGGATCAAGTTGTTTAAATTACTTTTTTTGTTGTTTTTT
>NW_022111373.1:11542497-11543793 GCF_000313985.2 Echinops telfairi
GATGTGGAAGAAAGATGAAATTTTCACTCCTGTAAGTTTATATTCCAGGAAACCAAAAGGGACAGTCCCACTCTGTCCCGCAGGGCTACCATGAGCTGATACTGACTCCATAGTGTAAGTTTTAGTGAGTAAGGGGAAGGATGAAATCCAAGTCTTATATTTTTAAAACAAGGGGTTCCAATTTCACCACATAGCTAACATGTATTAAGCTACTGGCATCACATGAGAATGGTTAACATTAAGGAAATTGTAATTCATTCAAGCATGAACTAGGTGAGTTTTCGGTTGCTACTCCCAAGGTCTGTGGTTCAAAACCATCAAGCAGTGAGCGGGAGAAAGATGGGATTGTCTGCTCCCACAAAAATGTATAGCTTTGGCAAGCCTCTATAGAGTCTCTGTGAATCAGAATCTATTTGACAGCAGCAGCATGATCCAGGTGCTCGCTTATAATTAGGAATTTGAGACTCTAAATCAATTGTCAAGTTCCTATACTTTGGATAGCAAATCAGGATTAAAGTCTAAGCATTTTGCTTCAGAACATGAACTCCTGGATATCATACGATGAGCTTCAAGTTTCTTTCAAGCTCTATGAAATACCAACATATACCTCTGACAATCAGTTTAGCTTTCCATGCTTTCTAAGAATTACGTCAGAGCTCGGGAAAGGTGAGCCCAGCTTCTGACTACGCAGGAGAGAGTTTCCACTATTGACAGATCAGTTAGCAAGTTTATTGATTTATCATTCATACAGCATACAGTTCATCCATTTAAATATAAAACTTGATGCTTTCAGTATATTCCCAGAATTGTGATAGCCGCTACCACAATCTAATTTTAGAACATTTTGTTCTCACTTCAAAAAGAAACCTGGATAATAAAAAAGAAAAACAATTCTCCCTCCCCAAAGTCACTCTGTCAGCTCTACCCCTGCAGCCTCATGTAACCACTAATCTGCTTTCTGTAGAAAATAGGGAATTATGTGGTATTTAGTCGTCCCCTTCTAATTATTGTCTGCTACATCACAAGGTGTATTCCTTCATAGTAAGTGTCATGGTCTGTAATTATCTCAGGTATTTATGTCTTAGCTTTTCTCATGTATGTGCTTACCGTCTGTCTTCTCTGTCAGTTCTTTGGGTGACAGAGCCCATGCCTGTCTTGTGTCTGTGGCACCACCTGTGCTCGGTCAATAAGCATGTGCTGGATGGAAGAAATGACCAAGCTTAAACCAGCAAGAGGCCACATAGTAACAAGTCAGGAGCCTCTCATTCTTGTGCATTCCAGTCATCACCTAGCTCC
>NW_022111373.1:11544691-11546218 GCF_000313985.2 Echinops telfairi
CAAGAACACCCTGTGGGCTTTGGAGATGTACTGTCATCTTTTGCCAACCCTTATCCAACTTAGCACTGTGAGTTTGAAAGCAGGGCAGTCATACTGATAAGAGACTGGCTTAGTTTCAGAACTTCCTTTTTATCCATCTTACTGGTTTTCATGCTTTGCCAAATACATAATAAGAAATGAGGGAGGTACAAGGGCTATACCAGAAGGACTTAACAAAGAGGCGCAACTGAATTAACTGAACCCTGCCTTGAAGCTGCCTGTACCCTTGGTCTGAGGTACTAGGATGGGGGAGGAAACAGAGAGTGGCTATCCTTGGGCTGTGGAAGTGGTGGTCATTGGACCTTGGGGAGAACCCCTGGCATGGTGGGTGTCTAATGGAAAGGGACTCAGAATCACCCTATATTTAGTTCCTCGATGCCCCCATTGCATTGATATGACAGGTTTTGATTTGTTGGGCAGGGATCTGCACTTTCGGAATTGATCCAGGAAGTTTTCCCTGGTACCAACCCCAATGCTTAGGGTAAGCAGAGCTCAATTGATGGGGCGAATCAGAGTGCAAAACAACAGCTCATTGGTTGCGGCTCATGGTGGAACTGTACTCACATTGACTCCTCATGTCAACAGTGTTTGAAGTGCTGAGTCATTGGAATAATTATTGATGTTCTCCATGTAATCGCGTTATACCCCAGGGGGATGATTGGCAATGTTTTTCCTTTCTGTTTCTTAGGTTTGTTTGTTTTCTTCTGCCTTTTTGTTTGTTGCTGCTGTAGTTGGTCTTATGGGGTTTTGTTTTGTCATAACACTTCTGCCAAACACATGTCATCCAATTCAATAAACCAACGCCATGCATAACCCATGGACAAGGAGATGGATTCCGGGCTCCCATCTCACTCTAGCCCCAATCCAAGAATAGTTACTTCTGATGACATGGCCATGCTCGATACTCACCTTCAGGAAATAATCACTGGAGATAAGGGTGCTAAAGCAAGTGTGGGGAAGAAAGGAGATGGTGCTCAGCTATCCATTGAAATATTGTCTGGGGTCTTAAATGCTTGTATTCAAACAAGCAGCCATATAAGTGAGACATCATCTAAGTCCACACAGAAGATGCACACCAGTTTGTGTGATCTAAAGGTGACAAAAACAAAATGCAAATATGCTGAAGGTGAAAGTATCAGAGCTTAAATTGTGAACCAAATTTGTAGAAGACTAAGGTCAGTGAGTGCCCCAAATCTATCTGTATCTAGTCAGATTAAGCTTCTAGCCACAGGCAAGGGTCTTGAACAGCTTCTCTGTCAGACGGAGAGCATTATAAACTTGGTTATGTTGGATTGAACTTGATACTTGGTCAGTTGACCTCCTCTTGACCCAACCTGAATTTTCTTTCAGCTCAATTATTTCTTGTTTGTTCCATAACAAAAATTTCTTCCTTTTAAAATATTGATAGTGGCCTTTTCTTTCTTACTGATTATTTGTATTTGTATCTTTATATTATTATTCTATCCTTACCACTTTATTTTGGTTTTG
>NW_022111373.1:11546920-11548332 GCF_000313985.2 Echinops telfairi
CAAGTTCAAGCATCTGATACAAAGTCATTTGAAGGAGGACAACATAGACAGGAGTCAGTGTTTACTACTTTTGCTTTTAGTATTATGAGTCTTGTTTGGAATACCCACAGAGCTCAGCAGTTGGTTCTCCATAGCTGTGTTCCCTTCTTATTTGGAAGTGGTGATAATATTGTTAGTTAATCCCTACATTAGGTAAATGTTCTGGTTAGTATTAATTCCAAGCATGGAAGCCCTTCTTGCTTCTCGAGAGTCCTATAGTGCTAAGATAGGGTAAGGAGTTATACATTTTTTATGATCTCTGACTGTGTTTGCTACCTTAAAATTGTCAGCCAAGTTTATAATGTGGTATCTTGGCAGATACTTTAAAGGAGAATCTTTGAAATATTTTTGGTCTTCTAAGGAGCTTGCGGCTCCTTTATTGGGGAGCGTGCTGACAGGCTTCTTTCTGTTATCCGCAGTGCTAATCTCACTGACTGATGAAAGTGAGAGGTTCTTGGGTTTTTCCCGCTGGCTGTCAGTGAAAATCGGCTTGTCCCACCCGCTGCCACTGAGTCCCTTCCAGCTCCGAATGACTCCGCATAGTGTTTCCAAGCCAGTCATTTTTCAAAGGAGCAGACAGTCTTATGTCTCCCGCAGAGGGCCTGGGGCTTCTGATTGCAGCCCTTGTAGTCAGCAGCCCATCCCCTACCCACAGTGCCACCGGAAAACGCTGGGTACTGCGGGCAGTTTTCAATGTTACCTTCTTCACTCACCTTTCATATCCGAGTTCTTCTAAACGGAACCTCTAGTATTGATGGCAGTTCCTCGATAAAACCAAAGAATCTGCTGCTGTTGTTTCTGACTCACCGTGACTTTATAAGGGAAGGTAAACTGACACGTAGGGTTTCCAAGCTAGTAGGCCGTGCACAAGCCGACGGTTCGTCTTTCTGCGGTGGAGGGACTGACAGCTGGAACCATCTGTACTTCAGTTGGCAATCCGGGGTTTAACCACGGTGCTCCTAGGGCTCCTGGCTGTTCCTTGCTATGGGCATTGAAAGTGTTAAGTCTAGTAACTAATTGATAAATAATCACAATACGCATGACAAATGCTGTAGGAAGCGAAAGTAGGTATGCAATAGAAAGTGAAAGAAGGATGTTCTCTGCATGGTCCGGAGCAGATCTCCCGTGGGGCCATGAGCATGGAGCCCAGCTGCTCCGGAGGCCCGGGCCCACCAATGTCCTCCAAACACAAGCTGATCAATATCTTGGGCTCACCCGAGTACTAGAGCCAGTTCATCTGGCTAAAGAACGTTCATTGACAGATTTCAGGAGTTTTTCAAGTTGATTAATACTGCCATTATTGAAAATTAAATTGTTTGTCCTCTTGGTGATACCACTTATATAAAATATCTAAAATATGCAAATATATGGAG
>NW_022111373.1:11551178-11553980 GCF_000313985.2 Echinops telfairi
ACAAATATGTAAATGTACTTCACCCCTCAACTGAAGGAGCAATACGTGTGCACATGGATGAGAGATACTACAGCCACCTGTAAATATTTACCCCATGTGTTTTCTTTTGTGTTGTGCCTTTTAGGTTACTCCTTTTCTTACCTTAGTTCAAGTAACTCCAAAATTAACAGTATGATCACAGGTCCCATTTCTATACACCAAAGATGCAGTATCCCAACCATCAAAGAGATCCCACCCAAGTGCATGTCTCAGGAGTCCAGCAAATGCATACCTATATCCTAACAACAAGATCTGGAGGAGGGAAAGAAACCAAGGAAAAATGAGCACACCACTGCCCCTTATCTCTATAAAACTGCAAAAATAAAAGCAAGCAGCGCTTAGGACCTTTCCCACCCAAGAGTCTGAATACAAAACTCTTAACATCCTCTTTGCATTTTTTTTGCTTCAGCACCCAGATCATATGTAGCCATGAGGTATCAAATAACATGAAGTGTGGAGGGGGTAACCCTTTTGTATTTTCACAACAGGTTCTTTGTCTACTTTGAATGGGCAAGAGAAATACCATACTGTGCAGAGAAATATTGTAAACAGGGCACTTTTTTGCAAGACAATTTTTCAAGCACTATGTTAGCTTTATTATTTATCTTTATGGCAGGTAACAGAGCCTCAATTAAAGAGATAATGCTTCTTGCTGACCACATACACATCAGTAGTCTGGTATTTTGTATTACTTGCTAAGTGGTTATAAAATAAACTCTGATTTCCGTTCAATAAGTGCGCTGTTTGTTTTCCCTTTTATTTTGCTTTGAAATATACATTTGAAGTCAGTTTGATGATTTTGTAATTATTTCCTAGGAATAATTAAATTAAATAATAAGAAAAGCAAACAAACCTTTAACACAAATTATTTCTACATAATGTATGAATACAAGTAGATTAAGATTCATATTTAAATTATTGATTCATAATTGGAATGGCTTAATTGTGGCAGTCTAATTGTAGCACATCCTAATTATAGAGGCTTAATCTGGTCTAGCTGGGCTGTGAAAGATTGAAAATTGGTCCTAAAATTAACAAATTATTTAAAGAAATAAACACTATTTAAATTCCTAACCTTGAATTTTGGTAAGAATATTAAACCAATTCTGGTCTAAGCTAATTCTACTGTATATGAAATCTAGAATCAGTTAACTGCTTGGTAGCTTATTTCTACAATGTTCCATTATTAGACCAAGGGAATAACCCATATCAATTCTAATATTCTATCTTTCTTTGGTTATGATAATGAGGCTTCTAAAAACGAACGATACAACTCCTCAGAAAAAACGGGACTTTCTACCATGTATGCAGCTTAATTACTTTACGAGTCTCTGAGGATTAAAATGTCAGCATTAAAAGATTAGAATCGAATCACTGAATAAGTCTTTCCCGTGTCCCAGGGAATCTTCTCATATTTTGAAAGGGAAGACTAATCAGCTAGCTCTTGAATAGCGGATGATGTGGTAAAGTCACTTTTCATTGAGGAAGTAAACATTCTCCATCACAGTCCGAATTGACATTCTTAATGAATAGGAGGCACCTTCAAAACCTTAATGGAAAAAATAGAATTAAAAATGGATAATGATCTTTCCTCCCAAACTTTTTGGAGCCCCCTCAAATACATTTCTGTAAATTAAAATTATAAATTTAAAATTGTTAAATAAAACTTAAAATTGTTTTTAAAAATTCATAGAATTAGAAAACCAAAAGGAAGAACACATTCAGCATATCTTAATTGAAAATTTTCTTGAAAAAAACTTAGCCTTGAGTTGTAATATTGAAAGATTTTATGGGCAAAATGTGAGTGATGCAGGAAACATCAAAATAAGATGGAAAGAATACAGAGTCACTGTACCAAAAAGAACGAGTCAGCATTCCACCATTACAGGAGGTAGCATGTGAATAAGAACCAATTGTACTGAAGGAAGACGTTCAGGCTGCACTCGAAACATTAGCCAAAAACAAAGCTACAAGAATTGGTGGAATCACAATTGAAATGTTTCAACAATCTGCTGAAGCACTGGAAGAACTTCCTCGTCTATGCCAGAAAATTTGGGAAAGTGCTACTTAGCCAACTGACTGGACGAGATGCATATTTGTACCCATTGCAAAGATGGCTCAACAGAATTAAATTATAGAATAATAACACTAATATCACATGAAACTAAAATTTTCACAATGAGCTGCCAGAAGTTTAGATGATTTAGAAGAGGGTGTGGAACCAGGGATAGTGCTACTGATATCAGATGGATCTTGGCTGAAATCGGAGGCCATATGGACGATGCTTACTTGTATTTTAGCGATAATGCAAAGGCATTCAGGTGTGTGGGTCATTACAAACTATGAATGGGTTTGAGAAGAATGAGAATTCCAGAACACTTCATTGTGTTAATGCTTAACCTGCACATTGATCAAGAAGCAGAACCATACTACATGTTTTAAAATCAGGTAAAGTGTGAGTCAGGGCTCTATTCTTTCACCATACTTTTCAATCTGTATGCTGAGCAAATAATCAGAGGAGCTGGTCTATACGAAGAAGAACATGGCATCAGGATTATTAACAACCTGCATGATGCAGATGGCACAACACTGCTTGCTGAAAGTGAAGACCACTTGAAGCTCTTGCTGATGAAGGAAGATAAGGATTGCAGCCTTCTGTATGGATTACAACAAAGTATCAAGAAGACAAAAATCTTCACAACTGGAACACTAGGTAACGTAATGATAAATGGGGATAAGATTGAAGTTGTCAACTATTTTGTC
>NW_022111373.1:11561248-11562145 GCF_000313985.2 Echinops telfairi
GTACTTGGAGAAAAAGAGTGAATTAACAAAATGAAGTTTGTTATAGGCTTTAATGTGAATACAATTTTGAAGTGTATTATATTTTGCATGAGAGACTATGTTTCTAATGTATAGACTTGAGTCTATAGCTCTTTAGCCTAGCTACAACAACCTACAATAATGCAGACTGAAATAAGCATCACTATTCTCTACCAACTATTAATATCACTTTGAACAATTTATTGGATAAATTTGTCTTAATGGGACATGAAAGTATTGCTTTAAGGCTAACTTATACCAGAAAACAAAAACAAATAAGCCAAAAAACCTCACTGCCGTAGCGTCTATGCCAATTCATTGCGACCTTATAGTACAGAGTAGAATGCCCCTGTAGGTTTCTCAGACTGTGACCTTTCCAGGGGTAGAAAGCCTCTTCTTTCTCCCATGTTAACTTAAAAGCATTGAAAAATATGTTCTGTAAAGCATCTCTTGCTTTCACTAAAGATTTATAATTTAATTTAATACATACTCAAACTTTCTACTACATTTTCTTATATTCAGTATTCATTTCCATGTTGTAAACAAATGCTAAACATTTTTGGAATGTACATGAAATATATCTTTTTGTGGCTTATCTCCTGACCTTTTAATAGGAAGTGATGGCAGTTATGGCCTTTGTACCAGAATATTTTTCCAAATAATGCACTTTCATCACTACGAAGTATTTTATCTGCATGTATGCCGCGTGAGGGTTCTTTTAATTATAAGTCACTGAAATATACCTATGAATAATTGCTATGACTATTTCAGAGTAGCATCTCTTGTGCCATAGGTTTACCTGGTGATTTGGACGGACAGTAAGACTCTGGGTATTAACCAAGAGAGTGTGTAGTGGGTGAAGAAGGGTGAGAGGGAATC
>NW_022111373.1:11564206-11565093 GCF_000313985.2 Echinops telfairi
ATTGGGGCTCATACAATTCATCACAATACATAGATCAATTGTGTAAAGCACATCTATACATTTGTTGCCCTCATTATTCCCAAAATTCGCTTTCCTCTTGAGTTCCCGGAATCAGCTCATCCTCGGGTAACTTGGTGCTTTCTGAGGATGGAACATCCATTTCGGAGAAAGATCCTGCTGAACCCTTGGATGGTTCAGTAGTGGATGTTCTTTCAGGAAACTTTTCCCACAGCAATTCATTTCCTTGATTAGAATCTAAAACCAGGCCCAGGGCCTCTTGCTCCCTGCTGGGTGGCCCGTCCTGGGCTTCGGTGGCACCCAGGGGTGTGTTATCCAGGCGGGCGAACGGGTTCCTCCGGTCCAGGGCCCATGGATGGTGCCAGCGGCGGCAGCAAAGGGGCGGAGGTGCAGCCCGGCGGCCAGGGCGGCGAGGCGCTGCCTCTGGATGCCTGGAGGCGGAGCCGCAGTTTCTCTGGCGGCTTCGTGAAGCTGGGCGAGTAGCCCGGGTACCTAGAGCTCCATAGCTCCCGGTGGATGGCGAGGAGGGAGGCCGACCGGCGTCCGACATCATTTCTTATATAACACGTATTAATTCTCACACTTGTAATGGTACCAGAAGACGGATGACATAGTTTCTAAATCACAGGATAAGTCCATTTTGTGGTCACAGAGGCTATGAATCATTGAGGCCATACTTGAGTTCCCTGTCTTGAAGCTGACAACCTGCTGTTATGAAATGATGGTGTCGCCTTTGAAGTTATCACCTCATCAGTGTGCAGCTTGGCAGAAACTGTCCTGTGTGTCCTATACTTTCATGGAAGCTTTACTCGAGAGGACAAGTACCAGCTTAGAAAGGAAAAGACTGGAGGATCATCTATTTATGTGAC
>NW_022111373.1:11566393-11568723 GCF_000313985.2 Echinops telfairi
TTCCATATTGCGGGTCCCGCTTATCTAGCACTTACACCCTTTTAGTTCTCAGCATTTGTGACCCAAAGGCCCACATCCTCCAAATCCCCATTGCTCTTCCTGCAGTGAAGGATGGAGAAGTCTAGTGCCTTCCATCCCCACCCTGTTATAAATCACTGGATTAATAATTGCAGGATAAGTAATTTCAAGGAAATCGCGGTGGGACTGACAGCTGGGGGAGTAGGGGGCAGGGCATGAGCAGTGAGCCATTTATGACAGAGACAGGGGAATAGCAAGGGTTCTTAGTTGATTTTGTCATTTTTGATAACAACAGTGAACGGCAATTTGAACATTTTTAAAGCTTAAAAGGAGAGAGAAAATTACACTGAACAAACTGCCATGAATTCAATTTTGACCCATGGGGCCTCTTTGGAAAAGGGTAGAACTAACCCTGTAGATTTCTGAGACTGTAATCTGTACAGGGGTAGAAAGCCTCATCTTTCTCCTGAGGAGCACCTGGGGGTTTCGAACTGCTGATCTTGGGGTCAGCAGCCCAACAGAAGAAAACTAAATGAACTTGAATTGTTATCTCTTGACAGAATCAAAGATAATTTTATAGCAAGCTTAATAGATACTTGATGCTTTTTAATTTTAGGTAAATGTAATGGAAAGATCCTCTATTCTACATTTACTGCCCTCCATTCTAAAGCAGAAAAACCTCTTAGCTTATCATAAAACTTAAAGCCTCCCCCCGCCCCCTGAAAAAGCTAATCTAGCTTCAAGTACATTAAAGTCTTAGGGGGAAAATTCTAAGTGTTCAGATGTTTTAATACTGTAAATAAAAATCATTTCAGATGTAATATAATATTCCTATATTTCTGTGTGCAGTAATGCAAGCCTCCTTTTGCAATATTAATAAATTATCTGGGTAAGTAGCCACCACTTATCTGTCAGTTTGTCACACTGTGGGGCTTGTGTGCTGCTTTGATACTGGAAGCTATGTCACTGCTGTTTCAAATAGCAGCTTAGTCATCCAAAGATCGCAGCAGAGTGCCCAATCTCGGAACAGACTGTGGGGAAACAATAAGCCTAAGTCTCCAGACTACTGAGGAATGAGCCCCTGGAAACCTATGGATAGCATCAAACCACGGTCAGATACTGAAGCTCTCACGAATCGAAGTAGAACTTGGTCACAGAATGCCAGAGGGTGAGGCGCTCAGGTGGGAAGGCACTTGGATTATGAGCGACGAAGAGCTCCTTTCTTAAAGTAGAGTGGACCAGAATGAGTTGGGTGGAGTAAATAAAGCCTTTGGGACATTCACTTGTGAATGGGGCATGACAAATGAGAAGAAACAGCTGCAAATATCAATTAGTAATTGTAACATGCAATGTATGAAGTATGAATCTAGGAAACTTGGAAGTTGTCAAAAATAAAATTGAATGCATAGGGAATGATATTCTAGTTGTTAGTGAGCTGAAATGAACTGGTATTCATCATTAAAATCAGAAATCATATGGTTCCTTATGCCGGGAATGACAAAATCAAGAGGCATGGTGTGGCATTCAACACCCAAAAGAACATTCTGAGATGTATTTTGAAATACCAATTTGAAATCCTGTCTGGGATAGGAAAATCTCTATCCCTATACAAGGAAATACAATCAATACAACTATTACTCAAGTCTGTGCAATAACCACTAAGTCTAGTGATGCAGAAATTGAAGAATTCTATCAATGTCTTCAGTCTGAAATTTATTAAACATACACTCAAGATGCATTGATAATTACTGGCAATTGGAATCTAAAAGTTGGGGAAAAAAGAGGATTGAACAGTAGTTAAAAAATAGAGCCTTTGTGATAGAGATGAAGCTGGGGATCACGTTATAGAATGCTGCAATACCGATGACCTTTCATTACAAATAGTTTTTTTTCCAACAGCATAAATGATTACTATACATGTGAATTTATCCCGGTGGAATGTACAGAAATAAATTGATTACACCTGTTAGAAGAGACCATGGAAAAACTCAATATCAGCAGCTAAAACCTGGTCAGGGCTGACTGTGGAACAGATCATCCATTTCTCGTGTATAAATTCAGGTTGAAGCTCAAGAAAATTAAAACAAGTCCACAAGAGCCAAATATGACCTTGAGTGTAACCTCCCAGAATTTTGAGAACATTGTGTGTATCTTAATATTCTCTACTGGATCTCTGTGTTCTAATATCCATTGTAATGGGTACATAGAACTCACAGACATAATTCATTATTAAAGGGTTTATTAATGAAGCCAACAAATTGTAATGCCAGTGAGAAGTACTCAGGTTTGAATTGTTTATCAGGATATGTCAA
>NW_022111373.1:11569322-11608625 GCF_000313985.2 Echinops telfairi
GTCATTCTCTGCCCACGAACATTAAAGAAGAAGTCTGACACATTGAACCCTAATGACAGAAGACCTGATGAACTATGGAATAACATCATGAAGAAAGCAAAGGGGCATAAAAAAGAAAGAGAGAAAATAACAAAGTGGATGTCAGAAGAGATTTTAAAACTTGTTCTTCATCATAGGGTAGTTAACGCAAATGGAAGAATGCATGAAGTCAAATTGCTGAACAGAAAGTTTTAAAGGGCAGCTCAAGAAAACAAAGTAAAATATTGTAATGAAATGTGAAAAGACCCAGAGTTAGAAAAAAGAAACGAAAAAGAACATGCTCAGGATATCTTAAATTGAAAGAAATAAATATTCAAGCCTAGCCTTGCAAGACTAAAAGATTCTATAGGCAAAATATTGATTAATACAGAAAGCATCAAAAGAGGACAGAAAGAAAATGGAACCACTCTAGCAAAAATATCTAGTCGACATTCCACCAAGCGTATACTCAAGAAGCAGTGGTACTGAGGGGGGAAGTCCTAGCTACACTGAAGGCATTAGCCCCAAACAAGGCTCTGCGAATTGATGGAATACCAATTGAAATGGTTCAACAAACTGATAAAGCACTGGAATCACTCACTCATAGGATATGTACATACATTTATCTTTAGCACTGTCATCAAGTTGATTCTGACTCATGGCAACCCTATAGAACAGGACAGAATCGATCCTGAGGGTTTCTGAGACTAACTTTATGGGAGTAGAAAACTTGGTTTCTCTCTCTCTCTCTCTCTCTCTCTCTTTCTCGGCAGCTATGGGTTTAAAACTGCTGAATTTACAGTTAACAGCCCCATGTGTAATCACTGCGCTATGGATCGGGTAAGATGTTCACCCAGAAATACTTGCGGAAAGTTCCTGCTGCCCTCAAAGAACGAGTGAGTGCTCTGTTGCGGTGGAATAAATTCTGTGGGACAACTTTCCTGTTCTTTCGCTAACCAATTCAGCATTCATTTTTCTTAAAATCCCCTCATAGCAATACCCCATGATTGTTCTGCCCTTTGAGAAGATCCACTGATTACTTCTTTGGGATCCCCATCCCCAAAAGAAACCATAGTCTTCAGAGCTGACGCACACACAAACTCACAGCTATTGAGTCAATTCCAAGTCTTTGCAAACTTAGAGAACTGGCTAGAACTTCCCTGTGAGTTTCTAAGACTCTTTATGGGAGTGGAAAGCCTCATCTTTCTCCACCAGAGTAGCTGGTGGCTTCGAACTGTTGGCCTTTTGGTTAGCAGCCCAAGGCGTAACCCACTATGGCACCAGGGCTCTTAACTTCCTGGAATTAAACTGTCCTGGTGAATCCCACTCAGAAGCCTCTGTTTTGATGGAACTTCTTTTGAAGGCTCCCTAATCAAACTAAAACAAGCATATTACCGAGACAACTTGCCTGTTACCTTCCAATGAACACAAATACATGATTAATCACATATTGTTTGGAATAAAACCATACATATATGAACCAGAACCGTGCTTGCTATATATATACATATATATATATATATATATATTTAATTTATCCTCACAAATGTGCCGGCAAATTATGTACCAGACACTATACTGAGCCAGTTAACATGAACTACGCCAGTTGATTCTTGCAACAAATCTGAGATAGTAGGACTGAGGTCTTCCAAAATTTAAGAAAATAAACATAGATAACACCCAGACATAGTTGTTAAACATTATATATTTTCTGGCTTCCCTTTATTTTGGTTCAATTCAGTCACATGCCACCTAGTGCTATCATGGAGAACTGCAATTTATCAGTTATAGTATTATAATATTAATTATATTAGTATAATAAGGAGCCCTGGTGGCAATGTCTGGTGTCGAACTGCTAACCATGGTTCAATTCCATCAGCCACTCCTTGAGGAAGAGACGCTCCCATGAATATTACAGCCTCAGCCTCAAACCACAACAGATAACCTCACTGCCTTCGCGTGTCGTTCCAACTCACCGTGACCCTAGTGAACCAAGTGGAACTGCTCCTATGGGATTCAGAGACGGTGACTCTACGTTTTCCACCACAGAGTGGCTGGTGGATTTGAATTGCTGTTCCTGTACTTCGTAGCCCAACACTTAAACCACGAAGCCACGGGGTTGGGCTCCTAAAGACAACCCTCGATGAGGTCCCTATGAGTCAGCATCAGCTCAATGTCAGTGGAGTTGGTTGGTTTTAATATAATATAAGGAATACAAAACCTTTTCAGGAGCAGACAGTTTTCAGTCACAATTTCCTTTTTTTTGTCCATCCTTCCTTTCATCCCTTTTGCTTTTTATGGTTGGTGTTGTTAAACATGTTTGAAGTCAGTTAATTGTATGGTAGGAATGTAGTATATAACAATTTACACATTCCCGCCTCAGGCAACTTTAACATCAGAAGCTGTGCTACTAATTAGCTGATAAAAATCTCAGATTTGACCAACAGCACAAAGAAAAAGGAAGCAAGAAGCAAAAAAAGGGCCAAGAGTAAAGTTTAAATCCACATCTTGAATGTCAACTACAGTTAGATAGAAAGCAGAAGGAAATTCCTTTTAGTATATCTAATACACAGTTCTGGGTTTTCTGTTGACTCTTCTAACCCTTTAAGAAATGTCTTAACTATTCTTAAACATTCTAGTATACAATTTCCTGTAAGAATAGGAAATCTTAATTTCGTTCCTTAATAACATCCAACCTTGCTGGTTCAGAAGTTAGCTGACTTATCTAGATCTTCCAAATTCTTGCTATAAAAAAGAGCATTATCTGATTATAAACCGAAAGAAAAGAAGCGTATTTGACAGGTCTACACAAGTTAATGAAGCTGCTGCAGGTGTATCGTGTTCATGTGGTCTATGCCGGTCTGCCTAAGATCAAGTCCCTTATCTTGAAAAATCATGGATTCAGTGAAAGCATGGGCTCAGATGTCTGGAACAAGACTCTCGTAGAAATAGGATATAAGGTATCGAGGTGCTTTCCTTTGCGGTACATCAGACACTCGTGTAAGGGGTCACTGAGGGGCAAACATAAGTGCATGGCCACAATGGAGCAGTACACATGCTAAAAAGCAGGGATGAGTGGATGGAGCATATCAGCTCCTGGGAAGCGTTGGAGGAATTATGCCAAGCGAAGTGAGCCGAGCACAACAGGACAAGTACAATGTGAGTCCACTGAGGTAAGCTCAAAAAGCACAACGGGCATAGAGAATCAATGACCTAATGCATAATTTCCAGGTTAAGGTCTAGGCACTCCGGGCAGAGGTCAGACCCAACCCAGGGATGCATATGGCATCCAACTAAAAAGGAGAAAGAAAGAAAGAAAAAAGACAACAGTAGTGCAGTAGTTGGGGGCAGCACACTACTTCACCCACAGGAGAGTATGTGTTATGTCTCCACAGGAAACGGAGAGAGAGACCCAACCACATTCTGGTGTGCCAAACCTGGAGGGCAGCATACTGGCATGAAGCAGTGAACTAACAGAGAGAATGGCAGGGAGGTTGACCTGTTCCTGAGAATGTACTACAGAGGGCAGTATAGAAGATACAGGCTGGAGAGAGTGGTTGGTCTGACCTGACCACCACACGGAAGCAAATGAAGAGAGAGAGAGAGAGAGAGAGAGAGAGAGAACCTCATCCTGGTCCACCTAGCCTCAAGGATGACATCCTTGCTCAGAGAAGTCAATGCCCAGAGAGGACCATAAGGCCCGCCTCAACACGAGACACAACGTCCCCTCACCAGCCCACAGTGCCACTGGAGACACAATGGGCAAGTGTGCCTGGCCTGCACCCCCCGCTACCCCCACACACACACACACACACAGCAGAGTGAACCAGGAAGAGAGCACAACAGTACAGCAAGGGGAACAAAGTCAAGAAGTCCCTGAGGAATCCCAAAAATAGACTTGTGAGTCATGGGGTAGTACTTGGTAGTACTTGGCACCTCATCAGACCTGGCTGAAAGACATTCACAAAAGTCAGCTGATAGACCTGGAACTATTATGGGTTTTTTTTTTTAATTCCCTATTACTATTATTATTTTAACTTTCACTTTTAAAAAATGTTTTAATTTATTTTTATATGTTTATATAAGATAAGAAGGATAAAAAAACCTAAGGAGAAAACAAGGAGACCAATGGTTCAGGGTGGGGGTGGCAGAGTGGGAGAGGTGCATAGAAGAGGAGGAGACAGGAGAAAGGGAGCCAGAGGCCAACAAACTCAGGGACAAGGGAACAGCAAGGGATCTAAAATCAATGACAAGGAGGATACCGAGAGGAATTACTGAGAGCCAAATGAAGGGTGAACATGATAGTGGGGCAGGAGGAAAATAAAAGGAAACAGAGGAAAGAAATAGGAGGCAAAAGCTATGCATAATTGTATAAATATAGGATGGGTTATTGATCTATGTACATATACTTGTATGCTAAAATATTAAAATAGCACATGGACTTTGGGGCTCTACTTAAGTGTTCCCTCAACACCAGGACAATTTGTACTTACAGTCTGGCACTGTGTGATACCTTCCTGACACAATATCTGAAGACAAAGTGGGTGCATAAGCAAATATGGTGAAGAAAGCTGATGGTGCCAGGCTATTAAAAATATAGCACCTGGGGTCTTAAAGGCTTGAAGTTAAACAAGTGGCCATCTAGCAGGGAAACAACAAAGCCTACATGGAAGAAGCACACCAGCTTGTATTGTATGATCACAAAGTGTCAGTGGGATCACATATTAGAACAGGGGTCGGAGTGGAAACCCAAAGCCTGTCTGTAGACAATTGGACATCCCTTCACAGAAGGGTCACATGGAAGGGATGATTCAGCCAGGGTGCAGTTTAGCACCGACAAAACATTCCTCTAGCTCTTTAATGCTTCCTCCCCCCTACTATCATAACCCCAGTTCTACCTCACAAATCTTTCTAGACATGTATGCACATTGGTACAGATAAGAGCTTTTGACACATGGAAGTCAGGACAGATAGACCCCTCAGAAACTGTAATGGGAATAGCAACACCATGAGGAGAGGGGCAGGCGGGGAATGGGGAGAAAGGGAGTACTGATAGCAATGATGGATGTATGACCACCCCCCCACCCCCACCACCCCCGACCTAAGGACGATGAAGAACAGAAACATGAGTGAAGGTATATAACGGATGGTGTAAGATATGGGGGGGGAAATATATATATGTATGGATGTATATAATTTATCAAGGGTTCACGAAGGTGGTAGAAAGGAGGAGGGAAGAGGAGTTGATAATAAGGATTCAAGTAGAAAGATAATGTTTTGGAAATGACGATGGCAGCATATGTCCAGTTTTCTTGATGTAATTGATTTATAGGTCATTATGATATCGGTAAGAACCCCCAAGAGAATTATTTCAACTTAAAAATAAATGAGTAAGTGCATGTCTATCAGCGGGGTTGGCAGTTTGAACACACACAAATGAGTCTTGGGAGAGAGGCCTGGTCTCTGCTCCTGCAAGGTCACAACCTTGAAACCCTAGAAAGCAATTGCCGTCTGCAAATACAGGGCTGGCAGCTCCGGGAACACACTCGCCGTAAAGCGATGATGAGATTTGACCTTGGTTGGCCTATTTTGCCACCCAAGGTACATCATCTTTGACATACCAGTCTGCTTTTCCAAGTGATCTCATTTAGAAATCAGGTTTGGGGCTGTGAAATTTAAATTTAACATTTAAATTAGCCTAGTTAAGTGACAGAAGGTCTGGTGGTGCAGTGGCTGGCCTGGACTGCTAACACAATGCTCACAGTTGGAACCCACCGACCAGCTGCCCCTCCACAGAGAGTCAACGCGAGAGGGTTCTGGGCTGGTTTATCTCGGTTCTTGCTTCTCATCACTGAAAGAATTCATGGAGCAGAAGCACTTTTGTAAATCCAAGTAACTTTTGTTGCGGAACAGGTAGTATCAGGTACTACAGTCTCTAAGGTGCACTTTATCTTTGAAAAGCATGCTGGCCAAGGGAGGTCCGTGCAAGAGTTTGAGACTGAAGATGGCGCAAAAAACCACGAGAAAAAATACTGGAACAGGGGCACAGTAACCAAGCGTGTGGAACTGAGAGCAGAAATCCCAAGAGGCCAAGAGAGCGACACACACCCCTTAATCGCCTTCCTGCATTACTGGAGGGGACCTGGTTGCGGGTACTTGCCAACCTAGGTGCACCTGTGTGATGCCACATCCATCGCTAGTGCCTAGGCGTTTTCCCGGAGGTGTCTGATGGGCGCCTGACTTCCCGGAAATCCCTTTATTGTGGCCCGGCCTGCCGAATTCCACGAGCGCAGGCATTATCCCTAATCTAGCTCCCTGTCAAACGCTTTCTACTCCCATGAAGAGTTACAGTCTTGGAGACTCACAGGGGCAATTCTACCCTGCCCTATGGTGTCGCTCTGAGCTGTCATGGACTCATTGGCCAAGAGATTGGTTTGGGTTCTGGAGGAAAGTAACATGAGTGCCCGATCACAACCTTTTCCGAGGTGCATTTCATACCAAGTCTGACAGCTTAACTATACAGTGGAGCTGGGAAAGCTGCACAACAGCACGTGCCAGACAAGCATTGAACCGATTCCAGTCTTTCCTTGAGTGGATTGTATCCTATTTGTGCCACTGAGATACTGAAGGCTGGGCCAGGTTGCTTTTAGGCATGCACTACCTAAAAAGAGGCCGACAGGTAAAAGCCTGCCCTATAGGGAGACTGTGGTAAAAACTGTTAACCATGTTGGTGGTTGCTAACCAACAGTTTGGAGGTTCGAGTCTACCTCCAGGCACCTTGGAAGAAAGGGTGTGTGATATACTTCTAAAATATCAGCCCTTGAACATGGAACGCAGTGGTGCTCTGACACACATTCAGACGTTGTGAGCTGGGATTGATTCCGTAGCCACTGATTCATCCACACACTGCATGGCAGGGTAAAGAGTTGGAAATTACTGACATCATGTGACAGTTCTTCTGGGAAAGAACAAAGGTGAGAAGAATGGCAATCGCATGAAATCACACGCTAGATCTAGGCGATTAGCCCCAGATTCCGACTAGATTAACAGGGAGGCACTGCTCTGTGAACAACAGTATGTAGCGACTTCTTAGACCGAAAAGAGAAAAAAGCTAATGTAATTTTGATAAGAAAAAGGAAATGTTAACACAAACTTCATGGCACTGTTCATGTGATTTTATGTCAAATCCATTTCTATTTACTTTTCATTGTCTAAATAACTAAAGTTGTCTCTATGAGAGTACACTATAGCTTATACCAGGAAAATAGTTATTTTAAATTTCCGCATAAGTTTCAAGTGATGGTCAGTCTCCAGATGGGAAAACAGCCCATGGGTAATAGAGCAGTCATGCCAATTTAATCATTGAGGAGGAAAATAATAAACTACTTGGTAAATATTTAAATTGTTTTATGGAAAATTTGTGGTTTCCATAAAATTGAGACTTTCTTAAAGCCTATTTATTTTTTTTCACACATATACATCATGCACACATACTTCTTTTTTCACCTTGAATTTTCTTCTGAATAAGCAGACTTTACAAGCTGGTCTTGATGGCAAAATGAGCCCCTTTCATTTGCTGATTGGAATTTGGCTCTACAGCCAGTGTTCCCTGCTGGGTCCTTACAGAGGGTGCATTATGTTTTATCCTAATTTATTCATTATCAAACATCAAACCATTGGAAGATGAAACAAAGATGGAGTGAACAATGCAAGCTGAATTTCCTGATTTGTTTTCATCTTTACTCTCAGATGAAAGAACTCTTCAGACGCATTACCCACTATACCAATACATCACCCAGGTAATTGGGGAGGAAATGACAGGCCAGGCCCAATCAGCTTTCTGCATCTACTGGTGCGTAGGGGGAATCTCCACTATCCAAAGTATCTAATGAGAATTTGAGACTGGGTGGCATTATAGTACTTGACCCAATCTTGCAATTAAGTATCAAAAAATTCCCAAGCTTTTTGTGAACATTTACAAGTTACACAGCAAGGTTCAACACAAACCAAACAAAAAGCCTTAATCAGATTTTCCTTCTGGGAGCAAGATTTTAATGATCACTCTGGATAGTCACCACCTTATCAAGAGGCACCACAATGTAGGTTATGAAAGTGTTCTAAAAATTGAATGTAGTTATATTTACACAGCTCTACTAATACAGTAAAAGTGATTGAATTGCACAGATTAAGTGAGTAAATTATATGGTGAATGACTGACATGCCAATAAAGTTTGTTTTGTTCTTTTAATTCCAAAATATTAGTTTTGCTTCTTCAAGAGAGCATGCTCATGGATAAATCACATTGTCTTATTTTTAAAAAGGTTGTTATCTCTGTTGGTAATTCTGATAAGACAGATGAGATTGTAATGCGATCATTGTCTTTTCAAATATGAAGTATCAGCACAATTCACAATCAATCCTCACAGAAGCAGCAGGCACAAGATCAAAAGATACATTGTATTGGCTAGGTATGCTGTGTGAGATCATTTTAGAGTATGGAAAAGCAAGAATGCTACATTAAGTCCTAAGGTACACCTGACCCAAGCCATAGTATTTTCAATTGCCTCATATGCTTGTGAACGTTGGGCCTTATTATGATTTGCTTTTTTTAAAAACAAACAAAACAAAACTCATTGTCATCAAATTGACTCCAAGTCATAGTCACCTTATAGGCCAGAGTAGAACTTCCTCTGTGGGTTTCCCAGACTGTACTCTTTATTGGAGTAGCAAGCCTTGCGTTTCTCTTGCAGAGCAACTGGTGATTTCAAACTACTGACCTTGGGGTTAGCAGCCAAATGCAAAACCACTACCACCAGGGCTCCTGTGATTTGATAGTGCTCTATTATTGATGTTGTTAAGCACCGTCCAGTAGCTTTTGACTTCCCCCAAACCCTGCTTGGTCCTGTGCCACACTCACAAGCATTGCTGTGTTTGAGCCACTGTTTAAATCAGTCTCTTTAGAGATTTTCCTCTTTTCAACTGACCCTCTATTTTACCAAGCATGATACCCTTCCCCAGGCATGGTTTTCTCCTAATAATATGACCAAAGTATATAAAATAAAGAGTCTCCACCCTCACTTCTAAGGAGCATTGTAGTTGAACTTTCTCCAAGACCAATGTATTTGCTCTATTATCTGTCCCTGGTATATTCAATATTGATTACCAACACCATAACTCAGAGACATTTCTCCTTTTACCTTCTCTATTTGTTGCCCAGCTTTGGCGTATGAAACGGTTGAAATTGAAACGGTTGAAATTTGCATGACGTGGGTCAAATGTACAGTAGTCTTGAGAGTGACATCTTTGCCATTTCAGACTTTAGAGAGGGCTCTTGCAGCAGATTTGTTCAATGGATGCAGATGACACAAGCTTGCTTGCTGAAAGTGAGCTGGACTTGAAGCACTCACTGATAAAGCTCAACGATTTCAACCTTCAGTATGGATTTTAATTCAGTGTGAAGACCGAAATCCTCACAATTGGACCAATGGTTAATATCAGCATAAGTGTAGAAGAGACCAAAGGTGTCAAAGATTTGGTCTCACTGAGATCCACAATCGATCCTCATAGAAGCAGCAGGCAAAAGATCAAAAGACACATTGTATTGGCTAGATATGCTGTGCGAGACCATTTTAGAGTATGGAAAAGCAAGAATGTTACTTTAAGTACTAAGGTACACCTGACCCAAGCCATGGTATTTTCAATTGCCTCATATGCTTGTGAACGTTGGACCTTGAATAAGAAGAATCAATGCATTTGAACAGTGGTGCTGGAGAAGAATTGTCCAAGCACCATGGGATGCTAAAAGGATAAAGAAATCTGTCTTGGAAGAAGTGTAGCCAGAGAACTCCTTAGTGGTAAGGATGGCAAGCCTTTGTTTTATATACTTTATACATGTTGTAAGGACAGACCGGTCCCAGGGGAAGGACATCGTGCTGGGCAAAGTAGAGGGGTAGCAAAAAAAGAGGAAAGCCCTCAAGGAGCTTGATTGCCACACTGGCTGCAACATTGGATTCAAGCATAGAAACACTTGTGAGGATGGAAGAGGACCAGACCAAGCAGTGTTTCATTCTGTTGAGCATAAGGCAACTGTGGATTGGACCTGACATGATGACACCTAATGACAACAACAACAACAACAACAACAACAACAACAACATTTTTTTGATTTCTTGACTGCTGGTTCCATGAGTGTTGACTGTGGATCCAGGTGAAATGAAACCATCAACAAATTCAATCTTTTCTCTGTTAATCATGATGATGCTTATTGGTCCAGTTTTGATGATTTTTGTCTTCTCTATGTTACAGCATAACACAAGTCTAGTGGTGTAGTGGCTACTCAATGGGCTGCAATTTGCATGGTTGACAGTTCGAAACCCAGCAGCTCCTTGGGAGAAAGACTGGACTTTCTACTCCCGTAAAGAGTTACAGTCTCTGAAAACCAGCAGGGGTCTCTCTGAGTCAGCATTGACTCAATGACAGCAAGTCTGGAGTTGTTGCAGTGGAATCTACACTGACAGTTACATGGTCTTTGATCTTCAGCATTAAAAGCTTCAAGATCTCTTCACTTTCAGCAACCAATTGTGTCATCTGCATATCAGAGCTCATTAATGGATATTCCTCAAATTCCGATTCTATGTCCCTTTTCATATATTCTATCTTCTCAGATTCTGCATTCAGCACAAAGATTTAATAAGTGTGGTGAAAAGATATACCCATAATGCACATAGTACCTGATCCCAACCACATATGATCTCCTTATTTGATTTGAATGACTGCTTGAGTGTTCTGGAATTCCCATTCTCGGCAATGTTATTCATAATCTGTTATGATCTACATAGTTGCAAGCATTTGCACAGACAATAAAATGCAGGTAAATATATTTCTGATATTCTCTGCTTTTAGCAACTAACCCTTTGACGTGAGCACTGATATCCCTTATTTCACATCCTCTTCCAAACCCAGCTTGGATCCTGGTGCTTTCCTGTTCCTGCCCTGCTACAACTATTTTTTAAGTATCTTCTGAAAATAATTTACTTGTATGTGATAATAATAATATTGGTCAATAACTCCCACGTTTGTTGGATTACCTTTCTTTGGAATGGGAAAAAATATGTATCTCTTCCTGTGGATTGACCAGGTAGCTCTCCTCCACATTTTAGGACCTAGAAGAGTGAACACTATTTGTATTTTATCCATTTGTTGAAAAATCTCAATTGGTATTCTGTTAATTCTTGGAGCCTCACTTAGCACCAATCCTTCGGTGAGGCTGGGACTTCCTTCCTCAGTACCAGCAGTTCTTGGTTAAATGCTACTTCCGGAAATAACGGAATGTCCATCAAATTTTTTGATACGGTAACTCTGTGTATTCTCTCTATCTTACAGGGTTGTATAGAGCTCTGAATAGCTGATGTATTTATAATCTCATCATTAGGAGTTTTTTTTTTTAAGTTCAAGTTATGTCATAAAAGGCTTATATCTTGAATAAAAGACCAACAAGTAAAAATGGTCTACTTCTTTAGTGAGGGATGCGGACATGAATTAGTAGACAACAGTTACAGAGAATCACAGCAACACCAAGGGTGGAAGAGGTAAATCTGTCACCATGACGGACAGAAACCTGGCGAGTCTTTGAAATGGAGCTGGTCTGAGATGCTCCCTGGTGCTTCTCCAGCATTGACACAATTTTAGGTTACAGTGTTGCTGTTCTCATGTGATCAGCCAACTCCACACACATTATTCTGGCCCTTGAAACGAATCTTTATCTTCTTGTAGGCTTTCCAGATCATTTAAAATTGGTGCTGGTTTCTACAAGGGACAAGCCTGGAGACACACTGTGGGAATTGTCCCCGCTTGAACCCCACCACACTGAGGTGGAACACTAAGGACAACAGAACAGCAAGGGGAGCAGAGCAATGAAGTCCTCAGGGAACACCCAAAATAGACTGTGGGGCCCCATCAGATTGGACTGGAAAACACTCCTAAAGGACAACAAATAGACCTTGAACTATTTATAGGCTTTTCTTTTTTCTTCTTTTTTTGTCCTTGGCTTCCTGTTGTTGTTGTTGTTGTACCTACTGTTTTATTTTCTATTGTTGCTTTGTTTTGCATATTATTATCTCTGCATGTCTATCTAGATAAGATAGGTGGGATAAATAAACCAGAGGAGAAAACGGGGGCAACAGTTTGGGGGTTGGGGATGAGCGAGCGGGGGAGGTGGGTGGAAAGGAAGTGGGTGGTAACAAACCTAGGGACAAGGGAACAACAAATGACCAAAAATTGATAGCAAGGAGGGTGTACGAGGTCTGGTAGGGCTTGGTCAAGGGCAAGGTAACCAAGAGGAATTATAGAAACCCAAACGAAGATTGAACATGATAGTGGTACAAGAGGAAAGTAAAAGGAAATAGAGGAAAGAACTAGGAGGCACAGGGCATCTATAGAGATCTAAATACAGGTATATATATATATATATACTTATATGACGATGGGGAAATAGATCTAAGTACATATATTTATAGGTTTAGTATTAAGGAAGCAGATGGACATTGGACCTCTACTCAAATATTCCCTCAACACAAGAACACTTTGTTCTAATAATCTGGCATTTTGAGATGCCCACCTTCCCGACATGATCACTGAAGACAAAGCGGGTGCATAAACAAACGTGGTGAAGAAAAAGCTGATGGTCTCCAGCTATCAAAAGATATAGCATCTGGGGTCTTAAAGGCTTGAAGATAAGCAAGCGCCCATCTAGCTCAGAAGCAACAAAGCCCACATGGAAGAAGCACACCAGCCTGTGTGATCACGAGGTGTCGATGGGATCAGGTATCAGGCATCAAAGATCCAGAGCAAAAAATCATAATGTGAATGATGGGGGAAGTGCAGAGTGGAAGCTCGAAGCCAATCTGTAGGCAATTGGACATCCCCTTACAGAAGGGTCATGGGGAGAAGACGGGCCAGTCAGGGTGCAGTATAGCACTGATGAAACATACAACTTTCCTCAGTTTCTTTATTGTTTCCTCCCCCCACCCCCAACTATCATGACCCTAATTCTACCTTACAAATCTACCTAGACAAGAGCATGTACATGGGTACAGAGAAGAGATGGAAACAAAGGAATACAAGACAAATAACCTCCTCAGGACCAATATTGAGAGTAGCCATACAAGGAGGGAAAGGGGAAGGTGGGGGGAGAAAGGGGGAACCAATCACAATGACCATCTATAACCCCCTCCCAGGGGGATGGACAACAGACAAAGAGGTAAAAGGAGACAACGGACAGTGCAAGATATGAAAAAACAATAATAATCTATAAATTATCAAGGGTTCACGAGGGAGGGAGAGTGGGGGAGGCAGGGAGGGGAAAAATGAGGAGCTGATACCAAGGGCTCAAGTAAAAAGAAAATTCTTTGAAATTGATGATGGCAACATATGTACAAATGTGCTTGACACAATGGATGGATGGATGGATGGATGGATTGTGATTAGGGTTGTACGAGCCCCCAATAAAATGATTTGTAATAATTTTTTTAAATGGTGTAGGTTTTACTGCAAAAGTCAGTAAACAGGAGACTGAAAATGAAGTCCTTCTATGAGTTTTCCATCTCCCTAAGAGCCACAGCATCTGAGAGCAGCCTCCGCAGTTGTTAATTCCAAAGATTTATGAGCCTTCTTCACTTCCTACTAGAACACGTACCTCTGTAAGACAATGTGGTCATTCATGTGTTGTCCCCAGGAAGGGATCACTTAATCTTCCTTGCTGCTTAGGTAATGAGCAGAGCAAAGGAAACAGGCTATTTCCATCTACCTTCAAATGTCAGGCTTCTGTCCTGACCTTTCCTCACATGGCGCTTCTTCTACTACCTTCATGGAAGCCTGAGTCAGCCTACTGAGTGCCTTTTCCAGATGTCATCTGGGCCATGGGGACCCACAGCATTCAAACTTAATCCTGGTTGGGCTGCTTGAATATTCATATTGCAGTGACATGATCTCGGACCATAAAGATAATTCCCACTTGCTGGAATACACTACTCAATAGGTCCGGACTACAACAGCTGGCAAGGGCCCAAGGGGGTGGGGCACAATATTCTCTGTAAACTTTGTGAAACTATCCTTCTCCTTTAATACACCTGTATCTTCTGTTAAAAGACGAGAGAAAGAGAAGAGAAAATGTAGGATAGCTTTGCAAAATGGTATTACTGTATAGCAGTGGGAGAGGAACCCACTGCTTTTGTGGCGGTCCAGAGAACAACAACAACTTTGGGACTCTGAAAAGAAAAGCTCCAGAAAGACAGAAGTAAGGATATATTAAAAATTGAATCTGAACAGTGGTTGGGCAATTTTCTCAGCGAGTAGCAATGGTCTTCCAAAGCAATTAATAGTATGTTTAAATCTTGCAAAATCCCATAGAATACTTCTTGAACTAATTGAATAGTTTTTGAACATCAATGCACCAATCACTTTTAAAAAGTTAAAAGATGAAATAACTCTCAAATATTTATAGAGGAAATTCATTAAGAACTTTATAGGAATTTACTAACTTCTTATTCTTAGATTCATGGATTGATTCCTTATATATTGTTTTTTAAGAACTTTATTTCTAAACTTATTTTTAAGCCATGTCTTTTCTCTCTTATTCCAAATTTGTCAAAGGATTTCTGTATCAATTGTTGTAAACAGTGATAGATATCAATTTGTAAATGAGTACTAATGCTATACGTACAAATTACAAACATCATAAAATAAAACTTACTAACTGATGGTGGAAAGCACATAATTGGGAGCACCTTAAAAAATAAATCTACTCTCTGTGCCAGAATTCTAACTCCAGAATCCCCCTTTATTCTGCCTGAAAGTTACATTTTTGTAGGAGAAAACATTCAAATGGAAATGGAATAACTTCCTGAGCAAAAAAATTTGCATATTGTTGAAAACACTAGGCCTCATTAAAAACTATTCTAAACACAAGATCTTCTGCCCAGGAAAGGTTAAGTGTTTTAACACCTACTCACATTATCTCTCTGCTGTCTGCTCAGAGGGGGGAAAAAGAAAAAAGCGTATGTGTTAGCAAAAATATCCACAATATTTAAATATTTATAATACAAGGCACAAGCTGTATCCCATATCTAATGAAGAATTTCAATAGGGTGTTAAGCTACTATTCGATGTTCAGCTGCCAATTCAAATCACGTATTCATTACTTTCTCTTACTGCTGAAATTGATGAACGATGCTAGGAAAAGAAGCCTTTCTGAAGAATTCTAGAGGTTTTCAAATCTTTTTTTCCCCCTCTTAGTTCACTAGGGCAGTTTCTTCCGAAACTTAATGAAGCAAACACATTTTGGAGAAAAGACTAAATTCCTTATGCCTAAAACTCCCATTTGAGGATACAGGATTCCCTTTCTAAAAAAATTGCATATAGAGAAGCGGAGCTTTATCTTGAGTTACAAGACATTCCCTCTCAAAAGTAAAAAGAAAAAAAGTGAATGAAGGAAATAAGAATGTAATGTTTTCATTCTTAACAGAATGAATTTTAAAAAGTAAAATTTAATCATTAAAAAGGCAACAACAGCAAATTCTGGGACTTAAAAGTTCAAGGTCCTATTTTTGGTATAAGGGAGAATTTTTTTGTATGTAGTAAATTATGATAAGTAAATTATGATAGCTTACCTGGACATTGATTATCTATATTTTCTGTAAACATGAATGTCATTACTACTTCATGCAATTTATTATGCAAGCTTTGTCTCCTACAGAATTCTTTTAAAAAATAAAATTGTGAATCTAATTCTAAGAATAGAAATTGTATGCAATGTTACTTTTTTATTAATGATATTTCCTATGAATTGGGTGAAGGTTTGAAGAGAAAACCAGTTTGCTATTACACCTGTCATACACATCTTGATTCGTGTCACTGACTGCATGCCCCACAACAGATCATCGCTCATCCACGTCTTTGTGTCTCCAGTTTCCATTCCTCCTTCATCCCTTGCCCCTCCTATCTTCTGAACTTTGTCCTCAGGAAAGTGCTTCTAATCTCCCTGGCTGATTAGTCTAATCAGTGCATATCTCTTTGTGTTATTGTTCCCTTCATAAGTGTCTATTTTTTGGCTGAAAGCTGAGCCAAGGGGCTGAGATTAGTTCCAGGCCTGAAGGGTGAATAAGGCTCATAGTCACAAGGAGTTCCTAGATCAGTAAGCCTGATTTTTTTGAATATAATTTAGAGTTTTGTTCCACGTTTTTCTCTGACCTTACTCAGGACCTCCTTGCGTGGCCTTTTTCAGAGTGCCTGCTGGACACCATCTAGTTCTTCTGATTCCAAGGTCATGGAGGCTGGGTTTCAAGTGGGCTATTCTTCCTTCAGATGGATTGCTTACCTTCATCTTTTATTTTCTTAATTTTTCTCTGCTCTGGATAGTGAGAGAAGAAGAGTTGCATCTTAGACGGTTGCTCACAGATTTTAAGACCCTAGTCACTATTCAACAGTGTAAAGTATAAAACATGTTCTTCGTGGACAACGTTGTGGCAATCGACCTTGATATCTTCCAGAAGAAGGCACAGAGACACATACCCTGAAGGCGTTAGATTATGTCTGAGAGGATTTTGTAATGTGGCTCCCTGGATGCTCTAATTTTGCTGTCGTTTTTAGATGCCACTGAGTTGGTTCTGACTCACAGCAACATTGTGTGTCAAAGAATGAGACGCCCCAGGCCCTGTTCTTGTGTTCGAGCCCATTTGTTGCAGCCATTGCAGGTTTAGTGGCTGGTGTATAAATTTCAATAATAGTTGCACTGACTGTAGTTAGATATTATCCTATCACAGAAAGCATAGATAGACCTTGAAATGTCCTTTTTGAAAATGAATGCAATGTCATTCCTATTGAATCTGTCATTCCAGGCTAGTAAACCATGATTGCTTGATTTAAAATGGTCAATAGCAGTCTCTGTCAGCTCACTAATGCCTAAGAGCCCAGTTGGTGTAGTGGTTATACATTGGACTGCTAACCTCAAGGACAACAGTTCAGAACCACCAGCTGCTCTCTGGTTGAGAAATGTAGGGCTTTCTACTCCTGTGAAGTTTTCTGTTGGGTCTCCCAGCTGTGAAGCACAGAAGGAGTGGGTGAATAATGATAATAACAGATACAAGGAGATATAGGGAATACAGGGGTTAGGGGTGGGGGAGTTAGGGAGGGAACGGGATTTCTGGAGTAACTAATGAAGATGGAAGGGGCAGGGAGGACTAGAATGGATTGTGATTGCATAACTCATCTTAAAAGAGATTTAACCATGGGAGATGGGGGGATGCTTTCAAATTGATGTGGGGGTGAATGTACAATTCTCCATGATGTGATTGAATTATTGAACCATTGAATTATATGATATGTAAATTACTTGCCAATAAAATTGTTGGTGAAAATGGTTTTCTTAATTAAAAATATATATATATTATATATATATAATATGAATATATACAAAAAGAAGGGTTATTTAACCATGTGGGTGGGGAGAAATACTCTAAGATAGATGTGGTGATTGCACAATTCCCTTTGATATGATTGAACGATTGACATATTCAATTGTATGATATGCAAATTGTGTGCCAATAAAAATGTTAGGGGGAGAAAGGAAATGAACAACTAACAAACAAAAACAAAAAAAGTTACTGTCTCAGAAATTCACAGGAACAGTTCTACCTTTCCCTATAGCAGCAGTTCTCAACCTTTCTAATGACTCAACCTTTCATACAGTTCCTCATGTCATGGTGACCCCCGACCATCAAATTATTTTCGTTGCTACTTCATAACTGTCATTTAGCTACAGTTATAAATCGGGCAACCCCTGTGAAAGGGTCATTTGACCCCCAAAGGGCTCGCGACCCACAGGTTGAGAACCACTGCCCTATAGGCTTGGTATGAGTCAGAAGTGACTTGGCCTAGCATATCCGTTTTTATGTAAGTGAATGCCCAGCATATCAGTTCTTATGTGAGTAAATGAATGCCCAGCATATCAATGTTTATGCATTCCATTTCATTTATGATGACTTCCATTTTTCTAGATTCATATTTTATATATTCCAAGTTCCAATTATTCGAAGATGCCTGTCATTTTTTTCTTCGCATTTTGAGTTATGCCCCATCAGCAAATAAAGGTGCCTACGGCTCGACTCCCACAGGCTCGACTTCCACAGGCTCGACCTCATCTTTGTCATTATGCTCCACTCTGCTTTGCAAAGGCAGTGCTTCTTCGGTTAGGTTTTGAGTGTTTTCTGACCTGAAGGGTTCATCTTCCGGCACTCTCTCTGCCAATACTGCTGCTCATGAGGTTTGCAGCATCTGACAAGGTTTCTAATCTGTCCACGAGGATTTTGTTTTAGTTTTAATTGGGAATTAATACAAATATTATATAATTCCATAGTTCAATCATGTCAATAGAATTGTACAATTGCTACCACAATCAATTTCTGGACATTCTTTTTCTGCATGGACTCCTTGACATTGTCTCCCATTTAGCCTACCATCACCATTGTACCCCGCATCCCCGGAAACTGTTGTTCTGCTTGCTGTCCCCATAAGTTCATCAATCCTGGGTTTCACATACCCCCCAAAATGGGAAATATACAACACAACATCAATGACTTTACACCTCTGAAATACGCCTTAATATGAACAAATAAAAACCAGACAAAGCAATATACAGTGAACCCTCGCCACTTCGCGCTTCGACTTCTGCGGCTTCACTCTATCGCGGTTTTTGCGGAACAGCGCATGCTCTGTCATTACTGCCACTGATTGGCTCATACTGTACACGCTTCTGTCTGCATCGCTACGTATCGGAGCTACATATCAGATGCATTTTTGCTTTTGTACAGTGTACTGTAATTGCGATTTTTAAGAAATTTTATCTAAGCCCTATGACGGCTCCTAAACGAGCTTCTTCTTCTAAGCCTTCTGACAATAAAAATAAGCACCAGAGGAAGATGCTCACCATCCAGGAAAAGGTAAAACTTTTGGATATGATTAAAGATGGCAAGAAAATCGTGGAGGTTGCACACCATTTCGACTTGAATGAGTCTTCCGTTCGCTCCATCCGTTGTACTTCATAATATAATAAATAATAAATGATAATTGTAACGTCCAAAATGTTTTACTGCATTTTCCCTTTTTCGTTTAATAAATTGGGTAACACGAGTGTAATGGTGACTAAAGGGTGTTTTTTCATGTCCTCTATGCTCTAACTACGAAAATATTTGATTTACAAATAAGGAATCCTACTTCGCGGAATTTCATTTATCATGGTAGGATCTAGAACCGATTAACCGTGATAAACGAGGGTTCACTGTAAACCAAAAATGCAGGAAATTTTGGAAACCAGATCAGGTCCAGCTTGCATCAAAGGGGGCTGGAGGGAGGGCACCTATTAACAAGGCTTTAACTGTTCAAGTCAGATTTATGCCTTTGCGCTCCTATACTCATCTCTCCAGTGCACTCCGTTTAGTAAGAACTTTCCTCTCTCGGTGTGTGAAAACGTTTTGTGACTTCTGATAATAGTGGTCTCATACAAGTTTTGTCCTTTTGTGACTGGTCAAGTTCACTATACATGATGTCCTCTGCGTTGTGATGTATTGCTATTTCAGCTGTATCGTATTCCACTGTGTCTGTGTGTCACAGGCTGTTTGTCATTTAATCCATTGATGGCCAGTTAGATTGTTTTGATCTCCTTGATATTATTCGCTCTCTTTATGGTGAATAGTGCTATGGCGAACATGAATGCGTATATATCTATACCTGTTGCAGTACTTATTTCTCTAGTATATATCTACCTAGTAGTGATATTGCTGAATTGTAAAATATTTCTATTTCAAGGTTTCTTTTAAAAAGCACCATGATATGTTCTTCAGTGATCAAACCATTTTACAATCTCATCAGCAGTGTTTGAGTTTCTAGTTTCTCTGCACCTCACGAGTATTTGTGCTTTCTGAACTTTGCTGAACAAAGTCACTAATTTTGCTAATAACTAATGATTATAAGTGTTTCTTCATATGTTTGTTCACCATCTGAATTTCTTCTTTGGTAAGTGTTTGTTTATGTTCCTGCTCATTTTTAAATTGGATTGTGTGTTGTTTTTTTTAATCATTGAAAACTTGAAGTTTTCTATACATTTTAAAGATTAATCAAACATTACTAAAAATGTTTGCTGAATATAGTTTCTTTCTTAACTCTTTTTGTGAGATATTTTGATGCGCAAAAGTGTCCAATTTAGCGAAGGTCCCAGTCAACTATTTTGTCCCCTGTTGTTCATGTGTTTTAAGTATGTTCTATTTATGTTATGTATCAGGACCCCAATTTGGAGTAAAGGTTAAGATTGTCAAGGTTTTGTATTACTTGGATCCACAATCAATTTCATGGAAACAGCTTTCAGGAGATCAAAAGAGGTATTGCATTAGGCAAGAGGCAAAGACCGCTTTAGAGTACTGAAAAGCAAAGCTATTCCTCTGAAGACTCGTGTGCCTGACCCAAGTCAGGTATTTCCCGTTACATCGTATGCATGTGAAAGTGTGACTTTCAATAAGGAAGATCATAGAAAAATAGAAGCATTTGATTTATGGAGCTGGAGAAGAATATTGAAGCTGATCTCTCTTGGAAGAAGGAAGGCCAGAGTGCCCCTTAGTGGCAAAGATAGCAAGACGTCATACTAACATACTTTGGACCTATGGTCAGGTGAAACAGTCCCCGGAGAAGGACACTATGTTTCCTAAGGGGAGAGGGCAGCGAACAAGGGGAAGGCCCCTGATGAGATGAATTGACTCAGTGGCCGCATCGGTGAGCTCAGGCGTAGGCGCTAGTGCGAGGCTGGTGCAGGACTGGGCATGGTTTCATTCTGCTGTGCGTAAGCTCCCTGTGGGTCGCAGTTGATTAGATAGCACCTGACAGCAACAACATAGACGGAATGACCATCACTGTGGGTGCTTAGAATACCCTGTGGATGAACATTACAAAAGAGTAAGAAAGTGAGGGGCTTCCCAGCAGCCCATCGTAGAGAAAATCCTGCTTACCAGTGCCATTTCAGCAACCGGTTGGACAATCTCAATAAAAAATTAGGTATCATTTCTGCCAAACTGGTGTGAACTGGCTGAATCCCACCTGCCTAAGAATATATCAAACAAATACTCATAGAGCCATCATGTTTATAAATAAGATAATATAAGACTAGTCTGAATAAGTTATGTTATCTGCACATCATGATATTCACATAGCTATTGAAATAAATACTTCAGCTATGGAAAATGTATTTGATTTATGTCATATGCTAAGTCAAAATGGAAAGTTCCTAAACATAATTTACAATATGATTCCATGATCAGTTCTGGAAGGATATAGAAAATAGCATACCTCTGAGGCGTGGGAGGATGGGATGACCTGAGGAAAGTTTAGGTGATTTATTATTACTTATATACTACCTGTATTGTTAGCATATTTTTCAAAACAAGCATTTATTACTTCCATGTATTCTTTTCATAAGAAAGAAAATTACCTGTAACATTAGATGGGAAAATATTACCTTACTTTTTGAGAAGCACTCCTTTTTTACATATATAAATACAAAATGATGTTTCTTCTTTTCTGTTCAAAAGGAAATTGGTTTAACAGGAATTAATAGCATGCCAATGTTATTTTGAAAATAATTATGCGCCTCTGAATTTACATAGTAGCCTAAAGAGATTTCAGAAATCTACAATAGTATTTACATTTGACATTAAACATGAGAATTTCTTCCAGGGGAACAATTATTCCTAAGTAAAAAGCTAAAATATGAAGGTAAGTCAGAATGTATTTACTTTTAGAGTTCCAGTTCCTATACATGGCCTATTGCAAGTCAAACATGTTTATCTACATCAATATTTATTTGTCAGGGGTGAAAAACAAACAAACCCTGGAGTGGGTTCTGACTCATAGCAACCCTTTGTACAACAGAACAAACCTCACCCCCTCCTGGCCTATGGACGAAATTGTTCTTATGTTCGAGCCCCGTCTTGAATCCACTGTATCAGTCCATTTCCTTGAGGGTTTTCTTCTTGCTTTCTGCCCCTCCACTTTACCAAGCATGATGCCTTCTTCCAGCGATTGGTCTCTCCTGACAAAGTGAGTGAGATGGGGTCTAGCCATCCTTGCCTCCAAGGAGTATGCAGCCTGCTGTCCTTTCCCTACATCTTCCATTCTTGTATATCTGTATCTGCGATCAGAGGGTGGCTTCAGGTAATTTCTCTCAGTAATACCGTGCCTTAGTCTAAAACACGTGCCCCCAAAAGATCTAATCCAAACTGGGACTTGCCCGGGGGTCTGTTGAGCCAGTTCAATACAAGGCGGAGAGCTCCACTCAGAGGGCTGTGCAGGCTGAGCTTCTTTTCTTCTTTGAGATTCTGGAGAGACAATCTGGACAGACTTTGCTGGAGGACACAAGATGATCACAGGGGCTAAATAGGAAGATGCTTTAAGAAAAATTGGAAACTAGATTGGTGAGGAAAATGGTGCCAAAGATTTCTCTTTTTGCCCCAAAAAGCAACTGCTCATTCTTCTGGGGTAGCAAGGGTTATCCCCTTGGAATTTCATGAAAAAACGTATCTCATGTACCTGCATCCCTAGTGTGGCCCCTTTGGATTTCTCTTTGTTCCTCAAGCTCAAAGAATACTGAATGAAAGGTAACACAATTTAAAATCCTTAAGGATTCTAGAAGTACTATTTACATGTAATATACATCAGAGTTCAAAAATATTGGGAAACAACTAAAGAAATGGAAGCACCACGTTCAGAGTCTATTGGGACTAAGTAGAGAGGATGTTAAGAAACCAATAATTTCATATTTTGATACTTTTGTTTAATAAAGGTTTCTATGATTTTAGTAGTACTTTTTGACTTATCCTCAACATTTGTAATACCAGAGGGCTTCAAAAATGTTCATAGAAAAATTCCATTATCTTTCAACTCCAGTGTTTCCCTGTTTTTTCATTCTTCCTCATATATGTAATCCCTATATTAAACTGCCAGAAGTCTAAAGTTTATGTGTTATATTTTCTCTTTAAGAGACTCTGTGATCTTTAAAAAAAAACATAGCTAAGACCTCAAGAGATCACCTGTCTTTGGTCTTAAATTTAATTCATTTTCAATTTGTTCAGAACGTCATATATTTTCCTTCTGCAATAGAAATACAATCACAAGAATTTTATAAACTTGTAAAGTATCTATAATTTAACTATGGATGTTGTTTTGTTTGAGCAAAAGATATATTTATACTTTCACTAACACCCGAAATCAATCCCTCAAAAACCTATTGTTCTTGTTCAGTTATTGTTTTCCTTTTATAAAACCATTTTAATATGACAAATTAAGCTATATTAAATTCCCATAAAATCAACGCATGCCATCATAGTTTAAAATACCTAAGTTAAAGATATAAATGTGTAACGAGTACTATATTATCATTGCTGCTTAGTAAACACTACCTTTCAAGTTACAAGATTCTACTAAAAGAAGCTAACACTCAGTGACATCAGTTATAGCCAACAGACGCTGGGGATTCCAGTATAAAACAGCATTGATATCACTTCTCACGTGGCAAAAAAAAAACATTGAAAATTTTGGCTATTTTGCAGATTTTCCTCAAAGAAAATGTTTTAATTTAAACTTTTTCAGTAAGCTGAAGGTGTAAGATCCAGTGTTACCGCTTCAGTTTACAACTTGGCCCTTCTAATGGCCTGGCTGAGGCGGTCACGTATCCTTTCAGCGCCTGCAGAAAGATGAGAAAGGAAAGCAGCTTCCATTTCTCGGCTCCTCATTCCAGTTGTCTTATTTTCTTGGAGTTCCCTTTCAGTTAATAAGAAATGAGTATTTGGCTCTTTGTTTCTATACAGATAGTTAATCCCTTCTAAATAAATTCCTCTGATCAACCACTTCTAATTAGTATTGGTCCTTTTCTCCTGCTCTGGATTTTTCTGTGGGATTTAAGAAGTCTAGTGACTAATAATGACTAAAAATACACTGCATTGATGTAACTGGTCTGACAAAACAGCTCCTCCAATTAGCATAGCGTTTCCTTTAATTTCTCTAAAACAACTCTGCAGCATGATAATATTTTCTAAATAAACTGCAGAAAAAATATTTGGTTTTAGGAGAATGTTTCTTTTCTCCTCAACAGTATTGAAACTCCATCTTTGAAAAAGCACAGCCTCCCCTAATTATCCCAGAAATTAAAAGCATCTGGGGTGACACTTGTTGAGTGGATTTACAGGATGTGACCCAAATCCAAAGAGATGACTTGCAAATCGGTCTAAGCCGAAAGATTGACTCAATTAAAGAGTTCACATATAAAACAGAATGTCTATAAGTTTTAGAAAGGCATGGATGAAAATTTTAGCGAGACATTTTAAATGTGTGAATTGTTAAATCATGAGATATATACTAGCAGTGAATGTAGAGTCATGAGCTCTTATCCTATATCTATACATTATCTCAGATGGCCAGATCACGTTTTGTGTTAGAATTGCTTTCTTATTTAATAAATCTATCCAGCATATTTATGAAATGGTAGAGCTGAATCTCAGCAAGTAACTCTTTCTCTTCACCTTATGAGTGTGGGGTCTTTTTTTACCCATTCTCAACCTTCATCCCTTTAGCACATCTTAATAGATGTGAGCACAGTAAAATGTAATTGTTCAGATGCAACAGACACTGAGCTCCTCAAGACCTGGAACTCTGTCATCTCATTTGAGTACCCTAATCTCTGGAACACAGGGATTTTAAAATATTCTTGTTGATCTGAAATGACATTTCATTTGTTAATAGCCAAACACTGTCTTCTCAATGGTCATGTTCTCTTCTTTCTTGCCAATAGAACTCTGCTTTTGATTGGACATCAATGTGGGTACCTACCTCCAGGGTCCCGGTCAATTATCATGACTCCATAGGCAGCAGTTGAAGGAGTGGGAATTAGATCCATTCGTGGACCATAGACATAAGTAGTTTAACCACTGCACCACGGGGGTCTTTAAAAAAATGAATGATTTATAATTATTTTCTTTATTATGGGCAGTTTCGTAGAAGTAATAAATTTAAGCATTCAATGTTGTGTGTATTATTATGTTTATCTAAGTATTTTCATTAAATTAGAGGAATATTAATCATATAATAAAGCATGGATTATTGCTGGTGAAGTAAAGTTTGAATCTTTTTATTCTCCTTCCAGGTCACATACATGAAAGTCTTCAATTATAACTCTAATAGCTGTGTATACGTTGAAGGGAATTGACCAATTGAACTGTCTGCAGTGACTGAGCCGGAAATTAAAGAAGGAAAATGGAAAGAGAATGGGGGTGGGGGTGGGAATACTGATATTGTTTCAGTACATTGTGCTCTGATTTGAGGGGATTATTTTCTTCTTAACTATGAATATCTTTCTTAGAATTAGGAAATATCTGGTTCTATGTTTCTTTCTCTTGTTGGAGGAGGACTGGTGAGCAAGTTAATTTTTTTAAACCTAAATTACTTTGGATATCACCTTAGTACTGATTTATTACTGTACGGATTAGGTATCGGGCTGCTAACAACAAGATTATTGGTTCAAATCCATTCACTACCTTCAGGCACAAGATGAGACTGTCTGCTCTCATGAAGATTTGCCATCCTGGCAACTCGAAATAAGGTCTCTAGGAGTTGGAATTTACTTGATGAGAGTGAGTTTGGTTTGCGGGGTCTCTCCTAGTAGGATTTGTTGTGAAACCGTTCACTTGGAGTTGAAAGATTATTGTTATCAAAAATATTTTTTTTCTTCTATAAACCAGTTCTTGTATAGATTATACACTCTTTCCAAAAGGGAAGTACGATTAAAGCTAAAATATTAAAAGCAGTGTGCTAAAGGATTTGAAAGGAATAATTATTAAAATCTTTATGCACACACATTCACTCGGTCACTGAGTCCATTCTGAGGCATGGCCGACCCTTTGGGATGGAGCAGAACGCCCCGGTGGGTCTCTGAGAGTGCCCCACTGCAGGAACAGGAAGCCTCATTTTTCTGGTTATTTTAAAGGCCCACTTTGTGGTTAGCAACCCAATCTGCAGCCCATATTAGATTCTGGAATTTAAGATCATTCAAATCAGTGTCTCGCAGCATTAAGGATAGAGTATATTCCATTTAAGGCAATCCCTAAACTATACAATGTTTTAGGGATTGTTGAATTCAACTAGATAACCAGATTTATATTGTTTCCATCTC
This sequence comes from Echinops telfairi, assembly GCF_000313985.2. Classification (NCBI taxonomy): domain Eukaryota; kingdom Metazoa; phylum Chordata; class Mammalia; order Afrosoricida; family Tenrecidae; genus Echinops; species Echinops telfairi. Next base: position 11,595,598 of record NW_022111373.1, read on the forward strand.
CTTCAAAAATACACTAGGCACTTAGGTCACACTAGGGAAAGAATGGCAACAGTGTGAGCAAGTGTTTGTATTTTCCCACATGTTAAAGATCAGATCGCTTTTATTAAGTTATCAAGTTACTTTTATTAAGTGCCTTTTTATTAGGCCCTCTTTCACATTGTAATCTCCCATTCCTTTTTTCTCTGACAGAGGAGAAATCATGCAGGTTGCCTCTCTGGTTATTAGTCAAGTGCTTACTCATTCTCCTGGGTTAGGCCAACTCTGATTTTTCCCAGATGACATATTCTCTTTTCTTCCCATTTTGGCAATTTTAGAGTTTTTAGAAGAAAGTATGCTGTTCTTCCAAACTGATAGTCAGAACACAAGCATTTCCAAATAGTTTCTTTCCCAACCTGCTGCAGCTATCAGCAACAACATCACCAGTCTGCATGGCTGATACTAGAACTAAAAATATTCACTGCCATCAAGTTGATTCCGACTCATAGCAGCCCTGCAACACAGACTAGAACTGCCCTTGTGGGTTTCTGAGATGGTAAGACTGTACAGCAATAGAAAGCGTCTTCTTTCTCCCACAGAGTGGCTGGTGGTTTCAAACTGCCAGATCTCAGCATTAGTAGCCCACTGCTTACCCTTCTTTCATTTTATAGCAGTCGTCTTTAAAAGAGAATCTTTAAATAGTCCTTAATAGAAAAAGATGTGTTAAGTGTTGACTTCTCTGTTAGACAGGGTTCTCTAGAGAAACAAAACCAAGATATATATACACATACATATATATGGATAGATATATACAAATGAAGAAATAAACAGCAAATTAGTCCACAGAGAAGTACAGAGGGCTCAGTTTAACTCACTTCCATGAGACAGTTAATATACTGGCAGTGCTTCAATGCCTGAGGGATGCTGGGTGCAAGTCAAGGAAGCAGACAGCTGAGCCTTCTGTAGGACAAAACAGGCAGTCCAGTCACAGGCAGCAAATAGCAGGGCAGATCACCAACAGTCAGCCATATGACAGGATCCAACAGTCCCCAGCTGAAGTGATGTATACATCAGCAGTGTGGTGAAGCAGGTCTCAAAGGAACTTCAACCTATAATGACATGGTCCATGGGTTGGGCACCCCACAGGTAGTGTAGCTCACAAGATGAGGCAGAGAAGTAGCTAAGGCAGCTGCACACTGGTCTGATCATCACAGAGCAAGAGACAGAAAGGCAAGGCTCACTGTGCCATTTATTAATTTTGTCCTTCAACCTTATTAATCTCACATGTGTTTATTGGCCAGGTTGGCACAATAAACCTACCTATCCCAACTTATCATTTTGAGAAAGAAGAAAGAAAGAAAGAAAATAGAAGGAAGGAGAAAGAAAGAAAGAAAGAAAGAAAATAGAAGGAAGGAGAAAGAAAATTGAAGGAAGGAAGGATGGAAGGAAGGAAGGAGGAAGGAAGAAACCAAATAACAAAGCAGGAAAAAAGAACCCGTTGTCCTTGACTCAACTCAAAATCCAGGTCATCCAAAAAGTTTTCAGTGGCTGGTATTTTGGAAGTAGGTTGCCAAGCCTTTATTCTGAGGTACCTGTGAGTGGACTCAAACCTTCAAAATTTCAGTTATCAGCTGAGTGCTTACCTGTTTGTAGCACTGGATTAATTTGCTGCATGTGGATCATAACAACCCAGCCTACAATTAATCATGATGAGGCAGGATTGTGCAGATTGTTGTTCAGTTGTGCAGGGGCTCCCCAGGAGCCTTGGTCAGGCTTTCCACAGCCAGCAGCAATGGCGTTCTTCATCTGAAGGAGGACTAGTGAAAGGAGGACCTTCACCACGGCATCTAGGGGGTAGAATTAGGAATGATGGGTGATGTACAGTCAAAAAAATCTTTCACACTTAGCAAATTCCTTTTTTTCTATCTTGTTAGATGCATTTGTACTCTGTCTGAGAATATTTTTTCATGTCCCTACAGAGAAAGTAAAGTCGATATATTTGAATTACGGTGCTGGAGAGGAATACTAAAAGTACCATGAACTGCTACAAGAACAAACAGATCTGTCTGGGAAGAAGTACAGTCAGTGCCCTTCAGAGCAAGGACGGCAAGACTTTGTCTTACAAACTTCAGACGTATTGTCAGGGAGACCAGTCCCTGGAGAAGGACATTGTGCTTGGTAAAGTGGAGGGGCAGCAAAGTGGGGTTAAGGTCCTCCGTGAGCTGGATTGACCCCGTGGCTGCATGGGTGGGGTCAGCACAGGAACAGTCATGAGGATGGTGCCAGGCTGCAGCGTTTCATTCTGTTGTACATAGGATTCGGTACCCACTCCGAACACACCCAATGGCACCTAACAATAACAACAGAGAGAAAGGCTTTACTAATTCAATTCCTCAGCATCTATGCACGTGTGTAGTAACTTCAAAAGATCAGAATTACATTATTTCCATCACCTTCCGTGATCCATCTGGATCAAGTTAATTTTTGTTTGTTTGGTTTTTTATACTATATTTACAAGGAGCTGGATATATTGTGCTTGGAATCTGATATATCGTTTTCTGTAAGCAAAGATGATTGCCTCTTAAGGAAGTTACCTGGTGCATTTTATTATTACCTGCCCTACACACTTTTGTTTTAACTTCACTGGATGCAAATAAACATGAAATGCAGATCTATGGTGATTTTCAAAAAACTTGTGAAAAGGCTTATTCCATGGATTCAAACTGCCCTTCAAATGGTAGTTGAATATGACAATCCCCTGAGAGCACTTAACAATTGGAAGCATAGGCAATGCACTCATATTGTACCTACCCTGTAAGTGCTCAGAGGCAATACTAGAATGGCCCTAATTGATTAAGTTAAATTGAGGCTTGGGAAATGGCTATATTAAATCATGGGGACTGAACCAAGGAAAGCAAAAATCTGCTTTAGGAAAATTATACATGCAGGTGGATTCTTCAAACTGTTAAAAAATGTCAATAATTGTGGTTAAATGAAGAAAACTATCACCCAATTAATTTGCAATATCAGAAATTTGTGAAGTTGTAGTCACAGATAATGTGAGTTATTTTTCCAACAGCTCATTGAAGGTCCTGGAGGTTCTTGATGTTTACAATATCTATTCTTGTGTTCAAAATATTATAGAAATGTCTTTATTAGGAATTATATGAAAAGATAGAAGAAAATAATATAAAAATACAGACAATGGTTGGGAGAAAACTGAATGTAGGGTTCATAAGTGATTCTGTGGCCTTCCCTGGGGCCTCAATGATGCCTGAATATTTCATCTTTGGATGAATCTTCTTATATCACCAGCTCACAGAATTAACATATCCCACTTATGCACACCTCGTATATCATATATAATTTATCTTAAATTAAGTAAAGGTAGATTTTATATAACATTTGTAATCCAATATAAATCAGAACCTGACAGAGGATATTGTGCCACACTAAGAACCTACAACTCATTATTGAAACGGTTTCTCTCCTGTTGCTGTATAATTTTTCCTTTTTCTGTATTGTTTCTGAGAGCTGAATCATCAACTTAATGCTGAGTGAAAACTAATGCATCTCATGAATTTAAATAACAAAATGACAAGGAGAAAAATGGTCATAGCTGGGGAGGAGGAAGAGGCACTAACATAAAGATAATTACTGTCAAAATATATCTGAGACACACTCCAAACAATGTGACTTTCGGAGGTCATGGTCACTTTGACATAGGTCTGCAGGAACCAAGGAACGAAAGTAATGCAACGTTTTAAAAAGCCTAACATGAAGTCATTCTAAGAATGTAAACCATCAAGTCAAGATTTTATTTTTTATTTTGAAAATATGCTATTAATCTTCATCCCCTTAAAAAAATTTATTTCTCTGGCTTGTGGGAGGCTCTTTCTCTAAATTTCTGAAGTCTTTTAGATTGTATTTCATCCTATCCTGTTTTTCCTCTTCTTTTTTTAATGTCTTCTTACTAGACTATTTTCTCTGATCACATGCTACTTGGAATGATTTCATGTCCTGTATCATAGTCTTCTTGTTATTGTAATTTATAGTGAATACAGCTGACAAAATTGGTCTATATGTTTTATTTGACCTTTCTGTAGTTACATAATATTTGCTATATTTAACATCTTCCAAAAAAGGATATACAAATAATTTTAGAACCAATATGGAATAACGCAGGATTTGATCTAGAACAGAGATTTTAATATTCATTTTACAACACATAACTTTTCTTCAGTTTTAGGAAAGTCATAGGATAACTCAGACATTAGCTGTACCTATACTAGTAAAGAAGATGTCTCACAAAAAAATTATAAAAAATATGTCATCCATAATGTGTTTAGGAAATTAACAATACTGCATTCTAATGCTAAAGTGTGCTTAAATTTTCAAATATGTTTCAATTCATTAATTTTCAAATTAGTCTTAATATATTTTTTAATATTGGGGAAAGAAGTCATGACCAATTCCATGAATAATATATATATGAAAGAGTTAGTGTAAGAGAAATAAATTTAAGACCTAGAAGAGTTTTGAAAGAAAAGTAGTTAATCCTTATAGCTATAAGGCATTATATTGAAAGAAGGATTTCTTTTACCTTGAAAAAAGAACAGCATGAATCTACAACAAGGTAACATTAGTACAAAGCTTCCCAGTATAAACATGATAGCTTCAAAATCTTATTTATTTATTTTCCCCTATAATAGGGTTTTTTTGTTGTTTTTGTCATAATTCACACAATCCAATATATCCATTCACAAACAATTCTCTTATTCTATCCTATTGAGTGGAGTTACACAGTCATCAATACTATCAACTCCCTAATACTCCCCCCTCTCTCTTCCAGAACCCTCAGGGAACCATTATTCCTATTACTGTTTCTGAAGGGTTATCTATCTTGGCTTTCATGTATCGAATGATCGTAAATATGCAAATGAATGTACACAAATCTAACATGATCGATGAGGGAAAACAAATAAAAACCATAATAGTAAGGGGAGGAAATATTAAAGAACTAGAGGATAGTTATGTGGTTCATCAGTGCTATACTGCTGTCTGGATTTATAACCCTTCCATTTGGTCCTTCTGAAAGGGATTGTCCAATTGTCTTACAGGTGGATTTTGGGTCTCCACTACATCCACACCCCGTCACATCGATTTGGTTGCTTGTTTTTGAACTTCTGATACCTCTTCCTGTCAGCACCTCATGATTACAAGGCTGGTGTGCTTCTTCCGTGTGGGCTTTATTGCTTCCCTGCTCAATGGCCGCTTGTTTAACAACAAGCCTTTAAGAACCCAGATGCTGTATCTTTTAATAGACCACATTTGCTTAGCGGATAAAGAGGAGCTGATAGTGAGGAGTTCAAGAAGAAAGACAATGTTTTAAACTGATTATGGTAGCAATTGTATAATACTGCTTGATGTGATTGAACTATGGAATGATATCTGTAAGAGCTCCCAATAAAATGACTAAACATTTTTAAAATAATAATAAAAATAAAGCTAATTTGCAAATTCTGTAAATAAATTAATGGGATACCTTAATTTACTAATTTATCAAAAGTTATAATTTTAGTGAGACCCCCCAATGGGAACTCCACTCCGTGAACTGCACTCTACCCCAGACATATGTGTAACCTGAGGACTTGAGCCAGAAAACACGCAGTGTCTGAGATGGAAGACAGCTGTACCAAGAGCAGTGTGTACTGTCGGTTGGTTAACAAAAGCTTGATACATCTATGCCTGGTATGCTGCATTAAGACGTGTATTATCCCAGCACCCCTGTGACGGCTACTCTGCTATGTCCTGCTTATTCTCGTTTGTATTAGAGTGCATATCAGAGATGTGTCACCATTTGGGCTCACACTCTTGAAGCGGTGTTATTTGTTTTATTATTTTTTGATACATGAAACCCAAGGATATTGAGCCTACAGGGAAAGAAAATATAACAAGAGTTTGGGGGAAGAGGGAAATGGAGATTGGGGGGAGACAAGAGGGAGATGATGTCAAGAAGTCCAGGAGGTATGTTTTGAAAACCATGTATGATTATGGAAGAAATGATACATCATGTTTGACATGATTTAACTATGGAATGATATGACATATTTATTGGCTCCCAAGTTACATAATATTTTTTAAAGCTTAGATCCAGGATTGGGGTTGGAGCTCGCACTAAATCCTAGCTCCAACTTTAGCACAGTTAGTTGTGACATCATGCCCCTATTCAATACTCACATTCATGAAATGATCACTGAAGGTAGGGTGCTAAAGCAAAGTGTGGTGAAGAAAGCAGGTGGTGCCTGGCTATCAATCAGAATAGTGTCCAGGCTTTAAAATTTTTGTGTTCAATCAAGCAGCCATCTAAGCGAGGAGTCAACTAAGTCCACATGAAAAAAGCACACCAGCTCATGTGATCCAAAGGTGACAATGACAAAACTCGAATATGATGAAGAGAAAAGCCGCAGAGCAAAAATTATGAACCCCCAATTTGTGGAGGACTATGGGGGATGATGGGATCTCAAAACCCGTCTGCAGAGAATCTAGTCAGACTGAGGCACTGGCAAATCCACTCTAGCACAGGCAAGAGTCTGGAACAGCCTCACTATGAGGCAGAGCTGATTATAATCCTGATTATGCTGAATAGAACTCGACACTTGGCCAACTGACCACCCTATGATAATATTTTCTAAATAAACTGCAGAAAAAATATTTGGTGTTCGTATGTGTTCGGAGCGCAGGTATCTCTTCCTGGTTCCATGACAGAAATTTCTTTCCAGGCTTTTTGAATGCCATTGAGGGTCTTTTCCTTCTTACACATTACTGCAATTTTGTCTGTCTACTATTATGTTTTTTAATCTTACCACCTGAGTTAGTTAATTGTGCCAACCTGGCCGATAATCACATGTGGGGCTAATTGAAAGGCGGAGGGATAAATGGGTGGTGAGCCTCGCTTTTCTAGTTCCTGGGTCTCTTGCTTTGTGATGGTCGCACCAGGGTGCAGCTGCCTTAGCAGTTCCCTGCTTCAGCTTGCAAGACTGACTTCATACAAGACATCCCCAAGGAGAAGCTACATGGACATATCCCTATGCAGCCCTGGGTGCTGGAGCAGCCGTGTGGAGACCCCTGCTAGTGCTGAGATGCTTATTCGTTCACTGACTCAGCTTTCCTCCTGCAGTCGGCATTATTGCCTCTGTTTTGTGAGGTGGAGGACTTTGTGGACTGGTGTTGGGTTACTGGGTTAATGTTGGACTTGTGGGCTTGGGCAGCATTGGGTTGGGATGTTTTCATGATGCACATTTTCTTTACATAAAACGCTCTTATACATGAGTTGCTGTGGATTTGTTTCTCCAAAGTACCCAGACTAACACACCACCTAAACCTGATTTTGTTTTTTATTGTTTTCTGTTGGGTCTCCCAGCTGTGAAGCACAGGAGGAGTAGATGCATAATGATAATAACTGATACAAGGTGATGTAGGGAATGCAGGGGTATGGGAAGGATGATAGGGAGGGAAAGGGGATTTCGGCAGTAAATAATGAACACAGGAGAGGGGGACGAAGCACTAGAATGGATTGTGATTGCATAACTGATCTTAAAGGCGATTTACCCATGCGGGGGGAGGGGGTAGGAGATACTTTAAAATTGACGTGGGGTCATTGTACAATTCTCCTTGATCTGACTGAATGGTTGAATTATTGAATTGTATGATATGTAAATTACTTGCCTATAAAACTGTTGAACAAAAGGAAAAGAAGTTATATGTTTATGTTTTAAATTTTCTTCTCATAAATTATAACTTCATGCAGTCTATTTTTCAGACTCACAATTTATAAGGGATAGGCATATTCTTACGCAATATGAAGACATTAATTATAGCTGCAAAGGTCTTTGTTATGAATTTTGGAATGAATTTTGCCCTCCTACTAGACAGCTCCTAAATCTGTGGTGGAACCTTGGTGATCTAATGGGTAAGGATTGAGTTGCTAACCTCAAGGTCAGCAGTTTGAAACCTCCAACTGCTCTTAGAGTTCGTCTCGGAAACCCATAGGAGCAGTTCTACCCTGTTCTGTGGGGTCACTTTGAGTTGGAGTTAGCTCAATGGCAGTGCATTTTGTTTTTGAGTTTATACCAGAACTATAATTTGGAAATAAGTTTTCTTTGTTATATTAATGAGGCAGTTAGTGTCAGGTGTGTTTTAAGCCAGTCTCCCTTCGGGTTGAAATAAAAGCAGATTCGGCACAGGTGAGCAAGCAGAGATGGGGAAAGATTGATGTCGTGCCAAGTGATGTTCATGAATAAGCCAACGGATAAAAATTCAGCAGGGACTTTGCCCCAGACCCCACAAAGAGAGTCTTCTATGGTTGATGTCCTTGTTTTGCACTTCTGTGGTCTTAAATGAGCGTAAATAAACTTTGTTCATTAAAGCCAACTACTTATTTCTGCTATAGCGGCACTAGGTAACTAAGACATAATTGGGACCACTTTAATTGTGGTGCACCTCTAACAAATACTTACCATGTGAAAGTGGTTTCAGAATCGGGTTATATCTGGAAAGCTTTAAGAGTTTTAGGGTGGGTCCAAACAATTTGGAGGATGGTCCAAGATTGAGCAGTGTTTCATTCTGTTGTCCACAAATTAGCTGAGTTGGCACTGACTCAATGATACCTGAGGACGGGCACAGGAAAGTACTAGTTTACCTGAAAGATACTGTTTGTACAGTTGTGGCATCATGGTCCGGTGAGAACTTATAAAATGAAGAGCTATAGAGAAAGTTTCTATCACCATGGAGATTACACATGACACTGTCAACTGATTTCTGCTAGACATTTAGACATTACATATGATCCAGTGAGCCATTGCAATAATGAATATCTGATTAGACAATAGAAGAATGATTCTGGCAGGCAGCTGGTATAAATTATGCTAGGCTGTTTGGTGGAAAAACAGAATTACCAAGCGATAGATTTGGAAAACTTGGAAGTCTAGCTGATACAATCTCTAAGCCACATCTTTACACAGGACTCTGACGCTTTGTTGTTAGTGGGCATCTAGTCTGTTGCCACTCAAAGCAATCGTATGTACAACAGAACAAAACACGGCCCGGCCTAGCAGCCGTCTCACAAGTCTTGCTCCGTTTGAGTTCCTTGTTGCAGCCACTGTGTCAATCCATCTTGTTGAGAGTCGTCCTCTTTTGGATTGCCTTCTATTTGACCAAATACATCCCTTTCCAGAGACTGATCTCTCCTAAGAACATGTTCAAACTATCTTTTTTTTTTTTAATTTTATTTGAGATTACCTAGTTACTTATCATTTTCATCTCAAGTTTACAGCAGTCTGTTCTTACTTAAAAATCCCTTGACTTCCTCCCTATTTGAATGTTTTTTGTATGCACTATTCCCTCTATTTACTATGTAATTGTCTTCATTGTCAAATGATGTCTTGGGCTTCCTGCTTTCAGACCTTGAAGTCTGTTACACGGCTTTAAGTGCAGTGGTTGTATCTTTCATGTTGATTTCAATTGGCTGTCTGCTGTTGATTCTCGGGCCAAAGAATGCCCCTTTGTATTTTGGTAAAGGTGCAGCTTGTTTTATTTTTGGTTTCTACTGAAAAATAATTAACTTCTTTTCAATAGTTGCCCTTTGTAGGTAGCTTTTATTATTTTCCCCTGAGATTGTCTCAGAATTCTCTCTTTGCCTCTGATATTGGAATGTTTGATTATGATAGGTTGTGCTGATTTTTGGGGGGGTGTATAGGGTTTGAAGTTTGTTAACCTTCTTAAATGGGTATTTTCTTCTCTTTCATGATGCTATAGAATTTTCTTCCAGCCGTTCTGGGACTATTTTCTCTGTGGGTTTTCTTTTCATTTTCCTGTCGAAAGCTTACTGTCTCTGTTGTCATCCTCTTGTTAGTGCCCCACAGAGCTGGTAGAGTTTCTTCCACTTTGGGGGATTATTTTATGAGTTTTTCTTCTCATTGAGTGGTAACAATAGATTTGTCTTCAGACTCACTATTTCAGCCTTCCATTGCGTCAATTCTACTGTTTTACGCTTTCAATGTATTACCTATTTGGAATATCTTAGTTTTAGTCTTCGGGACTTCTATTTGTTGTTTTTGTAAGGTTTCTAATTTTTCATTTATTTAGTCAGTTTGCCTTATAGAGTTTCCTGAGTTCTTCCAATGTTTTTTCTATTTTCCATAGCTCTCTTGATATTTTTCTCCATTTTTTTAAGTACCTGAGAAACATTCTTTGGAATTCCTCTTCTGATCGTTCCAATAGCTTTTATTCATCAGGAAAAAAAATTGGCTCTGTATTGGTAAGCGTGATAGTTAGATCTTTTTGTGCCAACATGGCACCTGTAGGAAGATACGCATGGAATCCAACTTGCCAATCACGTCACAGCCTAATGCTGTGTCCTTGGGCATGTGGCCTTCTATATGGAAGGCGCTGGGAGCCTCCTCCTCTCTCTGGTATTGACTTTGGTAGCTGGCGGAGCCTTGTCATGTGTCCACTAATCTTGGATCCACACAATTTTGCACACACGTGCTTGTGATCTTCCTGCATTCTGCATCGCATGCGACTGCAGGAGTCTGGAGAAGAACTAATGGACTAGTATTTGAACTTATGAACTTAAGTTGGATTGGGCTAGGATACTTTCTTGATATGTAATTACCTATTGATATAAAGCTCTTTCTTATACAGATGATTCTCACTGGATTTGTTTTGGCCTAACATAATCACTTCAAGAGAAAGATGAGGCTTTCTCCTTCCAAAATGAATTGCAATCGCAGAAACTCACAGGACAGTTCAGCCCTGTCCTATAGGTTTGCTGTGAGTTTATTGGTCACCTGCTTGTGCTGTTCCACCTTGCTTCTTTGTAAACAGATTCTCTGGGGTCTCTGAAACATGATAATGTTTTTGAATTCATATCTATTTTTCAAACAAGTAGTAATGGAGTCTAGGATGCCTATGCTTTTCTAGGCCCCTGAAAGCTTTGGGAGAAGGATTAGCGTGCTGCAAGGTTTGAGCTTTGTTTCACATTTTTCTCCCACTCTATCAAAGACCTTGGAATGTGATCCTTTTCAGAACAGTTGGGAGTGGTGACTGGAGCCATTTAGGTCTTCTGGGCTCAAGGTGGTGGAGACTGATGTTTACATTGTCTTTTAGTCCACTGGATTCATTGATCCCATATGTTTTATTGGTTGGTTGGTTGGTGTTTTCATTACTCTTCTTTCCTCTGGACAGAAAGATCAATGGTTGTATCTTAGAAGACTGCTCAAGAGCTTTACAGACCCTTGCTGCTACTCACCAAAGTAATGTATAGAACACAGTCTTTGTTATGGCCATAGAACTCGGTTCCCTTAGACGATAAGCCTGCTTTCTCAGGCCCATAGACACATTCTTTTAAGGAATTTGCTTATATTCAAGAAGTATTCACAACTTGGCTTCCTATAAGCTCCATCTTATTCTTAGATATATTTTCAGCCAAAGCAAATACACATATACACATAACCTCTATCATCTATATATATCCTCCCCGTGGATATACTCCTACTGTCCCTCCCATACATAATCAGTCTGCCTGTCTAAGTATCTACTCCTAGATAAACAGCATTGCAGCATTATGTATAAAAAAGCATTGGGTTCTGTGACTGTTATCCTACCAACTCCCAATAGATTGCTGTGCCTCCATGATTTTTCACCAACCTTCTCTTTGTTGCATACTGTCTTACCCTTCACCCAGGAAAGAGCCGTCTCCTGCCAGCCTGTGCTAGAACTCCTTGTTCTCTCTCACTCCCGCCCTCGTAACCATCCAATGAGGTTTCTTTTTTTTATATATACATGAAGTTTATTTAAACAACAAGACACTTGACTTGAAGGGAAAACTATCTAGGCTTCATTTCTTGGAGAGTAATTTACCCCTGCTTACAGATTGCCCTACATGTAAGAGCTACGTACAAAAAAGTTATAAAATTGTCCTTGGTTTTACAATGAGAAATGAAAAACATTAAAATCCTCCAATCCAACAAGGTATGCAAGGATTTTTTGCGTGTCGTTTTTTGTTTTTGTTAAACAGTGAGAGCCAAATTACTTAGTGGAAAATAAAGTTAGGAGCTGGATGAGCCGCTCATGGGGAAGGGGTGTTTTCACAGAGCCAGTATTTCCCCATCCTGTCTCCACTTGTGTCAATCAAAAGAGACCATTGGCCATTTAGTTAAAAAAACAAACAAAAAATACCCAAGGAAATAAAATAAAGGGAAAAATGCACTATGCATGTGCACATGTACCAGTTACTGTATGCACAATAAAGGAATGGGGGGTGGGGAATGAAAGAGAAAACTATACTGCAGTCATCAGGAGGTGGTAGAACCAAATTGTGGTTTTCAAATAGAGAATGGATTCTTGGTTGGTAGGAAGAGAGTTCTGGAGGAAAGGAGCAGGCTCCCTCTTAGAAGATGCCTCCTGTCTGCTGCTGGAACACATCAATTGTATCTTTGTCCTCCATGTCCAACTGTGCAGATGTGTCTGTTTCATTGATTGGCTGTCCGTCAAATCAGAATCTGATCTGCCTTACTGACAAACCCTGTCGTTCACAATAGGCTTTCATCAGTTTGCTAAGTGGCGTATGCCTCTTAATCTTAAACTGCACCCCAGAACCATCCTGCCCCGCCACCTTCAAATTCATATGATCGTCCTTCTCAGTCTTGACTCCTTCCTTGGGCTTCCTGTCGGCCATGGCGGGTGTGGAAGTCTCCTCCGCTGCCGCTTCACAAAAGAGGTAGCAGGTCCGCACCAAAGGAGCACACAGGCAGCTCCAGGAGCGCCAGAAGCCAAATGAGGTTTCTTTTGACATGAAAAACCCTTCTTGGTACTTTTTAGAACAGTGATCTTTTGTGATTGATTCATTTCACTCAGGATAATACCCTCCACGTTCCTGTTACGAGGCGTTTTGCAGAATCACCTTTATTATTTGACACTGTGTTGTATTCCAGTGTGTAGATTCAAAAGTTTATCCATTCTTCCACAGATGACCATTTAAGTGATTTTTT
>NW_022111373.1:11610985-11632504 GCF_000313985.2 Echinops telfairi
CTCCACTTTGTCCGTGCTCCTTCACAGCCATTCAATTGCTTGTTTTTGAATTCCTAATACCTATTCCTATTGACACGTCATGATTATGCTGGCTGGTGTGCTTCTTCCATATGGACTTCATTGCTTCCCTGCTCAATGGACGCTTGTTTGACTATAAGCCTTTAAGACCCCAGACACTATATTTTTTAATAGCCAGGTATCATCAGCTTTCTTCATCACATTTGCTTATGCACCCATTTTGTCTTCAGCAATCGTGTCGGGAAGGTGAGTATCATACAAAGCCACTTGATTAGAACAAACTGTTCTTGCACTTAGGTGAGATTTTAGTAGAGGCCCAAAGTCCATCTGCTTTCTTGTTGACTTTACATCTATGTACATGTATAGACAAATACACCTATATTTACATAGTTATATATTTACATATGTATATCTTTATACCTATATATATACATTTTTGCTCTCTTGTTTCCTCTTTTTTCTTTTTTCCCCTTCTACCTCACTATTATGCTTTCCCCTCCTTCACCTCTCAGTAATTCCTCTCAGAAAACTTTCTGTTGATCTAACCTGACCAGAAACTCTACACCCTCCTCACTGTCAATTTTATAACCCTTTTTGTTCCTCTGTCCCTGTCATTATTGGCTCACCAATCAGCTCCCCCTACCTCCTCCCCTGCTATGCACCTTCCACTCCCCCTGCCCCCAAATCATCAGTCCCATCACGCTCTCTATGGGGTTGCTTGATCTGACTATCTTGTATCGATTGAAACGCACACACAAGAGGAGAAAGACCCTATAAATAGTTCCAAGTCTAACTGATGCCCTGGACCAGACTCTTTCTAAATAGCTAAATCTTTGTCTTTTTCTTATTGAGATGTTGAAGATAAAAAGCACTACTTTTACTAACATCTATTTAATTTCTCATTAAAATGTTATATAGCTTGTAGAAGATCTTATCAACTTATGTCTCTCTCATAAGTGGAAAAGATATCTGCCTGCTTCAAAATATAATCAAGACATTGTTTAAAATAAAATTTCTCACTATCTATTTTATTGCCCGAAGGAAGAGTCTTCTTGGAGGTGCTTTTTAATTATATTATTAGGATTCATTTTCTTTTTCACCTTTCCTTCCTTCTCAATAATCCCCAGTTTCTTTTAAGAAATGCACATGATTCTGAGGATGCTGACCCCCACCTCAGCCTCAGACATGGACCTCATAACCTAATCTAAGCCAATAATCAAATATCCCAGTGATTTCATTACAGCTGAACATATGACTTAAACCAAATGAAAGAAACTTCCTGTGAATGCTAAGAAAACCATTCAGTCTTTTTTAATGAATATACACTTTCTGTTTGCTAAATGAGCATATAATGGCACTGGCAATTACTGAAGGCCATCTTGGACCCCTTGCTTTGGCTGGCTATAAAACAAAGCTACGTGTAGACGCTGGAGCAGAGAAAGAAGGGAACCAGATCTTTGATGACAGGACAGTGCCATATGATTGGCTGCATTAGAAACCAGCTCTATCTCTGGAAACTTTATTTACAAAAGATGACAATTCTTTTTTATATTTGAAATGAACTTGTACGCTATTAAAGACGCCAAGTCCACGCCAGTATTACTTTTCCTTCTCTGATCATTTTTTTTAAGTTCGTCACGGTATCTGCCAGTTGAATTGTTTCTGTCGTTTGAACTTGAAACGCTGTTACTAACGTGTGTCTTCAGATACCTTCTTTGCTCGGGCAGCTTGCAGAAGCCCCTCCGATTTCAGCTGTTGGTAGAAAGGCCAAGCTGTTGTAGGACTCAGAGTACTGTTGACCTGACCTTTATTTGAAAACGCTTCAAAATTCAAGTATTCACGATGAAACAAAACATGTAAGGCAACCAGCTTGTTTTTAATCTATAATGTAAAACGTTGTAAATACTTAGGATCAGAGTAAATATTTTCCTATGGTAGGCCGTCAGCATCACTGCAGCTTGTACCCATTCCCTTTCTGGTCTTGGTTCTGCATTTTTAAAACCAATATTAACACAAGAAATGAGTTGTTGCTTACTTTAACCAAAATTATGTGGATCAGTATTTTATTTTAGCACATGCTTCACCTCTACTTTATTTGATCTTATGATTCAATTGGTGATTTAGAATAGATAAAAGGCTTTCAACTAATACAAAGTTCTAAGTAAACATAGATCTAATATATTCAAATGGGTGCTGCTCAGTGTTCAGTTCCTCTGTTCTGTTTCTACTCAGCTAGCTCCTCTTCGAATGCTTCCTTTAAATCTACCCACAGGCTAATTCAGTGAAATAATTTCCTAAGCCCTAGATTAGAATTCCTTTAGGAATGGATTGCTAAATTGCATTATAGAGATATAATCCAAAAATGATTGACTGGATGCTACTTAATTTATTTGAGCATGAATATTTTATACTTACTTTATGTGAGGTGAAAATGTTTTAGTGCAGTTTTGTGTGTGCCCTAAGCAGACAATTACCTCATTGAATTCTCTGTCTCCTTTTTATTTCTTTTTCCCCCTCAGCCACACCCCTTAGAATGCCTTTCCATCAGCATAAGCCTTACAGCAGTCAATAGTCTGTCCTGCCGTTCTGTGCTATATGATAAATGTGATAATAGGCCTGAATTCCTCCCAGCCCTCCTTGGCTTCAGATCACAAGAAACTTCCCTGTGGGTTGGGGAAGGGAGAGAATAGACTTCCAGAGGTTAGAATTACCACTTAACAGATAGACAGGAGCCAAGCCCCAGAGACTCTTGAAAAGAGATAAGGAACGATGATTTGTGGGATGTCTTCCACCTCCCAGTTTGACTAAGGGTCCCTTCCCTGTCTCTGACACACTTACTGGACGGCAGCCTTGTTTATCCAGCCTGCTTTGAAGTTCTCTGGTTTCGGCATCTGTATCTGGGTTATCTGAGAGCCGCTTCATCGCTGTTCATTAAAACACTATCAGTGAACTCTGATGTTGGAGTTATAAGTTAAACAGACCACTCGGGGATACTGTGCAATCAAGGAAGCAGAAGAAGAAACATAACAAAGCAAACATCATTTCTTCACAGCCCACCACTACAGAGAGGCACCTGGGATAAAAATGTCCCGTGTTTGACCAGAACTTCAATTGCCACCTTAGAGATAAGGGTGAAGAAAGAAACAATGCCAGTGTCGCAGTGTCACAGATTCAAAGTTTCTAATGAAAATGAAACTGATAAAAAATTAATTCAATTAATTGTGGTTCTGTTTTTTTATCTGTTTGCTTATTTGAACTTCTCTACTCTAAGAAGTGAATGTGTGTAGTTATATGTGACCGGAGCACGTACACTGGTACAGATAAGCGCTCTTGACACATGGAATCCAGGACAAATAAAGGGTGCTATACTGTACCCTGGCTGGCTCATCCCTTCCTTGTGACCTTCCTGTGAGGGGCTGTTCCATTGTCTACAGACAGGTTTTGGGTCTCCACTCTGACCCCCCTCATTCCCATTTGGTGTCTTCTGAAGACTGATACCTGATCCTGTCGACACCTCATGATCACACAAATTGGTGTGTTTCTTCCATGTGGGCCTTGTTGCTTCCCTGCTAGAAGGCCATTTGTTTAACTTCAAGCCTTTAAGACCCTAGAGTATATATCTCCTAATAAAAGTCAGGCATCATCAACTTTCTTCACCACATTAGCTTATGTACCCATTTTGTCTTCAGTGATCGTGTCAAGAAGGTGAGCATCACAGAATGCGAGGTTATTAGAACAAAGTGTTCTTGCATTGAGGGAAGACTTGAGTAGAGGCCCAATGTCTGTCTGCTACCTTAACACTAACCTACACATGGGCCCATATCCCTATTGTTATACATAAATATATTTACATATGTATGTGCCTGTATTTAGACCTCTGTAAATGGCCTTTGCCTCCCCGTTCTTTCCTCTATTTCCTTTTACTTTCCTCCTGTTCCACTATCATGTTTGACCTGCATTCGGCTTTCAGTAATTCCTTTCAGCTACATTGCATTTGATCAACCCCACCAGGCATACTATGCTCTCCTTGCCAGAATTTTATTATCTTTCAATCATATTTTGCATGAAGTTATTGCACCCTGTTCACATACCCATGTATACATTATATAAACATTCAATTTGATATTTTGAACTTTGAACCTTATAATAAAAACAGAATAACAACAACAAATCATTAAGTTAGCACTGATCAGATTTGAGTTCATGGTATTTTTATAAAAACAAAATAATTTACTTGTTATATTTTTCCTTAGGATCTCCACTCATTTAATAAATAGTTTAAAACCCAATATGTTGCCAAGTTTTATGTTGGGTGCTGAATAAAAATGAAATATAAAAACAAATTCACACCTGTCATTCAAGCAATTTTGTCTTATAGGGACCCTAGAATATACAGTAGAATTGCTCCTTAAGGTTTCCAAAACTAGCAAGCATCACAGGAGCAGACAGCCTCATAGTTCTCTCATGGCGAGGCTGGTGAGTTTGAACTTACCGACCTTACAGTTAGTCACCCAACACAAACCACTGAGCCACCAGGGCTCCTTGAAAAAACAAAATACATTCTCCTGTCATTGGTGCAAGGCACCCTGGTGGTGTGAGGGTTATGCACTGGGCTGCCAACTGCACGCTCCTCAGTCTGAGACCACCAGCTGCTCCTCGGGAGAAAGATGAGGCTTTCTACTCCCATAAACAGTTGCAGTCTCAGGAACTCACACGGGCAGTCCCCTAGGGTTGCTATGTCTCAGAATCGACTGCATGGTGTTGCATTTGGTTTGGTTTGCTATTGATGCATGGAATTCTAGTGACATAATTGTTAAGTGCTTGGTGACCAAACAGTTGATGGTTCAAACCCACTTAGTTCCTCCAGCGTGAATGACTTAGCCATCTGCTTCTTTAAAGAGCACAACCAAGATACCCCCACGGAACAACAATACAATGATACTATGTCTCATGAAGCAAGACTCAATGGGACCCAGCAACAACAATATCCAGTCACACAATTCTATAGAGCATAATTTTCTTAAAACAACTAATACAATTTTATAATTTCACAAAGCACTCTTAACATATTTAATCAAGCTGCGCAAGTCCTCATAATTTGTGACCAAAGAAGCAAAGGCTCAAAAATATAAAATGACAGACTAAATGTCAAGACATGACACAAAAACTTAGGTGTTTTGATTTTCATTTATGTTTGTGTAGGTGGGAAAGCCATAGTGAACATTGGTTAAAATGAAATTTTAAAAGGACCAAAAGTAACCCTGTTGTATGAGTGTTTACTGTGTTTTCTTTTGCTGAAAATGAAGTGTTTTTGCTTTTTGGGTTCATTTCTGGAATCGACTTTGTTGTAGAGAATTCTGAGAAGAGGTCCATCCCCGAGCACAAGACAAGGAGAGCCGAGTTCAGACAGAGGGGAGAAAAGGTTTTGAGAAGCTGCTGTGTGGACTAAAGGGAGCTATCTCCAGATGAATTTCTAAAGCATCTTTCCCTGTCACATGAAACATACACCTATTCTAGTTCCCCCTCTAAAGACGCCCGGAAGACAAGGGTATTTTTAAGTCTCCTGGAGTTTTAAGTCTTGCACTTTTCCTTCCGGGGTCTGATATTTTTCCTCTAAATGTAACACCACTTAGAAACAGAACTTCAGGGGCTATGATTTACTGTCCGGATGTAGGAGTAAATGAGGATACTAAAATGATGCATTCTGACGCATTGCAACCTCTTGGTAATACTGTGGCCTTATCAAGAGAAGGCGATGCAGCCTGTGGTGTTATCAAAAGGTTGCAATGCAATGGTATTAGCAGAGATTGCAATGAAGCAGCTTCCAAAAACTCAATTTTGGTGTCCAGCACCAGGCGAATTATCACAAGGCCGAGGTCAGACTGACTTCTACTCCACTCTTCTTAACTATATTTTGAAACAATGCATTTCCTGCAAGCTCAAAGGTTTCCCTCCACCTTCTATAAGGTCAGCACACACAAGCCTGTTTCTAATAGGGGAGCACCATTTACGTTATAGTTAAACTCCTTGCTCAGACAAGTTTTTTATGCTTTAAACTTGTGCCAAGAGATTGATTTATAAACCTAGGGATCAGCCCTACTGTCCTTCCTCAGTTAAATTTTCCAATTGTGTTATTCTGGGTTGACTAGAGAAACAATTCAGGACACTCATATATACATATAAGAAAGAGCTTTATATAAAGAGTATTTTTTGTATATTAAAAAAGCATCCCAACCCAGTCCAGTTCAAGTCCATAGTCCTATACTAGCCCATAGGTCCAATACCTGTCTATAAATTCCTCTTCAGACTCATGCAACACATGCAATGACCCCAAATGCAGGGAGATCATAGTGGGTAGAAGTCTTGTGGATGCAGTGGCAGTAGAAGCATCTCAGCACTGACAGGGGTCTCCAGGTGGCTCCTCCAGCTCCAGGGCTCTAGCTCCATTAGCATAATTCCCTGTGTCTTGTCAACAGGAAGACAAAGCAGAGAGTGACTGTGTCTGGCCTCCTCCAGTGAGCTCTTTATCCCCATTGCGCCTCCAAATAAGGTCATCAAACTGTGACCGGATTGACATGCTAGACTCCACCCCTTCAGTCTCAGTAGTCTCAAGTAGACACCAGGTTATGTAACTACCACACCCATTATTAAGCATTACTCTTCTGTGGCTATAGCTTGTCCTTCCCATTCACACAACCCCAGAGATTCCATGAATCAACCTAGTATTAGAGGGGGAGGAATAAGCAGCATGCCTGGACAGTTGAGGGGTATACTTTTATAAATTATAATAGGATAATTCATAACAAGCAAGACACTACTCTGATACAAAAAGATTCAAAATACCATCTTTTACGTATGCATTATGTTGACTCAATGGCAGCAAGCCTGGATTTTTGGTTTTATGAAGGGACCTTTATGAAGGGACCTCGTGGTGCAGTAGTAAAGTTGCTTGGTTGTTAAGTGAAAGGTTGGTTGTTCAAGCTCACCAGCCTCTATGGGAGAAAGATGTAGAGTACTGCTTCATGCAAAAGTATAGCCACTAAACCCTACGGGCCAGTTCGATGCTGTCCTGTAGGGCCACTATGAGATGGACTCACTAAATGGCAAAGACTTTATGAAGAAACTCACTCTTTCTCTAGGGTGCAATATGCATCTGACTATCTTCAACGGGAAACCAAATATAAAGAGTAATATTTACATTGATATATATTATATAACTTCAAGTTGGCATGAAATTATATAACTACCACAACCAGAAAGGAATTTACTTGTGTTTTATTGAGTATGCAAAGCATGTGACTGTGCAGATCATAATAAGCTACAGATAACCTTGAGAAAATGGGAATTCCGGAACTGTTCATTGTGCTCCTAAGGAATTTGTCCATAGATCAAGAGGCAATTGTGCGAGCAGAACAAGGGAATACTGTGTGGTTTAAAGTCAGGAAAGGTGTGCAACAGGGTTCTATCCTCTAACCATACTTGTTCAAAAGAAGCATTGAACAAGGGATACCGCTGTGGGTGTCAGGTGTGCACAGGGAAGGGACTCTAGTGGATGTGCTGTGCTCTCTCATCTGATCCTAATGTTCTTGCCCGGGACCTTGCTGATATGCAGTTTTCTGTAATAGGTCCTCATTGTGCTTCCTGGTTGGTCTAGTCCTTGGGTATCAGGAACTGAGATCTGCCAATATATGGATATTCAACTAGTCATTTGAACTGTCATACGATAACTCAAAGATGAGGAGTGTAGATGCTAATAATTACATTCAATGACAGACTTTTCACTATGAATACAGAAAACAATTGTTCACCATAAATGAGGAAAGCAGGAGAAAAATGGATCTATTTGAAGACAAAGTAAAATTTGATGTTGAAATTAATTAAGACCTAGGTAAAAAACACAAATGGAAGAAGATGCTGAGTATAGTTTAAACTGAAAGAACTAAATGAAAAAATTCAAGCCTCGAGTTACAATACTGGAAGATTCTATGGGCAAAATATTGAATGATGCAGGAAGCATACAAAGAAGATAGAAAGAATACACAGAGTCATTGTTCTGAAAAGAACTCACCAACATTCCACCATTTGAACAGGTAGCATAGGAGCAAAAATCAATGGAACTGTAAGAATTAGTCCAAGCTATACAGAAGGCATTAGTCAAAAACAAGACTCCAGGAATTGATGGAATCCCTATTGAAATGTTTCAACAAATGAAGCACTGTAAGCACTCGCTTTTCTATGCTAAGAAATTTAGGAAAGAACTTACTTGGCCAACTGACTGGAAGAGATTCATATTTGAACCCATTCCAAAGAGAAGTGACCCATCAGAATGCTAAGATTATAGAACAATATTAGAGCCAAGTAAAATTTTGCTTCAGATCATCCAACAATGGTTGCGGCAGTCCGTTGACAGGAAGCTGCCAGAAGTTCAGGCCAGATTCAAAAGAAGCATTGAACAAGGGATATCACTGTGGGTGTCAGATGGATCTTGGTTGGAAGCAAAGAATACCATAAAAAGGTTTACTTGTGTTTTAATGACTATGCCAATATATTCACCTGTATAGAAATAAAAATTATGGATAGCATTGAGATGAATGGGAATGCCAGAATATTTCATTGTGCTCATATGGAATTGTCCAAGGATCAAGAGGCAGTTGTGAGCCGAACAAGGGAATACTATATGATTTTAATCAGGAAAGATGTGTGACGGGGTTGTATCCTCTCATCATACTTATTAAAACATTGTGCTGAGGAAACAATTAGAGAAGCTAGATTATATGAAAAAAACTGTGGCATCAGATTGGAGGAAGGCTTATTGTCTCTCAGCCTGCAATATACAGATGACCCAACGCCCTTGCTTGATGCAAGTGAGAAGGACTTGAAGCACTTGCTGATGAAGATCGAGGATTGTAGCCTTCCATATGGATTACAGCTCAATGTTAAGAAGACTAAAATCCCCACAACTGCATCAGGAGGTAACATTATGATAAAGAGAGAAGATTGAAGTTGTCATGAGTTTGGTCTTGCTTGGATCTACCGTCAATGCTCATGGTAGTAGTAGTAGAGAGTAGTAGTAGTAGTAGAGATCAAGAGATGCAATTCACTAGCTAAATCTGCTTCACAAAACATCGTTAGAATGTTGAGAAGTAGGGGACTAAGATGCACCTGACTGAAGTCAGGGTATTTTCAATTGAGTCATGTGCATGTGGAAGTTGGACATTTAATTGAAAAAGAATTGTTGCATTTGAAGTGTGGTGTTGGTGAATGTGTTAGTCCAGGTAGACTAGAGAAACAAATCCAGGAACACTCATATGTGCATAAGAGAGCGTTTTATATAAAGGGTGATTGTACATTAAGAAAGCATCCCAACCCAGTCCAGTCCAAGCCCATAAGTCCAATATTAACCCATGTGTCTGATACCAATCTATAAAGTCCTCTTCAGACTCACAAAACACATGCAATGGGGCCAAATCCAGGATGATCACAGGCCAGTGGGTATAAAGTCCTTGGATCCAGTGGCATTGTAATCATCTCAGTGCTGGCAGCGGTCTCTATGTGGCTTCCCAGGCCACAGAGGTTTGGTTGCATCAGGGTAGGTCCATGTGGCTTCGCCAACTCAGGGCACTACGGTAGTTTCATGTGTCTTGTCAGCTGCAATGTTTCCCAGGGAGTGAGCAGAGAATCTCTCCCACCTCCAGGGAGGGAAAAACCCGATTTCCCAGAATTCTCAGGAGAAAGTCATGCCCACCCAGAGGCCTCATTGGCTATGATCCGATTGACAGACTAGACTCCACCCCTTCACTCTTAATCCTTTCAAGTTCCAAATTGACACCAGATTATGTAACTACCACAGAGAAGAAGAGTGAAAGTTCCATATACTGCCCAAATGAAAAATAAATCTTAGACAAAGTACAGTCAGAGTCCTCCTTACAGGTAAGGATGGTGAGACTTCATCATATACTTTGGACATGCTATCGGGAGAGAGCAGTCCCTGGAGAGTGACATGAGGCTTGGTAATACAGAGGGGCAGTGAAAAAGAAGATGGTCCTCCACAAGGTGGACCCACGCCGTGGCTGCAGCAATGGGCACAAACATAGGAACAATGGTGAGGACGGTGCAGGACTGGACAGTGTTTCTTTGCATTCTTGGCAGTTTATTTGAGAATGCACATTTTTATTTTATATTTATATAAAATGTATACTTACATATATTTGCCTTTGCATTCTCATATAAACCAGACAGTTTATATGAGAATACAAATTTATATTCCCAGGTAGCGTGTGTGTCATGTCCTCTTCTCCCAGGAAAGACCTTAAAGTCACATCTTTCTCAAAGATATAAGCATAAAATTATGCTTATGATTAACACACGTCAGGGCTAGCTATAAAATAGGGCCCCTGGTGGTAACGCATTGAGCTCAATCCTCATGGTCAGCAGTTCAAAACTACCAGCAGCTCTGTGGGGGGAAAAACTGTCTTTTCTACTCCTGTAAACTGTTATAGTCTGAGAAAGCCACAAGAGGTCTCTATGAGTCAACATTCGCTTGATGGCAGATAGATTGGTTTTTGGTTTTAGTATACAAAATACAAAATGGATCAACACATAGCTGCAACAATGGGCTCAAATATAACGATTTTGAAGTGGCATAGTACTGAGCAGTTTTTATTCTATTGTGTACACGGTGCTGAGTTGAGCCATCTCCATGGCGCCTAACAAGAGCAATAGCCATGTGTCCACCCTCAACTCAAAGCCAAAGTTACTGCTATAGTGCCAGTTCTGGCTCATAGGGACCCTGTAGGACAGGGTAGATAGAACTGCCTCTGTGTGTTTCCCGGACCTTAACTATTTACAAGAGTGGAAAGCTTCATCTTCCTCCTGCAGAGTGACTGGTGGTTTCAAACGGCTAACCTTATAGTTAGTAGCCCAATACAGTGAACCCTCGCCACTTCGCGCTTCGACTTCCGCGGCTTCACTCTATCGCGGTTTTTGCGTAACAGCGCATGCTCTGTCATTACTGCCACTGATTGGCTCATACTGTACACGCTTGATGCCATAAATAATATAATTAATAATAAATGATAATTGTAACGTCCAAAATGTTTTACTGTATTTTCCCTTTTTTGTTTAATAAATTGGGTAATACGAGTGTAATGGTGACTAAAGGGTGTTTTTTCATGTCCTCTATGCTCTAACTACGAAAATATTTGATTTACAAATAAGGAATCCTACTTCGCGGAATTTCATTTATCACGGTAGGGTCTAGAACCGATTAACTGCGATAAACGAGGGTTCACTGTATATATATAACCGACAATGACTTCATCAGGACTCCCCACAGAGTCATTTTTGGGTCTAGGACACCATTTGAGGGCTGTGGGGTTCTGGGCTCTAAACCAAGTCTATACATTTAGACATTAGCATCTGCCTTCCTCTCTCACTCTTATACAATTGTGGACATGCAATTGGAGTATACCATCAGTTTGATGTTTTTCATCACTTTCTTTAGGATTACTCTCATATTTATGACCTTCTCCACTCATTTTAGCTAGCATACTTCTTTCACTTTTTTTCTCTATATGGGGAAATTTTCATATGAAATATCCTCTATTGATCCTCTATTGTTCAATCTGATGTTTATATTCCTCAAGGGTTATTTAAATGTATATATATAAATGTAATATATATTTAGGTTTAGAAATCCCCCACCTTTTTTACCCTCAACAAAGACCGACTCTCTAGAATCTTCTTTTAGTTATGATTCAAAGATCATTTGGGGAGTAAAAACTTGCACATGAACTCTGTTTGTTTAACTACAAAAAAAAAGTCCTTAAAGCAATGAATGCCTCTGGGTGACAGAAATATTACATTCAAAAAAGAACAGAGAATAAAACATATTATTGCATTTCAAAAATGTTATCTCTATTACTAGAACAACAAATGGCACGAGTCACAGCACTTCTAGAGCAATGCCTGGAATTTAAATGTTTCTCACTTCGGGAGGAAATGGTGTTCCACCCTTCCCTTCGCCTGTTGGCAATATGCTCCCCTCATAAATTACAACTGAAATGACAGGCCTCACTTTGGGTCATAGAGCACTTTAGCAGATGAGCCAGGATTGTTATTCTATTACTTATTTTCTAAAACCAAATCTGCAACAAAAGAACCTACTAGAAATCTTTATAGAGCAAAATAGCAGCCATCATTTTGTTCTACAATTTAGAAACTAGTGTTATGAGATTGACTATTACTACATTTTTGGATGATGTGATTTGGAAAGATGAAAAGTATATTGCAAAATTGAGAGACATATCATTAATGAAGCATTTGCTGTTGAAAAAATGCAGAACAAATAGTGCCTATTTAGTAGGGGAGAAAAAGTACAAGATAAAAGAAATTTGGAATTCAAAAGTGAAAACCTAAAATAATTTATTTGTTTATTATTCAACAAATGTATTTTTATTACTCTCTGTAGTATGATCACATTTGGAAAAAGATGAGCTAATGTCTCTAAGAAAGATTAATGTATTCCCCTTGTAAAAGTAGGTCTTTATCTTCCCCATCCCCAATTAGAAGAGCCCAGTTGGCACACTGGGTTTTACATCAGGCTGCGAACCACAAGGTTAGTAGTTCAAAACCATTAGCTTCTCTGAGGAGAAGGATGAGGCTTTCCACAACCATAAATAGCTCCACTATTTAGGAAATGCACAGTGACAATTATGCCCTAGCTTACAGGGTCACTGTGATCTGGAATAGGCTTGATGGCAGTGAATGGTTTTACTTCCTAATTAACCTGGGTCATCAAACAGACAAGAATTATAGAGACTAGCCAAAGATGATCTATCTGTATTTATTATAATTATGAAAAATTACTTTCTTATATGGATTTTCACTTTATATATATTAAAACCTCATAGATTTAAAAATTTTCACCCCAAAGCAAATTTACTCAAAACAAATAGATCTTTGCATTAAATAGAAGAGTATCATATTTCTTATAATGCTAAAAACAAAAGCTCGCAGTCTTGCACTAATGAATAGCAGATCACAGAGTCTTTCTCATCGTGTCATTTAAGGAAACATCTTTATTTTCTTGAGACATCAAAACTACAAAATTACTTCATAAAATCCAAATGCACATGCTCCAGAATAAAAGCTACCATGTTAGGTTGTTCCAGTAATTTAAGCCAAATGTTTCTGATTTTATATGTAAGGAACCTCATTTACCTTTCTAAATTAAGTCTTGCACCAAATATATATCCCCAAAATAAAATGTTTGTTTCACTACAGCCTAGAATTTGAATAAATTGAATTGAATTTCATTGATATTAGACCTTAAGTTTGGAAAAATATCAGTATTTCTATTTTCATTCCATTTTTGATGGTTTTTTTGAAGGCATATCTATAAACAGCACAGGTGCATTATCATGAGGGGACATAAGGTAAGGAATTTGGTAATATAGAGCTACAAAGATTTCACTATTATGTAATGATTACTGAATGGGTTTCAGGACAATTTAATCGTTTCTTAATACACTGTAGTCTTAAGACAATTTATAGGCAACCTCAGATTTTCAAAGAGGCAAAGTTATTTCCTTAAACTACAGCAGGACTTTTGGGGAGGAGGGGGAAGAATGTAACATGAATTTTCGGTCTAATCATTCTACCTTTAAAATTAAATGTTAGTGGAAGAACTATGCCCAATTCCAAAACAGCCTTGTTTAAATACTGAGAGATGGTACATGCTATTTTGTCCTCCTCCTTTGTTTCCACCTTAAACGGAGGCATACCAGGGGGTCCTACAGAGGAAGATAAATGGGAGGCAAGAGTGTGAATGCCTCAATGTTTGGGGGCACATCTTCTCAACTAGCCCCACTTGTCTATTGAAATGCCTGTGCAGTAATCACGTAAAGTGTTTGTAGTGGCCATAATATGAAAGTATAAAGACACCACAGTAAGACGTGGGTGGTCTTAGAGGAAAAGGGACATTACGGCTAGTTACACAAGAAAAACGTAGATCAAACTGCCTCAGCTGAAGAGCCACATCATAAAACCAAGCTGAACCCATAATGAACTTGGAAGAAGCATCTATCCGAGAGCACTTAACATCTCAAACATCTTTGGAAGCACTGCTATCGAACCAAAACCTTTAAGCTGTAAGAAAAAGTTTAAACCACAAGATGCAATTATCTACAAGTAGAGACCGGGGTACCTCAGATAAACATCCTTGAATGGATGCACACAATTTAAACACCAAGAACTGAGGTTGTTTTTCTTAATCATTCATTCAACAAATATTTATTCACTGAGGACCTATGTTAACCCCCTAGCCTGTTGTTTCCTCTACCCTAATTATAGGCCCTGTGAATATATCAAGAATCTGAAGTCCCGGCAATCTGTGGCTTCAAAGGGATTGCATTCTGGTTGTGGAGAATAGAAAGTAAACAATAGAGAAATAAAACAGAGAGTATTCCTCATGATGATAAACATGGGACAGTTTTAAATATGTTTTACATCAAATTTTTTTCACTAATCTCAAAGTATATATTCTTTAATATCTCAAGTAATATCACCATATTGCTAGAATAATCCATATTTGGTCATGGTATATTATTTATTCAAAATATAACTGATTTTGTGTAAAATTGTCTAGACTATCATCATTACAAAATGAGTGGTTATTTTATTTTCTTATAATTCATTGGTCTGAGATTTCAAATATAAAAGTGTTTGTACCCAGAAATGCTTTTTTAAACTGTTGCCTACACATTTAACACTTGCTGGAGCTGAAATATAACATCATGTATGTCAGGTGATATGATAATTTGGTTTCATGTCAACTTGGGTGGGCCAGGATTCTCCCATAATATTATTTAACATAGTGTATGTGGTCAACTCCATGATGGGACCTTCTGTGAGTAGTGAAGCAGCCGTGGGGAGAATAGAAATCTTTCTCTGGTTACATTCTTGATATGATTGAAGGGGTTTTTATTCAGGGAGTGGCCTGTTCAACATAAATTGACAGTGTGTGAAAAACTGTCAGATTTCTATTGCTGGCTTTGAAATGCGTCTGGTTCATTGATCTCTGTGTTACTTAGCCTGCCAATCCATCAGGATCCATCAGTGGACAGCTGACTTGGATCCATTAGGCCATCTCACTTTCATTCAATTTGACACCCACCACCCTGTGGCCTTCTCACTTTATCTCCCTTCTTCCTATTACTCAGCCCCTACAGCAACATGGATCTGGAGAAACATTCCACTTACATCTGACCTAAAGACTTAAACCAGACAGGGTTTACCAACTTCTACCAATGTGTGAGATGTTTCATGGTAGAAATCTCTTTCCATACACATTTTTGCTTCCCTAGGGAACCTGGCCTAACAAAGAGGGTGTCTTGGAAAGAAGATTATCTATGATAAAGCTCTCTGTGAGCTTTCATGAAAATAAACAGATAGACTAATGGAATAGAAGAAAAAGTCAAGAACTCTAATACTATATTTAGAGTCAGCTGATTTTTCACAAGGTTTTCAAACCATTCAATAAGAAAAGAAGGATGTCTCCAACAAAGTCGTTTGGGCAATTGAACATCTATATCTGCAAAATCACTGGAATGAATGTCAGCCCTATCAAGCTTGGATGGAGTTGTGGGTTAGGTATGCTGATAATTCAAAGTCAGTGGTTCAAATCTATCAGCTTCTCTGAGGGGAAAAGATGAGGCTTTCTGCTTTTGTATAGATTTAAAGTCTCAGAAACCCTATTAGGGGTCATTATGAGTCAGAATCAATTTAATGGCAGGGATTGTTTAGTTTGGGTTTTGGTTAAAGATGGTGTGGGATCGGTGGTAGGATTCAGCTGCTTCTTACCAGTTACAGAGAACTGATACCTAGTTTTTTGTTGGATTCAGCTAACTGGCTAATAGAATGGCACTTGTAATCAGGGCTCTCTCTAAGGTAGGTGGATGAGCACCTGCCCAATGGAGAAATCACAAATTTACATTCTTTAATCTTTTTTCATGTTTATCAGAAGAACAGATCATTCTAAGTGTCCATAGTAATGTTCATTCCATCCGTAGGTATAAGAAATTCGCTGGAATGATGTTTGTGATATTTATTTATTCACTTCATAAAAGTCATGACACTTTTGATGAAACACTGAATTTTAATTCCCTTGCATTGTTACTTCCGTGGGTGACACACTGTCACTTGTTTCAGCTTTGTGTCACACCCCAAACTCCTGAGAGATATGAAGAGTGAGTTATGCAATTTCTGAAAGCATTCAAAGAGCTAAATATGTTGTCACAAAAATGTCTTTCAGTTCAGCAGAAAGAAGAATTTCCCAAGATGAACATAATATGTTCAGAGAAGTTGACTGTTTCCAATCTATCAAACACAATGACCAATGTGTAATTGGTCTACTGTTGAAGTAATAGGATCCTACTCCTACAATGAAAAGAGGGTTAAGGGCAAATTTCATAGCTGATGATTCTAAAATCTAAGAATATTGCAAGTGACGACACCAGTCAAGAGCAGTTTTATTTTTTGTCAGTTATCATTTAATATTTTTCCTTAATATTTTAAAACTTTCTTTTCATCTACTTTTGTGTACCTCTCTTATTGTTCTCGTTGAAGTATGAATTGTATTAAGTACTAAACTATCTTATGGTAGCTCTTTTTCATACTTAAAGCAGTCATGAAGGCAGCAAATTGGTTATGAAATTATTTGAATCCCACCACTGTGTGGAGTGGTATCTGACCTCCACTGACTTCACAAGGGAGAAGGAGATTCAAATGCAACATCAGCCCAAAGTCAACTCTTAGCAAGCAGAGGTCAGATATGACTCTACCTTCCACCCTTTGTTAACAAATTCTGACACCAACCATTCTTCCCATGGCACTCTAGTTCTCTAATAAGTTTAATAACACATTGTCATGGGCACAGAACTCAAAGACAATCCTCACGATTTTGAGGTCAATTAGGGAAGCTATTGATTACAACGCAGGGTCATCAATGCTCGGGATAAAATACTTCAGCGCGGACAGCCTCTTCTCAGCTGTGCCAACAGACAGGCCTCTCTCTGGTCCTTCCACTCCTCAGCTAAGCCATCCTTTGGCTCTGACTCTCAACTGGAATAGTCTAAAGCTCTTTTATCACTGCCAACCAATGTCTAAATGTCACTCCCCTCCCCTGTAAGTCTCAGCCTGTGGCTTCTCCGAGCCAACTCTATTTGTTAGCAAACCTACCTCCCCAATAAGTGCTTGAAAGCACCCCACTCAGCCAGTACGTCTCCTACCCAGCGGCCCTCCGCTTCACTCCCTCAATGGGCCAGAACGCCCATCCCTGGGCTCTTGTTCTTGGATCTGCTGCCGCTAATCATTGCTCCTCTGGTATCTCCACTTCCTGTCTCCTTGACAGAAGAGGTTCAGTTCTCAGGGATCTAGGGGTCTAAAGGATATGCTCTGTTTCTGGCTGATCTCTCTTGACCGTAGTGATAGCCTCATTTCTTCTCATTGTATACTCAGTGGAGTGAGAACACGGAAAAATCTCGTCATTAGAGTTCCATATACCCTCTTGGCGTGGTCCCGCCCCGTTGTTTAGTGGAACTTCCAAATGTGCTGACTGGAAGAGCCAGAGGAAGTAATCCGTTGCACCATTAACACTGACCTCAATGGTTTTTGTACTGAAAAATCATTCAAAACAAATGAAATGTCTAAATATGATTTTAAAAGATATAATTCTTGTAAGAAAATATGAAGACACATCCCTTTGACCTGGATTTGGCAATGGTTTCCTATTTTTGATGCCCAAAACACAAGGAAACAAGAAAACAAAAAAAATAAACTGGACCTCATCAAAATTATCAACTTTGTTATGTCAAAATAGCACCAAGATAGTGAAAATAACCCCCTAAAATAGTATAAAGTATTTGAAAATCTTATGTATTATGAGGGCTTTGTAAATATCAAACCACAAAAAAATTAAAATGGACAATTTCCCAAAGAAGATAAAAATGTAGAAATGGCAATAACCTTAGGGAAAATCAGAAGAAAGCCCCAATGAGATACTATTGCAAACCTAGAAAAATCATCCCAAACCAAGCCCAATGCCCTTGAGTTGATTGGAACTTATAGCCACTCTATAGAGCAGGGTTTCCATGGCCATACGTTATTATTAGAGCCAGATTACCACATCTTCACCTCTTTCTCCCATGGAATGGCTGGTAGGTATGAACTACTGATCTTTGGGCTAGTGGCTGAGCACTCAAATCACTGGGTCACCAGCCCCCTCCCCCCACCACTCCCAGGACAGCTATTGTTAAAAATACGATAAAACAGGAAAAATAATGATTTGAGGGAATATGTATAAAGCCAGTTAGAATGTAAAGTATAGCCACTGTGGCAAACGGTCTGGAGCAATGGTTCTCAACCTTCCAAATGCCATGACCCTTTAATACACTTCCTCATGTGGTGGTGACCCCAACCATAACATTATTTTCGTTGCTACTTCATCACTGTAATTTTGCTACTGTTATGAATCGGGTGACCCCTGTAAAAGGGTCATTTGACCCCCAAAACCTTTCAAAACATACTGCAGAGTTTTGCAGATGGCACTGAATGACAACGAGAGCCCAAAATCCATTTGCAGGGTCCCCACTTGGATTAAGTCCCAGGTGAATCCCCATAGTCCAGGGGTGTGAATAGCCTTGCTATTAGACAGAGAGTTTTGTAAAGTCAGTGGTGGCAGATGGAGGTGAAAATATAATATCTTGGGCCCATTTTAAAGTCTAAGTTTTTAATAATTTCTGCTCTGTTTACGATTGAGCTTCCCCCCTATCATCTAGTCATTATGGTTCATTTGTTTGCTTCTTGTTTTTTGTATGTGTGTTTCTGCACATGAGGTCCAAACCAAACTCCAAACTCTGGCATCAAGTCAACACTGACTCATAGTGACCCTCTGTGGGGTCCTAAACTGTATTTGTTCATAGGAGTGGAAAGTCAAGTCTTTCTACAGCAAAGCTGCTGGTGGTTTCGAACTGCCGACCTTGAAGCCCAAGAAGCAACCACTATGCCACCAAGGCTGGTAGATCTATAGAGGTGGGAACTGGGTTAACAGTGACCTGGGGAGGGAGGTCTGGGGTGAAATGGAGAGCTAACAACAATGAATACAAGAAGAAAATGTTCAGAATTTGATTGTGCTGATGATGGCACAACACTTCTTAACGAGATTACATGATTAAATCATTAAATTGTATGATATGTGGGGAAAGAATAATAAAATACATGCTACAAAGGAACTATCACTAAAATGATAATCAAGCATAGTTTCTTATTTAATCTATCAAGAAAATACCCATTATAACTTTATCCACTGAACATCATAGAATTAAAATATATAGAGCTAAAACTCATGGAACTTTTGGAAAAAATGAGGATTTTTTTCTCAATTTCTAACCTGTACACAGTTGCATTGTTATATTGAGAAAATTATTATGTGAATCTCTAAAAGATCGACAATTCAAATAGGCCAAAAATGAGCAAGGATAAATATTTATAAAGATTGATTTAATAAATAGATGGTTATGCACTTAAAAGACAACAGTGCCATTGAAAGCATGTCTTGGATGCTAATAACAACTGACCCGGTTACATGCTATTGTGTTTGTTTGGTGTCTTCCTGACAATTCCAGTTCAGAGCAACTCTGTGAGGTGATGCTACACTAAGGGAAATTTCAGCAGCACAAAATACTACCCTGTCCTGCACCAAAGGAGGTGCTTTTTGTTAGGCATTGGGCTACCAACCGCCAGGCTAGCAGCTAACACTCACCAGCCTCTCCAAAAGAGAAGATGAGGTTAGTTGCTCACCATTTAGGTGACCTTGAGGCAGGTTTGCTCTGTCCCATGCGTCAGCGCTGACTCCAAGGCGGGAGTTTCTGCGTCATTCCCACAAGCATTTTGATCTTTGAGTCTGTGTGTCCATTCATCTAGCTGAGGGTGTAAAGAAGCTTAAAAGAAGTAGGTGCTTGGCATAAGGAGAGATTTTTGTCATAGATACAGGTCATTTTTAACAGAAGCCTCTTTCAGTTTACAGATTATTTGGAGCTGCCTTTTAAAAGTATGCTACATAGCACACCGTGGATGCCTTCAATCCTCCTCCTCCTCCTTCTCACAGAGTGCTCCCAGGTAGAAGTCGCTGCTCAGGCTGGCCCTCAAAAGATCCATAGAATACGTTGTTAAATGTCTCACTCTTTAGAAAAATGTATGGGGTCCTACCGTTGACTTGTGCCTGCTAAAGCATGATTTTGTAAAAGTCAATCTGAATTTTCTTTAGAGTTCCTCATTTTGCATAACACAAATTCCCTTTTGTTTCCATACTTTGTTGAATCCTTAAAGGAAAATGAAATCCTTGATAACTACAAAATATAAAAGGGTACAAGTTTATACCAAGATAGAGTTTGTGTCGCGTGATTCTGAAGCATCAGAAATCGTGCCAGAAAGACACACTTGCATCTCTGTAATCTGGACCTTTTCCGGGAGCCACGGTGGCATTTCAGGTTAAGCCCTGGACTGCCAACCGCCGGCTGGTGGTTGCCAGGGTAGAAGCTATCTTCTCTCGTAAATACCTACAGCCATCAACTCCATGGTAGTGGGTGTGGGTTTTATATAAAAGCGTATATACATATATGCTGATCTGGGTTGGCCGCATTGGGGGCAAGTGAACTGACCTGGTTT
Organism: Echinops telfairi; assembly: GCF_000313985.2. Lineage (NCBI taxonomy): Eukaryota > Metazoa > Chordata > Mammalia > Afrosoricida > Tenrecidae > Echinops > Echinops telfairi. Next base: position 11,631,728 of record NW_022111373.1, read on the forward strand.
TGCTCCAAGTATTGAATTCCTTAGGTAAATAAACAAAGCATATACATTCAGAGTGCAAAAAAAGTCAGGAAAATATGCATGGATTCTTTCTTGTTTCCTTTTTTTTTGGTAAGGAAAGATTTGTTGGAACACAGTCACACCTGTTTATCTAGATCAGCGGTTTTTGACCTGTGGGTCGTGACCCCCTTTGGGGATGGAACGACCCTTTCACAGGGGTCTCCCGATTCATAACAGTAGCAAAATGACAGTTATGAAGTAGCGACGAAAATAACTTTATGGTTGGGGGTCACCACCACATGAGGAACTGTACTCAAGGGTCGCGGCATTGGGAAGGTTGAGAACCACTGCTCTAGATATTACCTATCATTGCATTCATGCTATAACATCGAGTAGTTTTGGCAGCAGGGTCTAAACTATGGAACACAAAGTTTACTAACTACAACATCTGAAATATTTATTATCTAGCCCTGGTTGCTAAGAGTTGGGCTGCGAACTGCAAAGTCAGTGGTTAGACATCACCAGCTGCTCCAGGGGAGAAAGATGGGCTTTCTACTTCCACAGAGACAGTCTCAGAAACTCCCAGAGGCAGTTTCACCCTGCCATAGACGGTCCCTACGAGCTGCCATAGACCTGAGAATGGTGAGTTTGGGTTTGGGTGGATCTTTTATAAAGTTGTATTGGGTTACATGTTGGGCTGCTAACTACAAAGTCAACAGTTCAAAACAACCAGTCAAGTGAGACTTTCTACCCCCATAAAGATGGACAGTCTCAGAAACA
>NW_022111373.1:11633282-11634675 GCF_000313985.2 Echinops telfairi
TCTGACCTTGAAGTTAGCAGCACACTGCATAACCACTGCACTACTAAGGCCCCCCAAATATAATGTGTAGATACAAATTTATTAAGTCTTAACAGGACAAAGAAAAATCATCCAGATGAGGAAGAATATTGGCAGGAGGCCACAGTGGCACAAAGGTTTTACAAAGAACCAGTTGCTTACATAAGATATGCTTCCAAGGGAAACTGTCACAAAAACAGGCTTGGTGCAAGCGCAGTGCATTACACTTGCAGCTGAGACGACAGGAGTCAGACTTGGGGCCGCGATTGGAACAAGTGCATTACATGAGACAGAAGAGCTCACGACATTGTTTCAAGACCCTCAGACCAGGACAGTCAGGGTGTGATTCCCACCATTAGACATTAGAGCCTCAACTCCATCAAGGACACACCCATGAAAGCCCCTACGGGGTTCTCTACCACTCCTGGACAGGCTACGGAAGTGGTGGGAATTCACTTTCTAATGCCCTCTAACCAATGTCAAGAGCAAGGCTATTCACATTCCCATTTAATACTCAGAAAGAATCCAAATGAGGGCTTTTTTTAAATTTTTGACTCCCTGCGAAGACTCAAAAAGGGGGTTGAGGCTTTCATTGTAGCCATAACCTTCTGAAAACTTAGTGCTTAGCATTTTTAACTCTAAGACAACAGTTCATACTTTCCAATCCTGGTACATAGGCTAAACTGGATAAGATGAAGAAAGACATTAATTTAAAGCATCCCTGTCATTAAGGAGCCCTGGTGGCATAATGACTATGAGTTAGGCTGCTAACTGCAAGATCAGCAGGTTGAAATCACCAGCCAGCTCCAGGGGAAAATGATGGGCTTTCGACTCCCGTAAAGGGTTTTAGTTTCAGAAACACAGGGCAGTTTTCCTCTGTCATATGAGATCGCTCTGTGCTTTTGAGTCAGCAATGACTGGATGGCAGGGAGCGTTCTTTCATGAAGGAGCCCTGGTCACGCGCTGGTAACTGAAGGTCAGCGCTACTCTGCTGGTACCGCCACTCTGCAGGAGGAAGATGAGGCGCTCTGCTCCTGGAAAGACTTCCAGTCTAGGACATCCCAAAGGGCAGTTCTCCTCTGTCCGATGGGGTCACTGTGAGGAGACTTGACCTGAGAGCAAGGAGTGTACTGCAGAGCATGCTCTACCTTTGGAGGACCCAGAGAAGAACACTGCGTACTGAAGCACGACTCGCCCATAAAAACAAACCCAACGGCAAGAAAAAGCAGGAAATCAACCCAAAAAGTCCAAATACTCACATGCCTAGTTGACTCTTCGACTCCGTCATCAGCCACTTCTCAGAGGATCTGCTGCATGTTGGTGCTGTTACAGGAATCATTTTCTTCTTTTGTAGATTTTGCTCCTTGTTTTCTCG
>NW_022111373.1:11635284-11636231 GCF_000313985.2 Echinops telfairi
ACCTCACATCGGGTTTCTGAGCTGTAAGTCTTTATGGAACCCATACCCTCAGTTTTCCCCTGTGAGGTGGCTGGTAGGTTTGAATCTGTCCAACACCTACCCAACAGCGGCCCAAGGAACGAGACATTTCACAGGGAAAAGTAAAAAATTGGTACCATTCATGTCGTGAGTTACACTAGCAGAGCTAGAGTCATTTATTGGCCTTTTTATCCCTAGGACCTGAAAGAGTGCTTAAATGAAAATCCGACTCACCCTCAAATTGATTCTGATTCACAGAGACCCTGAAGGACCTCGTAGAACTGCCCCATAGAGTTCCAGGTTACGAATCTTTCCAGAAGGAGATGGTCTCTTCCTTCTCTGCCCTGTTGGCTCATAGCTACGCACTTCACAGCTGTGTGATCAGGCCTCCCTTTGGCAGAGTGCTCAGCACCTGGTAAATGTGCAAGCACGGCTGTTCAAAGAGAAGAGGGAGGAAGATTAACTACCGGCATCACATGATATATATATAATAGGGCAGAAGAATAATGGGAAAACATATTTAATAGACAAATCCCATCTCTTTGTAAATCTAAACAGAGGAAAATGAAGCCAGGATTTGTCTCACATTGTCTGGATATTCACCCAGATTGGGAGGAAGTGGAATTAGTGATGCTTCATTAAGGGGATTGTTAATGAATGAGAAGGGACAAAAATATGTATAAATTATTTAATGAACAACTGATTGTCTGCTCTATAAGCCTTCTCCCAATTCACAACAAAAATGTAAAAAATAATTATTATTTTAACAATATCTCTATTTTTATAATTATCGTTATGATAAAGCATGCACTGCCACTGATGTAGGGACTCGATGCAGGGCTTTTGAGGCTGTAACTCTTTCAAAGGGCAGATGGACTCATCTCTGTCCTAAGCTGGAACTGCCAAGATCGGGGTCAACAGTCAACTGG
>NW_022111373.1:11637871-11638771 GCF_000313985.2 Echinops telfairi
CAAGGACCATCCTCCTTTGGGATATTTGCAAAGAGGGCTTGTCTCACACCCAGTCTTCAGTGATCCTCTTGACAACTCTGTGGCCCCCCATTGCTCTGAGCTCTGTGGTTGGTCTTTCACATGGAGCTGCAACCGGGCTGCCTGCATGCAAAGCTGTCATTGCTATGCTGACCTCATCAGAGGGGAAAGAGGGTGCTATTTCACTCACAACCCAGGAACTTCATTCTGCACACACTGACTCCACTTCACTAAAAGACTGGAAATATCAGGAGGCACTGTAACAAAGGGTTTCTGTGTTGAGAGGATGAGACCTGAAAACTGTGATAAACATGACTCTTTTGAAATCCAGTAAGTAAGAAAGCTAAACTTTACAAACAACTTTTAATAGTAAACTCTCTTTTTCTACATTTCGCTTTCCTATCTGGCTTTTTACCATGCTGCGGGGAGGGGGGGGCATGTTTAATCTTCCAGTTTAATCCCCCTCCCCTTTTTCTGGAAGTGCCAGTTCCTCACTTGCAGCTATTTACTTGATGGGGCTCTTCCAGCCACAGTTTTTATAACCCTCACCAAATGACAGTTATCCCATGGAGATTAGCTATATTTCCTCTTTTCCTGTTGATGCTGGTGAAGCAAATGATGATAAAGTCATAACGTTCATCTGTATGTGACTGTTATCAAGGTTAATTGTGATTGTAATAAAACATATGGAACTCTGACTTGGAGATTGGTCGATTTTGCCAGCCCGAGAGGTATAAGATGAACCATTTCAAAGGCAAGAGGAAAATATCTCACTGTCATCAGGAAAGAACAAACAGGAGTGGCAAATTTTTTAATTACAACTTTTTTTGTTGTTAACTCATTGATTTTTTTATTTGTAATCATTTTATTGGGAGCTCTTAC
>NW_022111373.1:11641453-11643581 GCF_000313985.2 Echinops telfairi
TTCTTCTGGGGGGAGGGACAGGTGTCCATGTAGTTGGGATTGAGGCCGGTCCCTCAGACCTCTCCACTGGAGCATGTTCTTTCTTTTTGGTTTCCTAATTCTAGGTGTTTGCCCATTCCAATTGCCTAAATATTAGAAAAGAACACAAATGTCCAATATAGAGGCTCATGCCTTACTCTTTACCTTCACCAGTTGTCTTTCAGTTCGTTTTACTTTGGTGGTTTGTGTGTTGCTGTAATACTGACAACTATGTCACTGGTATTTCACCCAGAGTGAACAGGCTCCAGATTAAGAGCTGATTACAAAGAGGGAACAGGCTGTCCACTTGTGGGTTAGCCACTGAAAAAACTTATGAACAGCCTAGAAATATTGTGAGATACGGAAAATCTAATGAGTACAAGCAGAACATTGTTAGAGATGGTGCCAGACAAGGAGCCACTCAGGTCAAAAGGCATTAAAAATATGATGGGGGAACTCCTTTGCCAAGTAGAGTTGTGGATAGAGTAAAGTCTGTGGCCGTACAACATTCAGGACATTCATTTGTTAATGGAAATGTTTCTTCTCAAAATGAGGAGGGCAATTAGAAGTCATAAAAAATGAAATGGAATGCATAAAGATCAATGTTCTAGGTGTTAGTCACCTTTAAAAGATTGGTAGTGGCCGTTTTGAGTCAGAAATCCTATGGTTTACTATTCCGGAAATGACAGATTTAAGAGGAATGGTGCTGCATTCATCATCAAAAGAGGACATTTCAAGATCAGTCTGAAGTACAATGCTGTCTGTGATCGGACTTTAGCTATCCACCTTCAAAGAAATACGATGACTACAACTGTTGCTCAAATTTATACACCAACCACAAAAGCTAGCGATAAATAAATTGAAAAATTCTACCAACATCATTAGTGCTGAAATTTATCAGATATGCCATGAAGATGCATGGATAATTATTGATGATTAAAATGAAAAATTTTGAAATAAAAAGGAAAGAATAGCAGTTGGAAATATATAGTCTTGTGATATAAATTAAGCTAGTGATAAAAGGACAGTATTTTCAAGACGCAAATACCTTTTTCCAGCAACTCAAAAGGCTACTATATATGCATGGACTTCTCCAGAGGAAATACATAGGAATCAAATTGACTGCTTTGGGGGAAGAGATGATGGAGAAACTCAATATAAACTGCTAAAATGAGGCTAGGGGCTGACTTTGGAGTAAACCATCAATTTCTCATATGTAAGTTCAGGTTGAAGTTGAAGAAAATTAAAACAAGCCCCAAAAAGTCAAAATACAACCGTTAGGCTATCCTACCTGAATTTTCAGAACATCTCATAAGCAGAATTGACACATTGTACACCAATGACAGTAGATCTGATGAGCGATGGGGAGACATCAAGAACATCATTCATGGAGAAAGCAAATGGTCATTGTAAAGATAGGGAAGGAAGAAAAGATCCACATGCATAACGGAAAACCCTCTGGCACTTGCTCTTAATCATAGAGTACCTAAGGCAAATTGAAGAAATGTGGAAAGCCAAAGAGGTGGGGAAAAATGTCAATGGGTAGCTCAAAAAGAAAGAGTAAAAAATTATCAATATTGGGCCCAGCAAATCTCCACTGCCAAAGTCAGAGCAGAATAAAACTTTGAAACCTGAATAATTTTTCATGGGTGTGCTTGCTTAAGAACATGGAACCCATAATTTCCTGAACACTCGTGGCATACAGAATTGGTCTTTCTTAGTGGGATGATGGCACTTTCCCTCCCACTCCCATCCCACAAACACACAGGTACACATACAACCTGGAGTTCGTGAGTCCACATTGAAGCCTCAATTGGGGTATATGTCTTGAAAGAGACTATTTGCCCTTTTCAAAATCCACACCACCTCTCCTCCTAAATAATATACCAAAAAGTTAAATCACTGCTCATATAGGAAAACCCTTGGCCAAGAGATAAAGATTATTCACAGAAGGACGTAAGACCTAGGCAAACATGTTCTACTAAAAGAATGGGACTGGGACTTGAGGGTGCTAATCTAGGGGGTACATTTTAATGTTGGATGATGAAGAGCTTGTTGATCGGGGATAACTTCCAATGACAAGGTGATATGGAATCAACTGTGTCTTTTG
>NW_022111373.1:11644633-11648224 GCF_000313985.2 Echinops telfairi
CTCAAGTGGAAAGCAGATGTTTTGAGAATGATGATGGCAACAAATGTGAAAATGTACTTAACACAATGGATGGATGGATGGATTATGATAAGCGTTGTACGAGTCCCCAATAAAATGATTTTTTAACAAATAAAGTGATTTTATAAGCAGTAAAAAAAAAAAGAATGTACTGCCTAGGAGGGTACAGGGTCTCTAGGGAAGACAGGCGTGGCTATCCTCCATGGGGAAAAATTGGTTAGAGGGTTCTGTTATGATACAGGTCTCTATGGACAATTAATGGAAAAGTCTGGGATAGAAAAGGTCAGATAAAAGCACTTAACAATAAGAAAATTAGATTAAACTTTGTGTAGAATGTATACACTCAGGCAATGATACAACACACACCTTGGTGCCTTATTCTATATGATAAGACCCATTGTTGAATATTGTAGAATACTTCAAGTCCAAAACCAAATCCACTGCTATCGAGTCTCTTCCGGCTCATAGCATTGCTGTAGGAGAGAGTAGAACTGCTGCGTAGGGCTGTAAATGTTTATGGATGGAGAGCGCCTCATCCTTTTCCTGGGAACCAACTCAAACCTCTGACGTCTCAGTTGGCAGCCTAAAGTTTAACCCACTGTACCATCATGGCTTATATATTCCCCAAAGAAGATAGTAAATAAAAACCATATACAACATTCTAGGTTTAATGATCAACATAGTAGCACTTTCGAAGACTTAAAGACCTTAACTGGGAATAAGTGCCTCCTTTGCCGTGAGACCAGAAGAAATGGATGGTGCCCAGCTACCATGACTGAACATTTTGACCAAAGATCCCATAGAAGAATTGATAGACTCCATAGAAGAAAACACAAAACAGTGTTTCAAGCACTGATGGGCTCTAGGATTTCCTGGAGTCGTGGAGGCTAGATGAAAACACTACCATGAAATAGTATTTAAACCAAAAGTATTTCCTGAAGTTTTCTTAAGATTATACTTGAGCTTAACTAGCCAAAAAAAAGTGGTTTTGTTCCTTGGGCATTATAATTTTAAAAGCTATCTACACACGTCCTCATTTTTCCCCTCCCTCCCTGCTCCCCCCTCTCTCATGAGCCCTTGATAGTTTATAAATTGGTATTTTGTCATATCTTGCCCTGTCCGATGTCTCCCTTCATCCACTTTTCTGTTGTCCATTCCCCAGGGAGGAGGTCACATATAGTTCCTTGTAACCGGTTCCATCTTTCCTACCCACTCTCCCTTTACCCTCCCTGTTTCACCACTCACACCACTGGTCCTGTAGGGCTCATCCGCCCTGGATTCCCTGTATTTTCAGTTCCTATCTGTACCAGTGCACATCCTCTGGTCTAGCCAGACGTGCAAGGTCGAATTCGAGTCATGGTAGTGGGAGCGGGGAGGAAACATTTAGGAACTAGAGGAAAGTTGTATTTTTCATCGTTGCTACATCGCACCCTGACTGGCTCGTCTCCTCCCTGAGGCCCCTCTGTAAGGGGATCTCCAGTGGACTACTAATAGGCTTTGGGTCTCCACTCCGCACTCCCCCCATCATTCGCTATGGTAAGATTTTTTGTTCTGATGATGCCTTTGGGGGTTTAAGTGGAGAGAAAATGTTTTGAGAATGATGTACAAATGCGCTTTACACAATTGATGTGTGTATGGATTGTGATAACAGTTGTATGAGCTCCTAATAAAATGTTTTTTTTTAAAAAGCTATCTACACAGGATCAAATTGACAACACCAACTTGAAATATTAGATAGGGCCCTGAGAGGGCTATGAGTTTGTGTGAACAAGGGAGGCACAACTCAGGAAAATAAGGAGAGAGTGGTATACAACTTGAGGAACATAATCAAGGCCACTAAATTGTGCATGTAGACAGGGTATCGTTGCTGTATGCTTTGCTCTGTATCTTCTCAACAGCAGCAAAATAAATAAAATTTAAAGAAAAGCTTACAGAAAAGAATGCTTGTGCGTGGACAAATTCTATGATTACAAAGTATATACAAGCAAAGGTAAGTCTTTGTTCCCCCAAAAGTAGACTTTTACTCTCTCTCCAAGAAAAATTCAAACATACTTATGCATGAAAACACACATACACACAGTGTATATATATATTTAGAACATTTGTAAACTGTGTGAGGGGGCTTCAAAAAGTTTGTCGAACTTTTTCATTATTTTTCCAATTTTTTCACAAATTTTTTGAAGTCCCCTTGTATATCAGTGTATGTATTATGTGTTTATAAATAGGAATGTAGAGACAGATATCGACATACAGACATAGTAAGAGAGACCGAGATACTTATATTGGGTTACTTTAGCCAAATGAAAGAAGTTCAACATTTTTTAACACAAAATTTTCCCTAATGGTAATCTTTTCAAATCAAGACACGTACAATGACTTTGTTTGTAACTACTGCATTACCAAGCTGTATCACAATTTTTTGAACCACCTCTCCCTCCAACTTCCAAGTGAAAACTTAATTTCTTTCAAGCATTTGGCCATCACAGAACTGCATCAACTGAAGAAATCCAAGTACATCTTTTTGCACGTGAGTTAATATGTCTGAAGGAGAAGTTTCTAAAAGTGGAGTTCGTGAGTAAAGGAGTATGTATTTGGCATGTTGATATCTACTGCCAATTTGCCCTGCAAAGGAGTTGTAACCGTTTATGGGGATGCCTTTCCACTGAGCTCTTTCCCCATGTTCTGTGTTACTAAACCATGTTTTGCTGTGCAAAGCCATTCAGCATAGTGACTTTGAATTTGAACCTTGATTACCGATTGCTTGGGGTAAAACATGAGTTCAGCTACTTAGATTAGCTATGTGTCTTTGGGCAAGATGCGTTGACCCTCCTTGCCTCAGTTTCCTCATTTGTAAAACAAAAATTAACACATTTAGTAAATATGCATTGAGTGAATATTATGAGCCAGGCACTCTTCTGAGTACTGAGGATCCAACAGTGAACAAAAGAGAAAAATAGTCCTGTTTCTATGGATGTTAAATTCTAAGTGATAGTGTATTAAATAAAATGATTCATGTAAAGCACTTAGAACCATGTCTAACGTATGATGAACTCTTAATAAACATTTGCTGTTGTTATTATATTATTAGTATTTTTATATAATTATCCTTATTAGTATTATCTATACATCTAAAATAAGGAAAAGCTGTTTTTGCAGTATTTTCATTTCCACTCCATGGAATATATGCTTATAAATGCAAACATTAGAATTTCTTTCATTAAGAACTGCTGCTTTATATCTTAGTTCATTTTTATATTGCATAAGTGGTCTTTTTCTAATGCTTTATAAAAGTCTTCTATACACTTTTTAAAAAAGGTATCCTTTGTATGACACATGTCATTTATTGGGAAGAAATTTAAATATATTTTCAACTACAGCAATCTTAAAATTAGTCATTTCTGAATTTTTGGAGTTTGCTGTTGCTTTGTTTTGTTTAAAATGGCGTCCTCCATCCAATTCATTATTTTCAAAACACTGTAACTTTCAATTCAATACTTTTTAAACATCAAATTTGGCATGAATTTCAATCCACAAATTCAGAAGTATTGAAATTTTAATTTTTCTCAACTAAAC
>NW_022111373.1:11649934-11655062 GCF_000313985.2 Echinops telfairi
ACCTCTTCTATATCGTCAAATTGCTGTCATTTCATGTCCCTCTCTATTGGCAGAAACAAAAGACGTCTCCCTCCCATACTCCTTGCTCACAGACTTTCTCTACCCCCCACACCTTGCCACATGCCAAAACCCTCCTGTGTGTGACAAAAGCCATGTCACCCTTTCATTGAAGTTTGCCAATCAGAAGGATTCACTACAATCTCCCAGCCCTAGCCACCCACAAGTATCCACCCTGTAGGGAATATTTGTCCATGCCCTCTTTGTGTCCAGGCTACTCTTTCCATCCTCGGAGTAGCCCAACAGACTGTTTCCCAATACGACCCGTGGCCCCTCTTTTCTAGCCATTTTCTGAAAACTTAAGCTCTGAAATGGGATTGACAAAATGTCTGGAGCAGACTCAGTGGGTAGTATTGTTGTCAGTTCTACATCAAAGTTACCCTATGTACAAAATTATTATTAGTCTACCTTGATGTAAGCAATGTGATTGACTACTCGTGGGGCAAAGGAAAGGAAGAAATACAAGATGTGGGGGAAGAGCTAGATACTTAATTGTAAACCAATAGTAATTCATTCCAGCTACATTAAGCAGAAAATTAATGTATTAAAGGGATTTTAAGTAACTGTCTCCAGGGAAGATGAAAAGCCTTGAGTGGAAAGGAAACAATGTGCCACTGTTATAGTTAGGAAAGGAATACAGCTACCACATCTACCACAAGTATAGGGACACGAGTTAACACACACACACACACACACACACACACACACACACACACACACACAATGACATCTGCAGCTAAGCAGGCATTCCCAGATTGCTCTTTGGCCCACCTGAATTACACCCTTCCCTCGCAGATAGCCACAGCAGAACCAGAGGCATTGTGTTGTGGATGCTTCTTGTGCCCCTCCCTCAGATCTGAGTCTCTATACATTAGCATCATGGTGTCGATGGCTTCAGCAGAGTCAGTGGCCCACTGGACTTTGCCATAAAAAAAGGGAGACCCAGAAATACCCATCTCAGCCGAAGCTTTCTTGTCTAGTCCACTGTCTACCTAGGAAAGGCAAAGCTGTTCTTCCCAGCTCCAGAAGCCCCTGAATATAATAAAATAATGTCTCTCAGATTGGCTTCAGGTCAAATTTTTGGTCTCTTGGCCTCTGTGAACAGGGAGTTTCTTCCCATTTGGGGCTTGAGCCCACACAACAAGGTTGGTCATAATTAAAATCACCTGGCTGTCTACTTCTTTACTTCATTAACTATTGGTCAAAAGGCTCTGATTTTTAGTGATTGGTGTAACTTAGTCATTCAACATCAATAGTAAGGAAAATATCAAGGTAAGTAGTTGGCATTTTAAATTCTAAAGAGTTTATTAGGCTCTAATACTTACCAAAAAACAAAGCTCACTGCCTTTGAGTTATTGCTGATTCATAGCAACCTCCTGTGGGTTTCCAAGACTGTTAACTGCTTATGAGAGTACAAAGCCCAGTATTTCACCCTGTAATATTTAAAATGCTTCTAGAGAGCATTCTGGCTAAACTTCAAAGACAGATTTGTTTGTTTTTGGCAGTCTATGATACCTTCAATATTCTTCAGCAGCACCATATTTAAATACATGAATTGTGTATTCAAATAGATTCATTCTTTGATCTTCCTTATTCAATGCATAACTTTCATATGCATAAGAAGTGATTGAAAAGACCATGGGTCAGGTGCACCTTACTCCTCAAAGTAGTATCTTTGATTTTCAGCATTTCAAAGGGGTCTTGTGCAGTAGATTCATCCAATGCAAAGTGTTAATGCTGCTTCCATGGGCAGTGATTGTGACTCCAAGCAAGACAAAATCATTAACAATTTCACTCATCTCTCTGTTATCATGATGTTACCAATTAGTCCAGTTGTGAGGATTTAGATTTTCTTTACATTGAGTTGCAATCCTTACTCTTCATCATCAAGTGCTTTAAGTTCTCATTTTCAGCAAGCAAGGTTATGTCATCTGCATATCACACATTGTTGCTAACTGTGGTTGTTACATAATCTGGTGTCAATTTGGGACTTGAGAGGATTAAGAGTGAAGGGGTGGAGCCTAGTCTGTCAATCAGACCATAGACAATGAGGCCTCTGTGTTGGGCATGGCCTTCTGAGAATTCTGGGAATTCCTGAATTTCTTCCTTGGAGATGGAAGAGAATTTCTCTGTACACTTCCTTGGAGACACTTTACAGTCAAGACACATTGTGTTATGCTGATAAAGTCCATGCCCTGAAAGGGGAGGAAACCATGTGGAAGCACCAGCCAATGCTGAGATGCCCCTACCGCCACTGGAACCACAAGACTTCGCATCCACTGGCCTGTGATCTTCCTGCATTCAGCATCATTTCATGTGTTTCACATGAGACTGAGAGGACTTTATAGATTGGTATCAGACATATGGGACTTATGGACTTGATCTGGACTGGGCTGGGATGTTTTCTCAATATTCGATTGCTCTTCCTTATACACATATGAGTCTCCCTGGATTTGTTTCTCTAGTCTACCCAAACTAATACAGTAACCCATCCTCCAATCCTGATGTAGTATTCCTGTTCATATAATGCAGTTTCTCTGGTGATCTGCTCAGCATTAGATAGGATAAGAATGATAAAAGACTTCAATCCTCACATATACCTTTCCTGATTTTAATCCATGCAATATTCCCTTTTTCTGTTTGCACAGTTGCTTTTTGATCCATATACAGGTTTCACATGAGTACAATTAAATCTTCTGGAATTCCCCTTCTTGTCAAAACTATCCATAGTTTCATGGTCCACAGTCAAATGCCTTTGCATAGTCAATAAAACACAAGTAAACATCTTTCTGATTTCTCTACTTTGAACCAAGATCCATCTGACATCAGCATTATTTTTTCCAACTTTTCTTTTCAAAATCATTTTATTGGGCACTAGCACAAGTATCATATTATCCCATAATTTAATAGCACCATACAGTATTGTACAATCACTACCACACTGTTTAAATACATTCTCTTCCTTCTTAAACTCCTTGAGATCTACTCCCTTTTAACCCCTCCTTGACTGTACCCCCCAAAATGCCTTATTCTACTTGCTGTCTCTATCAGTTCATCAATCTGGGTTTCATGTACCAAAAAAAAATTGTAACCAAAATTCAAGAGGGTTATCCCCACATCTGAGATAAGCCCCAGATGTAAACAAACATATAAACAAAACACAGAAAATGTTGAAAACTAGATCAGACCCAAGTGCATTGGAGGGGGAAATCAACTGACAAGGTTTTAAACATGTGAGTCAGGTTTATCATTTTGATCTCCTATAGTCAGCTCTTCCATGCACTCTGTTTGGTAACCAGTTTCTTTCCATCCCTCCATTATGGATAGAGGGAATCACTGGAGGCTTATTTCCTGTATAGATCTGTATCTTGGGCTTCCACTGTCACCCATAATCTTCTGCAAAACAGAATATCACAATTTAGGCTTTGATACTATTCCCTCCTTCAGATTCGGATATTTGATTTACAATCCTTGGGTCTCTGATATTTATGCCCTTCTTCCGTGTGGACTTAGTTGACATCTCATTCAGATAGAGCTTGTTTGGTGACATCAGCATTACTAGCCCTTGTTCTATATCCTCTTCTGAATCCCACCTGAATTTTTGGCAGCTCTTTGTCAATACACTGCTGTGACAACACTTTGAACATTTCAAAGGAGATCAGTTCCTAGGAAAGGTTATTATGTTTTTTAAAGAAGAGGGGAATAAGAATAGAGGAAGACCCTTGACAAGATAGATTGTCACAGTGACTGCCCTCATTGGCTTAAATATAACAATTGTGAGGATGTCTCAGGAATGTGAAATATTTGGTTCTGTTGTACATAGGGATGCTATGAGAAAAGATTGATTTTACAGCACCTAAACACAACAACAATACTTAAGGTGAGTAATTTCTAAAATATGATAGAAGTTTTATATGATTAATACTGTTTCAGAATTTTTTTAAAAATGTCCACTAGACTCCTCATACTTTGTCCAAAATAAGTATGTCTACTTAATTTGCAAGAATAATAAGCAAGAATAAAAAAAAACCTTATCTTACCTGATTCAAGTATGCCTTACACACACACACAAACACTCAAGCACATATCTAAAAAGCATTAATAAAAATATTATTTTACTGATTTGACATTCAACTCCACGGTCAATGAAATATATGCTTTTGTACTACTCAGATAGGTTCAGTGGATCTTCATATTAATATTATGAAGTTCACTACCTCCAACATACTTTACAAGAAATGGCACATATACAATAAAGTGGCTAAGAGAAAATGAAAGCGTAATCAACTGCTTCCTTTTTAGGATTATTTTCTTCTGCCATCAATAAAGTTGCCATAGTGGCAGTGTGGTTAAGGGTTTAACTGCTGACTGGAAGTTAGCAATTGATACTCACTTGCTGTTCTACACAGCAGTAAGATATGACAATCTTCCTCCAAGACCAGCATTTTATTTCCTTCCTATTCCAATCCTTCTAACAGATTAGGCTACCTGCTTCTAACCCAGCGCAAGAGACCCCCATCCCAGCCACATCCCAACTCCCTCAGCTGCATGCTCCCAAACCCAGGCCAGCACTTTCCTTCATACTGTGGTGTGTACAACCGCTCCTATGGAGGTCTAAGGGTTGCTGGAGTGTGACACAGACTGACCTCAGAAACTGGCTACTGAGAGGACCACACAACCTTCTCTCCAAACAACAGATTCCTGATAGGCTAGGGTGAGAGGAAAACCCTAGTGACACAAAGGTGAAACCCAACCCCTCAGGTAGGTGGCTATAGGCAGACTGCAGAAACATAGATAACAACCTCCCAAAGTGAAGGCACAGGCTCTTTGACTCTTGGGAAAATGTCACCTAGTGCAATAAATCAAAAATGAAACAGCAAGGTCCCTCAATAGCTTCAACAAAAAACAAGAGAAATAAAAACCAATGTCAGAGAATGACCTAGACCTAATGGCCGTCATTGAAGAGGCAGAAATGGACCTCCTCCCACGGAAATAAATCTTCAGAATGCTGCTAAGAGCCATACAGAATATGAGGGAAGCAATACAGAAAAAGGATGAAATGATAGAGGAG
>NW_022111373.1:11656582-11658154 GCF_000313985.2 Echinops telfairi
AATTCTACCAAGCATTCGGGGGAGATCTGACACTACTCCTACACAAACTCTTCCAGAACATAGAAAAAAATGTTATAAAGCTATGAAGCTAGTATAACTCTGATACTTAAAGCAGGCTAGGATCCCACAAGAATTTAGAAATATAGACCAAAATCCCTAATGAATATTGATGCAAAAAGCCTTAACAAAATACTGGCAAATAGAATACAAAAGCATATAAAACAAATAATTCATCATGACAAAGTGGGATTCATACCAGGGATGCAGGGATTGTTCAACATATGAAAGACCATTAGTACTATTCACCAAATTGACAGGGAAAGTTATAAGAACCACATGATAATATTGATAGATGTGGAAAAAGCATTCAAAAACATCCAAGACCAACTTTTGTTTAAGACACTCAGAAAAATAGGAGTGGAAGGAAAATTCCTCATTGTAATACAAGCTATATATGAAAAAGCAACAACCAACATGGTAGTAAATGGAGAAAAGATGAAAGCAATCCAACTGAAAAAGGGGACAAAACACGGATGCCCCTTGTCCCCACTCCTATTTAACATCTTACTGGAGGTCCTAGCTAACAGCAGAAGGCAAAGAAAACACATCAAAGATATTTGTCTGTGGAAGGAAGAGGTGAAACTCTTGTAATTTGCAGATGATATGATTTAATATGTGGAAAATACCAAAAGTTCCACAAGGAGAGTGCTGGAAATGATAGAGGAATATGGCAGAGTGGCAGGATACAAGATCAACATACAGAAGTCTATTGGATGGCGATATAAGACCACAGAAGATGGAATCAAAAAGATAGTACCCTTCACAATAGTCATACACAAATAGAAATACCTAGGGATATACCTGACTTAAAAATTTTTTTGGACAAGGAAAACTATAGAACACTATTACAAGAAACCAAGCGTGAGATCAACAAATGGAAGGATATCCCATGCTCATGGATTAGAAGACTCAATATAGTAAAGATTTCAGTTCTGCTTAAGGCAATATATAAGTTCAATGCTATCCCGATACAAATCCCATCATCTTTCTTCAAATAATTGGAAAAACTGATTACCAACTTCATATGGAGAGGGAATAAGCCCAGAATTAGCAGAGAATTTCTCAAAAAGAAGGACAAAGTTAAAGGGCTTGCTTTACCTGAACTATTATACAGCCCCAGTGGTCAAAACAGTGTGGTATTGGCATAATGACAGATACTCAGACCAATGGAAAAGAACTGAAAACACAGAAATAAAATAATCAGCATACAGACAACTGATCTTTGATAAGGGCCCCCAAAATATCAAAAGGATAGCAGACGACCTCTTCAACAAGTGGTGCTGGGGGGAAAAATGGATCACTACTTGCAGAAAAATGAAGCAAGATCCTTCTCACTCCATGCATAAGAATAAACTCAAGGTGGATTACAGACCTTGAGGTAAAGCCCCAAATTATTACAGTCATCAATGATGGAACTGGGGCAAACCTGAGAACTTTGGCATAGGGAAAATATAGACTATCAGAAATAGGAAAGGACATGAACACAGAGGAGGCACAAATTTACAAGTGGTA
>NW_022111373.1:11658521-11659882 GCF_000313985.2 Echinops telfairi
GTAAAACAGGTGGAAATCAAGCTACCATACAACCCAGCAAGTCCCCTCTTGGGCATATACCCAGAAGAGGCAAGAAATAAACCATGGTCAGACATCTGTGTTCCAATGTTCATTGCAGGGCAGTTCACAATCTCAAGGAGTTGGAAACAACCCAAATTGCCATCAACGGATGAATGGATTTAAAAACTGTGGTACATACAATGGAGTACTACACATCCTGTAAAAGCACTGATGAATGCATGAAGCACATCACTGCATGGAAGAACTGGATGAATTTATATTAAGTGAAGTAAGTCAAGCACAAACAAACAAGTACAGCATGAGTCCACTGAGGTAAGATTAAAAATGCAAAAGGGGTATAGGGAAAATGCTACTGTTTAGAAACATTCCTGGGGTGAGGTCCAGGTACTTTGTCAGAGACCAGACCAAATCAAGGGATACATAGGGCAACCAACTAAAAAGGATGGGGAAAGGAAGAATAAAGGAGAGAGAGAGAGACATGGGTAATGGGAGATCAGGGCATTAACCCTCCCAAGGGGAGGGTATTGTTTATATCTCCACAGGAGAGGGATAGAGAGACCAGACTTCAACCCAGTGAGCCAAGAGGTGAATGCAACATACCAGCATGAAGCAGGGAACCAACAGAGAGGTCTGAGGGACTGACTCCAATCTCAACTATGTGGACCCCTGGCCCTCGCAAGAATGTACTTCAGAGGACAGCACTGAAGCTACAGCTCAGGGAGAGGGGTACTTCTGATCAGGAACAAATGAAGAAGGAAGGAGAGAGAGTGGAACACATCCCAGCCCAACAAGCCCCAAGGAAAATATTCTGGCCCAGAGCAGCCAATGCACAGAGAGGTCCATAGGGCAAGCCTCACCATGAGACACAGCTGCCCTCACAACCATAGCGCTTCAAGGGATAACACTTGAGGCACAGTACAGGAATAGTGCCTGATCTGACCCCACCGCACCGGGGTGAAACATTAAGGGCGTTCAGCGGAGCAGCAGGGGGAACAAAGCAATGAAGTCCCAGAGGAATACCAAAAATAGACATTGGGGCCAGGGCATGACACCCTAGAGGACTCAACTGGAAAACACTAATAAAGGTCAATGGTCAGACCTGGAACTATTTAGAGGCTTTTCTCTTTCTTTGCTTTTGGTTTTTTTTGTTGCTGTTGAGGTATTTTTGTTTTTTTGTTTTCTTTTGTTGCTATGTTTTGCTTTGCTTTGTTTGTATGCTTATTATTGTCTCTGTATGTCTATCTAGATAAGATAGGCAGGATAATCAATCCAGAGGAGAAAGCAATGGGACCAAAGGTTCCTGGAGGACATGGGAGAGGGGGAGGTGGGGCAAAGGAAGG
>NW_022111373.1:11660320-11672219 GCF_000313985.2 Echinops telfairi
GAAGCAACAAAGCCCACAGGGAAGAAGTACACCTGCCTGAATGATCATGAGGCGTTGATGGGATCAGGTATCAGGCATTAAAGACCCCCAAAACACCAAAAAAATCATATTAATGTGAAGGAGGAGGGCAGAGTGGAGATGCAAAGTCCACCTGTAGTCAATTGGACATCCCCTTACAGAAGGTTCACAAGGAAGGGCCGAGCCAGTCAGGTTGCTGTATAAAACTGATGAAACTCACAAATGTCCTCTAGTCCTTTAATGCCTCCCCCCACCCCGCCCCACTATCATAATCCCAATTCTACCTTACAAATCTGACTAGACCAGAATATGTACACTGGTATAGATAAGAGCTTGCAACACAGAATCCAGGACAGATAAACCCCTAAGGACAGTTAATGAGAATAGTGATACTGGGAGGGTAAGGGAAGGGGGAGAGGAGTAAGGGGGGAACCGATCACTACGATTGACATCTAACCCTCTCCCAGGGGGAGTTTTTCTGTTAGTTCTGTGTGGCCATTGTAATGAATGATCAGATTCAGCAAAGAAGTAGAGTGCCATGAGAGGAACAAATGGTATCAGATAGATAAAGAAAGGTGGAGACTAAAGGCATATCTGATTTCTATCTGGCAATAGGGAAGCCAGGGGAGGTCAGATATGGACCTCTATGCCATTTTTGTGTTATTCTGCCAGGCTGATTCAAAAGGTTTTATTAAAATCAAAAGGTTTTGTTAAAAATTGTATATTGAAAGGAAGCAAAACAAATATTTGAGAATGACTACAAAGATTCCAATTTAAGAATGAAGGTTAATCTACATGACAGTGTTTTTTTTCATCATTTGGTTTTCAATTATTAAAGCTTGGAGAATGAATTAAAATTAATGATTTATGGCTCATCTATCCATAACTTCCACCAAATAATTAGGTAGGACCATGCAAATAAGATATGGTTGACCCCAACTCAAGGATTGGTCAGTTTTGCCATCCCTACAGATAATAGTCATCTCAGAAGCAGAAACACTGAGAATTCCCAGGAACAAAATGCAAAAAGGGCTACCAATGGATCAAATTTGAGATCCCTGCCTGATGTGGTGGAAGCAGAAGAGGCCATGACACTCTGAGGTCAGAAGCATCTGAACAGAGGAACCATGCCACTGAGACCAAGGAGGAGTAAAGCAAAGTGCCAGGCAGCCTTCCTGGCACACAGAGGCAAAGACCAATGGGTCATGTGACTGAGAGTTTGAGGATTAGTGAGAGAGACTTGACTGCTTGCTGAAGAGTCCCTGATTCTGGCTTGTGGTACCCTATTAACTTCCCTAACAAACCCCTATAAATCATGAGTGTTGTCTGTGTGATCTGTGTGGCTCCATGAAAGGATTACTGCGCCCAGCAGAGAAGTTGAATACCTTGGGAGGGATGGTTGGAGTCAGTGTTCTTGCTGTTGTTGTTAGGTGCAACTGAGTTGGTTTCAACCCAACCCACAGAAAGCCTGTGCACAATTGAGGGAAACCCTGCCCAGTCCTAACCCATTCTCACTACTGTTCCTGTGTCTGAGCGCATCGTTGCAGCCGCTGTATCAGTTCATCTCCGTTAAGACCTAGCTTTATCACTGCCCCTCCACTTTACCAATCGGGATGTCCTTCTCCAGGGACTGGGCTCTCCTGACAATATGTCCAAAGTCTGTAAGATGAAGTCTTGCCATGCTTAGCTATAAGGAGCTCTCTGGCCATACTTCTTCCAAGACAGAACAGTTTGTCCTTTTAGTAGTCCATATTAGTTTCAATCTTCTTCTCCAGCCCCATAATCCAAATGCATCAATTCTTCTTCAGTCTTCCTTATTCAATGGTTTGCTTTCACATGCATATGAGGCTATTTAAAATACCGTGGTTTGAGTCAAGCACACCTTAGTCCTCAAAGTGACATCCTTGATTTCCAATACTATAAAATCCTGTGCAGCAGATTTGCCTAATGCAGGGAGTCAGAATGGAGGTATATCTAACTTTTGCCTGGTGAGATTCGGCCTTGGGTGTCTGTGGTGTTGGATTCTCCTCTTTTGTGTAGCCAAAGGAGATTAGATGTGGTCCTGATGAATTTTTTCTCCTGGGAATTAGGACAAAACAAAGGGGAGAGTTAGGGAATGTTAATTTTTCTCCTTTTGAAAATGGAAGCCAGGGTCATAATATTTTAAGTGTAGATAGTACAACTGTTCTATCACAAAATGTATGTAAATCAAAAGTAATATTTTCTGGTCAGCATGACCCAGACAGGAGTATGTTCCAACAATAATAATGAAAAAAAATCTGAATAAAATACAGCAGATGAGAACTAGCTCCTCACTTCATTAACTAGATCTTCCAAGAAAATGAACTCATAAGAGATAAAACCTGACCCACTTTCAAAATCTGATGCAGTTGTTTCAAAGAGAGAAATGACTGTGTGTCTGATGGCTAAAATCTGGTGAGAGATGTTTTTAAAGTCTTAACTCTGATCACAGACAAGTTAATTTTCCATCTAGGCTATTTCTCAGGGATGCAAACTAAACCCACTGCAATCAAATCAATGCCAACTCATCATAACCCTATACAACTGCTCCTCATGGTTTTTGAGACTATAAATCATCGTAGGAGCAGATAGCCTCATCTTTATCCCAAAGATTGCCTGGTGGGTTAGAACTGTTGACCGTTCAGTTAGCAGTTAAATGCTTAACCTACTGCTCTGTTAACACTAGCAAGTGGGAGACTAAAGTGGTTTAAGGAGACAGGATGGCTAGTGCTTGCCATTTAGGAGCAAAGTTCTAAAATGGCTATATTTGCAAAATTCCCAATAAATAGGCCTTTATTTTTACATTCTTCTTTCTTTCTCTCTCTTCTTCACTGGAAGACTAAAATTTCCTTCAACTTGTAGATAAGAATGAAAAAAGAATGTTTTTAAATCACTGCCAGTAAATTAAAAAGCATTTTTCAGAAAAGTGATAATATTTACCAAGATAAGCAAACAATAGTAGAGCTTTTTGAAGCAAAGGAGATAATGAGTTCAGTGCTGGGAGTGTAGTGGTTGAGAAATGCACTGCATATTACCATGAACATTTCTTAGAAGAAATTAAACTATGGATCAGAATTCAGAGTCAGAGTTCTACATTTGGGGATCCCTGCCATAACACCAGGTCCAGGCACAGCACGGAATGCCTAGAGGAGGTAGGCAGAGCTATACAGGAATAGAAAAAGGAGAGAATTTTGGAAAGAACCAAGATTCAAGCAACAATAAGAATGATCAGAAGATATTTAAAAAGTAAAACCAAAAATAAAAATTAAAAGATAGCAGATATCTGTTAAAAATGGCAACAAGAACACACATGCTACATGACTTCTCTTCAATAAAGACATAAAGAAAACAGATAGGAGGAAAAAACCTAGACACCCGAGCCTCTGAAAAATCAGGAAAAAATTAGTTGAACGCTGATAGAAAAAATTTGAGGGCAGAACTCACATGAAGAGATCAAGAGGAACAATGAATTCTTAGAGGGCCAACATCAAGCCAGACAGCCCCTCCCACAGGACAGAAAAGTTCCTGGGGCATCCAACCATGAGAGAGACGGACCAACACCTTGTTCCCCAAACCCAGACAGTAAACATAGGACTACTTGGAATTCAATCTAGTCAACCAAAAGGAGAGTTATACCCCTCCCTCCACCACCCGTGGTGTGTGCATTCTGAAAGAAGGGCAGACCTGATAGGACCATTGTACAACACAAGAGGCAAACACACAAGAGAGGGCAAATCATATCAGGTGTCATATAGTTTATGGGGCTGGTTTTATAGTTTATAGTTTATCTGCCCTCAAGATTTGTAGAGGTAGAGCCTGCCATCTGCCTACTGGCTTCAGCTCCAAAACAATTCCAAAAAGACTCCAAAGGGTAGCAGTAACCTAGGGCTATGAATCTCTACAGATACAGACAATTCTTTCAGACCATGTGTTGTAGTTACATAATTTTGTGTCAACTTGAAGATATATATAAAAGTGTAGGGTGGTATTCAACCCGTTAATCAGGTCATAGGCTGATGATGCCTCCTTGTGTGCATGACCTTCTTGTAATAAGGACTCTGAGAACCTTCTTCTCTCTCTCTGCCTTCACTTTTCTGCTGGCTGATCCTGGTTGTTGCCAGAACCCTGTGATGCTTCCACCACCATTGGATCCACGTGACTTTGCACCTCCCGGCGTATGATCTGCCTGCATTCTGCATCCTTGCATGTGGCTGTGTGAACCTGAAGAGGAACTCATGGACTAGTATCAGACTTATGGACTTGAGTTGGACTGGGTTGAGATGTTTCCTTGGTATATAATTACTTCTTGATATAAAGCTCTTTCTTATGCATAGATGAGTATCTCTGGATTTGTTTCTCTAGTCAACCCAGTCCAACACACCATGGAAATCAGTCTGAGAAAGGGAACCATGAGTAAAGGCAGTGGTTTACTCTGGTTTGCTATTTTATATTTGTCTTCTTCTGTTTTCTCTCTGTTGCTTTGTTGATTGCATAACCACAAGAAGAAAGATACAGGACAACAGGTATGTTGTCATCTGAAGTTCCCTACAACCCTCTGTTGACCAGAGCGGTCACCAGTTCTCACCTTGGACACTTGAGGCTGCTGTGCAATGGTGAGTGTCCTGGAAAGGCCATTGATTTAACATGCACTGGTAACTGGAAAAGAGAAGGCACCGGTCAGTTCTGGGGAGAACGTAGATACTAAACATACTAATGGGAGGAAAGCCAAGTAGTTTATGAGAGAGGAGAAAGTGTCTTACACATGGGAAGAAATTAATAACAAGGTAAGCTCAAAGAAAATGGCAAAACCTAATCATAATTTTTACAAGGATAAGAACAAAGATCTAGCAATTGATAAAATACCAGTGTTGTAGTTATATAATTTCATGTCAACTTGATTAATTAGTATAGGGGTGGAGTCTAACCTGTCAATCAGGTCGCAGTCTGTTGATACTTCCTTGTGGGTGTGATTTTGTCATGAGGATTCTGGGAAATTGCTCTCTTTCGCCTGAGAGGTGGGCCACACTCTCTCTCTGCTTCACTTTCCTGGGAGGAGACACAGTCAGAGAGCTGGAAGAGGCCCACGGAGACCTGCATGCACCAGTGCTGAGATCTTTCCACCCGCCTGTGACCTATCATTGCATGTGCTGTGTGAGTCTGAAGACGAATTTATGAACTAGTATCAGACATATGAGGTAATATCGGACTTACAGACTTGATCTGGACTGGGATGGGATGTTTTCTCAATATATAATTGTTCTTTGATATAACGCTCTCTCTTAAACACATATGATTGTCTCTGGATTTGTTTATCTAGTCAACGCTGCCTAACGCAATCAGCAAGAAAACAAAAACAAAATTTAAAAAGTGAACTTAGCATTAAAAAATTATGAGGAACAGAGAACACAATTACCCCACAAACCAAAAAGCAAAACGATAGCAATAAATTCAAACCTAACGATAATGACAGTGAATGTTAAAAGGATTAAATGCACCAATCAAGAGACACAGAGTATCAGAATGGATAAGAAAACAGACTCCATCAATATGCTGCTTAAAAGAAGCACACTTTGGACAAACAAAAATAGACTAAACATCCAGGACAGAAACAAATCTATCATGTTAATAGCAATAAAAAAGTAGGTGTTACAATATTAATCTCTGATAAAATAAACTTCAAGACAAATCCATCATGAGAGCAAAAGAAGGGCATTATGTAATGATTAAAGGGACTATTGAAGAATACATAGTTTAATAAATATCTATGCATCCAATGAAAGACACTCAAAATACAATAATCAAAAGCTTATACTATAGGGTTGAAAAGAAAAATAGATAATACTTGGAGTCTCTAATACATAACTCCTGAAGAAGGAGAGATCAACTGGAAAGAAACTAAATAAGACAAAAATCAATAAATAACACAATTAATGGCCTTGACCTCTTAGACATATACAGAAAACACTGAATATACATATTTTCCAGTGTACATCAGATATTCTCCAGAAAATACCAACAAATTATATTGATATATTAATTTGATTAACATGTTATTATCTAAACAAAGAAAAGCATGTCCAAGGACACCCCCCCTCAAAAAAAGGAGCTCATTCCAACACTCCCCTGTCTGTTCATGCATTCCTGAGCTTAGCACCTCCTTCCCCTCCCCAGCCAGGACCAGAGGGACTGCATTGGTCATCATTTTTTCCCTAGCTCTGCATTTGACCTGCCATGATGGTGCAATGAAAAGTAATTAGACTAAACTCACTACAATCAGAGAGCAGCAACATCTGCCTATTAGAAGCCCCTATTATGTACCTGCAGCAGACCACAGAGCCCTGAAACTAGTCATTGGTCTTGCAAAATTCAATCATGTGATCTCCAGCTCCGTTTCTATCACCAAGTCCATAATTTCCAACTACCTTTCCTTCCTCTTTGTTTCTAACTATTGCATTAATCACCAATAATTATCAATGAATTTTAATTGTATATTTGATCCATTTCCAACTGAAGAGGTTGATTGAATTCTTAAATTTCTTCATCACTAGTTTCAGTAGTTGGTTCATAAGTTTGAATAGTAGTTGTATTGATTGGATTTCCTTGAAAGTGGATAGATATAATTTGTCAAATACAGCATTGTGCTTCAAGGTAGCTCTTGAAATGCCCTTTTTGACAATGAAAGCAATGCATTCCTCTTGATTGCATAATTCCTGGAGTAATAAGATGTATCATTTTCTGATTCAAAATTGCAAAGACAAGTCACTAACGCCTAGGGTATTGATCTTTATGTGTTCCATTTAATCTTTAGGACTGTCAGCTTTCCTAGATTCTTGCTTCACACATTCTAAGATTATTACTATTAGTAGTAGGTTATTAGTAGATTTTTTCAGCTGTTTATTTGTACCTGTAATTGTGCCCTATCAACAAGTGAAGATCCAGAAGTCTCTACTTCCACAGGATTGACTCCATTCATGTCACCCTGGTTGACTCTGTTTTGTGAAAACTACTCCTTATCGGTCAAATTCTGGGTGCCTTATTGCCAGAGAGGCCTATCCTCTGGCACTGTCTCCACAATATTCTGTTTCCATTCACTTGGCCTTTATAGCTGACAATGTTTGAAGCTGCACATTAGGTTTTGGGTGACAACTTCCTCTGAAATAGGTAGCCAATCCCTTCTTCATTGTCTGGTCTTCGTCTGGGAACTCTGCTGAAACCTGTTCATTTTGTGTGACCCTGCTGGGACTTGAAAAACCAATGGCATCGCTTCCAAAATCACAGCAACACACAAGCTACCACACTATGACAAACTGACAGACAAGTGATGGGGGGGAAATGTGGTGTTCATTTATTCAAGGAGATTTAAACAATAGCTACCAGCCTCAGCAAAATAATTTCACAGTAAAAGAATGCAGAAAGTAAATGGCATGTGGCAGAGCAATCAAACGTGTGTGTGTGTGTGTGTGTGTGTGTGTATATATATATATATATATATATATATATATACAAAACTTGAAATTTTAGGAGATATATTTGGAAGTTGCCACTCCCCCTGCTCCCAGGCAGCTGATGAGAACAGGTCTTTCCCAAAAGTCTCAGTAAAAATCCTGTAATACATCTGTTATAATTAGGATAGATAGTTCTGTCAACTTGATTTTTTCAGGATTCTTAGTAGTTTTGCAGTTGATCCCACATAATGTGATCTAACATAAATGTAATCAAGTCCATGATGGAAATCTGCTGTTAGTAGTCAAGCCATTTAGTGAAGATTAGTGTGGTTATGTTCCATATATTATACACTCACTGTTCTGCAATCAATTTCAATTAACAGTGACCCTATAGTAAGGTGACCAGATGTCCCACTTTTGATGGGACAGTCCTGATTTTTAACAATTTTTCCCATACCCCGCGGCATTTTTTAAAATTCCTGATTTTTGGAAAGAATGCACAATAAGCTAGGGTATACAGTTTTCGGCTGCCATGTGGCTATTTCGCCAGGATATGAGTTTTATCAATGGTGTCCCACTTTACCAATGTTAAAATCTGGTCACTTTACCCTATAGGGCAGAGTGGAACTGCCCACGTGAGGATCAGAGATTGAAACTCTATATGGTAATAGGAAGCCTCATTATTCTCCCACAGAGTGGCTAGTGGTTTGGAACTGCTGACCTTGTGATTAGCAGCCCAACTCTTAATCTGCTACACCACCAGGTCTTCTTGAATTAGGGTAAAGTGCCATTAAAAGTAAGTTTCCCTGGTGGCGGTCTACTCCTATTTAAGAATTCTGTGGGAAGGCTCAGCTTCCTGGGAGAAAGATGAGGCTTTCTACTACTGTAAAGAGTTATAGTGTCAGAAAATCACAGGGGAAATTCTATTAGCTGGCATCAACTCCGTGACAATGAGTTTGACAATGTGTGTGTGTGTGTGTGTGTGTGTGTGAGAGAGAGAGAGAGAGAGAGAGAGAGAGAGAAGACTTGGTCGTTCTTGCTGGCCTGAGTCCTGCATCTGTCCCATTGGCCTCCAGGTTTTTTGACTTGAGCCAATAGCCCACCATATTGCCTGCCAAACTTGGATTCATTCAACCCTGCTGCTGCAAGCCTGACCTACTAACCTTGGATTCATCAGTATTCCTGCTTCCTGGTCCTTCATCCCAGGTAGCTGCATGAGTCAAGAACAGGCTCTAGCTTTGCATCTAATCCACAGACTTGAACCAGACTGGACTTACCCACTTCTAAAACTATGTGAGCCACTTTTTGGATATAATTGTTTTCTTTGTATACACATGAAAGTGTCACTGGTTTTATTTTCCTAGATAACCTAGCCTAACACAAATCCAAAGGTAAGGATATGATAAGGCAGTCATCGGGGCTTGGGCTGACTTTTGCATGGGGCTGTCCTGGTTTTCGCACTGAAGAGCCTGCATCCCAGGAACTCATTCAGAATGGTCAGCCCAGGAATGCCGTGGTTCTAAGGTGGAAAGTCCTGTGGACTCGGAATTTCCTCAGTTGGCCAAACTGGAGGTTTGTCTTAGGAAATGGAGACACAGGAGCAACAATTCTTCCTAAAAGGAGAAAAGAATTATTAAAGAATAATATCATGAGTAAATACAAGTAACAAGCATATAGAAGATTTACGCGGACTGTATTGTGCTGTTTATTCATCTCAGTCTGTGTGGTTGGAAGAAACACCACAGCTAAAAAATATGAATAAACATCTTTGAACAAAATCAACTTTTTAGCAGTTTTCACCTTTTTTTCTTCTGTAGTATAATTAATAAATTATATAAAAACACTTTTTTTCCTGCTGTGGGTGCTGCCTCTTCTGGTTTAAAGAAAAATGTCTATAGTCCTCATGCATAAGCCAGTATATTCAACTTCCATTGTTAATTTCAGATCCTTAATCATACAGTGTATATTAATGTCTACCCATTCTGACTTCACTTCCGTTTTTTCACCCCCCTCTAGGTTATTATTCTTTGTTAAACTTATTTTTTGTTTTTTGTTAAACTTAAAAATGTTAATTACAGCTAACTTTCATTGTTTATATTAACAGAGCTGGTTTCATTCCTTACGTCTTACTAATCATACTTCTCAGCAAAGCAGTTTGCCTGCTGGATTCTTTGACCTCCTCCATCTATTTCCTGCAGCCTGGAGTGCGTCCCAGGCCCAAGTTTTCAGCATTTTATGTGGAGCTCCTCATCTCACTCCAGCATTAGACCGATAGGAAAGGCTGGCTTCTAGTCTGTGGGTTGGTTTCTCCAAAGTTTGAAAAAATCAGAAGTTGGGAGTGCAAATGAAGATATCAAAGATAGGTTGTAGAGTTGAAAAGAAGAAAGGAAAAATAGGCAGCAAACTTAAGAAGGACTATAACCAGCTGGAAATGGTAAACAGCGGAAACTGGATGATTATATTTGTATTTATTGCAAGCCACAAGAATGTCTCGGATTTTTCAGAGCACAGTAAGTTTTGTTAACTATAACTAGATCATCTTTCATTAGAATTTATTTCTAGGAAGCACAGATAAAGTTTTGTTTGTCTCATGATTGGAGATATAATCCTCTTGATTGTGAGTACTAACATTGAAACCTCATTGAATATAAGTGATACAGAATAACCAATTGTAAATTTTACTTTTAAAAATGGAGTTCTATTAAAAAATGACAACATTTGAACTATGTAATGTCAACATTGAACTATGTAATTGGCAGCTTGGTTTTATGTCAACTTGAACTTGTGTGACAGTGTAGGGGTGGAGTCTCATAAGTCAATCAATTGGTAGCCTCCTTGGGGTATTGCCTTTTTATAAGCGTAACAGTGGGAACTTTTATCCTCTCTTCTTGTCCTTCACCTTGCTCCTTGCTGGGATTCTGGGTCAGCTTCCAGGAGTGGCCCCGTGTGGGTCACGGATCTGGAGAGCTGGTGCCTGCCATGTTTTCAGCGACCTTGAATCCACATAACTCTGCACCCACCAGCCTGTGATCCCTCTGCTTCCTGCTGCACCTCTGCATCCTCAACTTGCAGCAATGTGGGTCTGAAGAGGATTCCACGTCACAGCAAACCAGGAACTTGAGTCGGACTCAGCTGTGATGCCTTCTTGATATAAAATTACCTCACCCCACCCCACCCCTCAATTTTATTGGCATATAATTCACACATCATACAATTCAATGGTTCACTCGCATCAAGAAGAGTTGTATAATCATCATCACAATCAGTTTTAGGACATTTTCTTCATTCTTGTACTCATCATTATTAGCACTCCATTTCCCCCTAACCTTCCCTGCCACATCCCTAAGAACCATTAGTCCACTTACTATCTCTGTACATTTAGCTATCCTGGATTTCATATACAGAAAGATAATAAAACTCAAGCAAAAACTAACAAAAACAATTTTTAAGGGAAAAATATTAAAACCTCTGCTGAGTGGTAGCCACGTGGAACTGAGGTGAGGCCCCCAGAAAGGGAGGTGACCCTGTCAGAGGGATGAGGCTTACTGATGGGAGGGGCTGTGCATGAATGAGGAGAGGGAACAGTCAAGTTTGGGGAGAACATAAGTGCAGGTCTGTTGAGGGGAAGGGGAAGGAGGAGAGACAGAGGATGTTTGGGAGAACAGTAGGTGGGGAGGGTTTCTAGTGGTGTGCAGCGAGAGGGCAGAGTAGACCTATGGCATTTAGGGGTATCCCGTGAACCCAGGCCTGGTGCCGTAGAACTCTGGGACACTGAATCCTGCATCTTAGGGATGCAAGGCATGCCCTGGAAGCTGCATCGAGAGACCCCATATGGGAATCCCACTGGGTGAACTGGAGTCTATCTCAGACATGCTGTGGCCTGAAGACTTAATCCAAAAAACACATGGTGTCTGTGGAAACAGAAGGCACCAGAGTGGTGTATTTATTGTTGGTTGATGGACAAACAAGATCGTGCTACCTCAGCACCCTGGATGCCGCACTAAGATGCGCACTATTCTAGCAATCCTGCTTGTGTATATTGGAGTGCATCGCAGAAGTGTGCGGCTATAGGGGCACCCTCTTGAAGCTGTAATTTATTTCTCTTTTTTTTTCAATAAATGAAACCCGGGGTCATGGAATTTATAGGGGAAATTACGTATATAACAAAGGGTCGGGGGAGGGGCGATATATAGGTGTGGGAGAGATAAGAAGGAAATTACATCAAGAAGCACGGGAAGGAAAAATATGTTTGGAGACTGATTATGGAAGCAATGGTACAATTACATTTGAGATGATTGAACTGTGGAATGATATGACATATGTATTAAGGCGCAAGTTATAGCAAATTAATTAAAAAATTAAAAAAGCATAGATTCAGGAAGGAGTTCTGGGCTGATACTAAAGAAATCCTACCC
>NW_022111373.1:11672319-11674650 GCF_000313985.2 Echinops telfairi
TGTATTAAGGCGCAAGTTATAGCAAATTAATTAAAAAATTAAAAAAGCATAGATTCAGGAAGGAGTTCTGGGCTGATACTAAAGAAATCCTACCCGAAACTTAAGAACAATTAGTTCTTACATCATGGCCCTGCTTATACTCACCTTCATGAAATGATCACTGAAGATATGGGTGCTACAGCAAAGTGTGGTGAAGAAAGTAGATGGTGCTGGGCTATCAATCAAACTAGCAAGTAGGATCTTAAAGGCTTGTATTCAAACAAGCAGACATCTAAGTGAGGAATCAACTAAGTCCACAGAGAAGAAGCATACCAGTTAATGGGATCCAAAGATAATAATTACAAAATTCAAATATGGGAAAGAGAAAAGTATCAGAACTAAAATTACGAACACCCAAGTTGTAGAATGTTATGAAGGACAGTGGGAGCCCCAAACCCATCTGCCAAGTATATAGTCAGACACAGCCACTGGCAGATTTGCTCTAGCCAAAGGCAAGAATCCCGAACAGCCCTACTCCTAGGACAGACCATTGTAAGCTTGATTATGCTGGCTAGAACTCAGTACTTGGCCAGTTGACTTCTCCATAGTCACGTCCTGAATTTGTTTGGGGGCAAGTGTCTTTTAGATATTCCATGACAAAAACTTCTTCCTTGGCATCTTGAATGTTGACTGGGAAGAGAGGGGTGTTGTCTGTGCCTTCTCATGAATTATTTGTATTTTCGTCTTTATATTAATGTGATCTTTTCCTTACCACCTTGGTGCAATTTGTCTTTCATTGTTTTCTGTGGGTTTCCCCAACTGTGAAGCACAGGCAGAGTTGGTGTACAATTATAAAAATTGATACAAATAGTTACAAGGAATGTAGGGGTGGGGTTGGAGGATAGGGAGGGAAAAGGGAGTTTAGGAGTAAATAATGAAGGTGGGGCTGATGGTGGCTGCACAGATCATTTGGGGAATGATTCAACCATGGGGGGAGGGAATGCTCTGGGATGGATGTGGTGATTGTACAGTGCCCCCTTATTGTGTTTGAACAATCGACTGTTCAGTTCTATGATATGTAAATTGTGTGCCAATAAAACTGTTGGGACAAAAAGAAAGACAGCAGAAAATATTAGACAGACAGCATTGGAAAGTTGATCATGACAGTTATAGGTCTAACTGTAATATTTTATGACTTGATCTTGGTCCATTTTAAAGCTGCTTCAGTTTTTTAAAAAAAAGTAAATGAGAAACACATGGATTAAACTTCTGGTGAATCTGACTGTGGACCCTCTGATAATGGACCAAGAATGTGAATAGCCTTGCTTACATGCAGAATGCATTGAAAAGTGGATTGTTGCAGATACAATTTGGTTAAAATTTAACAGGCTTATCATTCGGTCTTCCTTATGGTCCATAAAATTACTTCTTGACCTACTGTTCTTTCTTACTCATATATGAGTGTGACTGTTTTTTGTTCACTAGCCACCACAGTCAATTTTAGATCATTTTTTTATTCTTGTATTCATTATTATTAGCTACCCATTTTCTCCCAATCTCCCCTGTCATGACTCTAAGGAGCTATTAATCTGATTACTAACTCTATAGATTTACCTATTCCGGATTTTATATAAAGAAAATAATATTTTTAATAACCACAACAAAATAAAACACACACAAAAAGCTCAATCCAAAAGAAAGCAGAAAATAATGAAAACTAGAACAAGCTGTAAATAAATCAGAAAGGAAAACAAAAGGTAAAATGCTGAATTTTAACCTAACTATATTTGCAGCAATCAGTTTTCCAAAGCACTCTGAAGACAAGGCCATTTGCAATCCCTGGTCAAAGAATTAGGTTTAACTCCTGTGGGATTCTATGGATGAATTTTGGGCTTTCGCTGTGTCATCCATTGCCTTCTACAAACCAGGTGCTCACATTTTAAGCTCTCACACAATTCCATCCTCTGATTTTGCATTTCGTTTTACAATCTTTGGATCACATGTGCTGGTGTACTCCTTGCATATAGATTTAGCTGACGTCACATTTAAATGGTTGCTTGTTTTAAGACAAGCCTTTAAGATCCCAGACGCTTCCGGATAGTGAAACACCATCAATTTCCTCACCACACTTTGCTATAGTATTCATATCTTCAGTGATCCTTTCATGAGGGCAAGTATAGAGCAGGGCCACATCATAAGAACTAGTTTTTCTTAGATTACAACTTACTGCTAGGATTTTACAACAATTTATGAGAAATTTTAGTAAGATTATTTTAAGATGTAAAGGTTCTCATTTATGAAGCAAGATTTAACCAAATATCAGAATGAATAACTATACAACTTGTTACCTTC
>NW_022111373.1:11674750-11677548 GCF_000313985.2 Echinops telfairi
AGTAAGATTATTTTAAGATGTAAAGGTTC
This sequence comes from Echinops telfairi, assembly GCF_000313985.2. Taxonomy (NCBI): domain Eukaryota; kingdom Metazoa; phylum Chordata; class Mammalia; order Afrosoricida; family Tenrecidae; genus Echinops; species Echinops telfairi. The sequence goes on from NW_022111373.1 coordinate 11,674,780, forward strand.
TCATTTATGAAGCAAGATTTAACCAAATATCAGAATGAATAACTATACAACTTGTTACCTTCATGCTTTACAACAACAATTAAATTAATTTTAAAATACCTATAATTCTAGGAGAATATTATTCTGATGAAAAGGAGCAGAATGAATATAGAACATAAATATGAAAAAAAGGGACTAAAAAAATACCAGAGAAAGCAAACAAAATCCTACACAGAAGAATTTGAATGCTAATCTGCACCATGCCCCAAATAATTTTATGAAATACATTTTAGTAATATTTTCTGTATTACAAAATGTTTGTTGTTGATATGCATTAATATATGTTAATTTTAAAATCACTTCAGAAATAGTTCTTAAATGTATTCTCTCTAGTAGGCATTTTGAAGAACCAGTTAATACACCTGTTAAACTTTGTACTGAGTGTTATTTGCTGCTGATAGACGTCCTTAACATAAATTATGTATGCTAATTGTATTAGAGTGGGTTCTCTAGAGAAGCAAAATGAGTAACACTTATATGTGCGAAAAATGAAGAAAGTAAAATGACTCACACAGTTGTAGGAGAGGATGAGTCCATCCAGTCTGGTTCAAGTCCGTGGGTCAACTGTTAAGATGAAAGTTCTTCCTAAATGGTGCAATTTCCATGGCCACAGAACCAGGAAGAGGAAGATGGAGCAGGAAAACCACAAGTTGGTGGCTGTCAGGAGATCAGGCCTGTGGCAGACTGATGGCTCACAGGGTCAGGAGGCAATATGGTAGGTTGTGGGTTCAAAAATGATAGATCATTGGGACAGATGCAGCTTCTAAACCAATAATGAGGGAAACATTCCATAGCATCTACTTAAATATCAAGTAGGCCAAGTCCTTGGCTCATAGCAGATCCTATCATAGAGTTGATTACATTATACTGATCACATTTTGGCAGAGGCCATAATGGCCAACCAACTGAGAATCCTACCTCAGTGGACATGAAATCTTACTCTTGAAATAATATAAAAGTAAAAATTCAGCAGCATTTCAGCAAACATTGACAACAGCATATGCCAAGTATTTCTTTCCTATTGCTGCTTTGGACCTGTCAGGAGGCACTGAACCGTGAAGAAGGAAGTCATTCTTGGTAAAGTGGAGGGTCAATGAGAACCTCAAGGAGATGGACTCACACAGTGGCTGCAATAACGGGTTCGAACATAGGAACAGTCTTGGGGATAGCACACGATCAGGCAACATTTTACTCTTTGTAATCCCACTATGAGTTGGAAGTAACTTAATGGAACCTAAGAACAGTTATAAATTGCTATTTAAAAAATACTTCAAACAAACTAAGTGATATAAACTACACGCAGTTACCGTCTTATCTTCCAGGATGTCAGTAGTACAGAGTGGGTCTAAAGTCAAGGTGCAGTTGGGATATGTTCCTGATGGAGGCACTAGCTTGGAGGACCTAGAAGAAAATATGTTTCCTTCCCTTTTCCAGCTTCTAGGGGCCACCTGTGTTTCCTGGCTGCTATCTAAATCGCTCTCTGATTTTTCTTCCACTGTCATAACATCTTCGATCAATCTGACCCTTCTGCTTCCTTCTTATAAGGACATTGGGTGCACCAGGTAATCGAGGAAAATATTTCTATCTCAAGATCCATAATTTAATCACCTTTGAAAAGCTTCTTTATTATGGAAAATAGCACATTCATAAATTCCAGGTGCTAGGACATGAACATTGTTGGGAGGTTCTAATGCAATGCCTTCCAAAATACCATATTAAAACACAGGTGGGATTTTAGCTTGTTTTCCTTATCATCGGCATTTTCTTCTAAAAAATAGCAAATGGCCCAAAAATGTGTGTGAAGGTTGAGGAGGACACAACTCTTTCAACTGAGTGTTCTGCTTGGTTGAATTCTATGATATACCTCTCATCTGCTGTGGTAGTTATATAATCTGTTGTCAATTTAAGAGATTTAAGAGGGAAGGGTTGGTGTTTAGCCCAGCGGCAATCAGATCACACCTTGATGACCTCATTTAGAGGCACTAAGCAGATAAATAGCTAGTTGGAGGCGGGGCACATGCTGACTCCATGGGAGTCATTGCAGCTGACAAGTGCCTAATGCTCTGAGCTGGAGGAGCCACGTGGAGACCCAGTGCTGAGATGCTTACAACATCACTGGATCCACAAGATTTTCCACCCACTGGCCTTTGATCTTCCTGCATTCAGTGTCATTGAATGTGTTGCGTGAGTCTAAAGAGGACTTTCTAGATTGGTATCAGCCATATGGACTAATATCAAACTTATGGTCTTGAACTGCACTGGGTTGGGATGTTTTCTCAATATTCAATTGCTCTTGAATATATAAAGCTCTTTCATATACACATGTGAGTGTCTATAAATTTAGCTTCTCTAGTCCACCCAGACCAATACATCTGCCACAGCCAAAGAGAAAGCCACATAAATCCATGCATACAATTCCAAAGCAGGTCATTGGAGAATTTTCTCTCCAGATTCAAGTTTTCTAAGATGAATATTTCAATGTTATCAAATTTTCGGAGCTTAGCTCTCCTATGTAAAACTAGGCTAGTCCGGGATCTTTATCTGCTGGTTCCCCTAGTAACAACCATCTATGAAGGAACAAATTAGTACCAAATACCCATGAATATTGAAAATGGAATTCCGACTAGAACCACATACAGAAAGTGTTATCCTGAGAAATGCAGTCTTTCTGTAGGTTGCACTCCTTGAGTCCTGCAAAAGGGTGATGTGCTAAACCCTGCTACCTGAAAA
>NW_022111373.1:11679107-11686900 GCF_000313985.2 Echinops telfairi
ATGTGACCTCCTCCCTAGGGGACAGACAACAGAAAAGTGGGTGAAGGGAGACGTCGGACACGGCAAGATATGACAAAATAATAATCAAGGGTTCATGAGGGAGTGGGGAGCAGGGAGGGAGAGTCAAAGGCCAACTATCCAACATTGTTCAGTGCATTTATTGACCTTCTCTGTGAGCGAGATTGGCTAAAAGAGTAGGATTGGAATTAAAAATAACATCAAGGGACCTACCAAGAATCAACCCTGAGAAATGTGCTGTGTCTTAACTATTCAAATAGAAAAGATATGTATTAAAGAGTACAGAAAGTGGTGAAAAGACGCATGTTAAAGCCTTGATGTGTCTACAAGAGGGACAGCCACCGAGTACATAAGAGAAAGAAATCATCATTTCTTGCTGTTCTAGTATCAGTTCCGTTTTCTTACTTTGGAGTGCTGTCCTTTGAATCTCATACCAAGGCAAGATGATTAACTCAGTACCTCTACTGGACACCAGCAAGCACATCTCACTGTAAGCAACCACAGAGCCTGACTTCTGGCCCCGGCAGTATAAGGAGAACAGCTGATTTCGTGCCAGCATCTAAACAGAATGATGAACTCTTTTTTTTTTTTTTTTTTATGATTTAAAACTTTACAGAGTAAATTGGTTTTCCATCCAACAATTCAGACATTGATTGCAGTTCCCAAGATACACCAGCCTTCTTCCCACTTCCGCCCTCCTTGGGTTTTTGTATTTTTCATCCTTCTTTCCTGTTCCTTCTTGCTTTCCAGAGTTTTCATCCGTAAGCAAACGCTGCCCTTTCGATTCAGTCTGGTTGATGTTCTCAGGAGTGTATGCCTCTCAGATGTTATTCTCCCCCCAAGCCTGTGTGTTGTTGGGCTGAAAGCTGAGTCAGAGGAGTGAGTCCAGGCCCAAGAGTGAAGGGTCACTCGAGGCCGTGATCTTGGGATTCCAAGTCTCCTTCAGACCAGTAAGCCGGATCTATTTTATGATGTTGGTTTTGTTCCATGATGAACTCTTACAGTATGTCATTTCCTCTCTCTAAGCTAAGCTTCGTGGCTGAAGATACAATCCTGACAATGTCATGAAGGAAAATAATAAATACGTGTCCAGATGTCAAATCACAGACAGTTTAACGAGCCCTTCAGTTTAGATAAAAGAACAAATGTAGACATGACAGGTCTTGTCTTGTTAATTTGATACTGGATAAGCAAGGCTTATTATTATTCTTAAGTGCTGATAATATCTGATCCATTTACCAATTTCAGTCTTTGAAGAGCACAAAGTTTGCTGCGGTTTAAGTACTTTACCAATGCCAAGATTCTATAATCTATTCTGGAGTCATAAAACACAATTTCCCTCCATCCTAAATGGAATTTTAAAAATGTTTTTAGCTTAGTAATTGAAATAAAAGTGAGTTGACATGTATGATTGCCCTCCAAATACACCTATATTAATTCATGATAATAACAGACCTGCTTTTATCTACTTTGCTTTTTAATCAGAATTTTATTTTCTTCTAAGATCGCAGATAATTCTAAGATTGGGGGTAAAAATGCCGTCATGACAAAAGTGAAATGTGGAAGGGAGATGAAAGTCCTTTGCTGAGAATTTGATGCTGACAGCACAGGTAAGCGAAGACACTGTTCTTCACAGACCTTCTCGGCTCTGTCCTTTGTGCATCTGTCTCTGGAAAGCACCTACTGACCCCCCATGACAGTGTTCCCCATCACAAGGTAAGACTGAGAATATCTGCAAAGGAAAGAAGCAGTCTTTCAATTTACTAAGCAAACTAATTCCAAAGGGTTGATGGATGAGAGGTCAAAAATGTCAAGTGCTCCCAAAATTAAATTGTTGACTCATAAATCTTTCAACTCAAGCAAGAGAAAGAATAATGCCACATGTCCCAACAATTACTGGAAAGAAAGGACAAATAATACCGCATGTCCCACCAATTACCAGAAAGAAAGGACACATTCCATCCATAGTGACCATATTGGCCCCTCCCCCCCCTCTGCCCACCATCTGATAATCTCCAACAGCCACATATTTTGGAATCCAGGTAGTCCAAAGAATAGAAGCATCCATCTTAATGGGCTGAGTCTCATGACACATTTCCAAAGAAAAATAGAAAAGAACAACCCATGCAAAGTAAAGAAGTACATCTTTCAACAGAGAGGTCCCTCAACCACTTATAATACTATAGTTGCAACCAGCATAGACTCAACTTTTGCCGAATGAGACAAAAGGATTACAGGGCATGCGTGACAGGTGTGGGACAAGCCTGCTCCTTCTTTGATGTGCATCCACCTTGATGTCCATAGATTAAACAGGTTCAAGGCAAATAGTTCTATGGCAGGAAAAACATGTAGATACCAGGGACTGTGTAAACAGATCAGAAGCAGCCTCAGGTGAGTTACTTAAAAGTGGATGTATCCCATGCCTTCTCATTTGTTTTTTGTTTGTGTGTTTTTCAAATTATTACTTTAACTAAAATATAACACTATTACTGGCAGATACCACTAAAATGGTATGTTTTTGTATACATACACACATATGTACACCTAACTCACTGCCATCGAGTTGATGCTGACTCACAGAGGCCTGTAGGGCATGGTTGTACTGCCCCTATGAGTTTCCAAAACTGTAACTGCATGGGAGTACAAAGCCGTGTCTCTCTTCAAAGGACTGGCTGGTGGTTTCAAATAGCTGACCTAATGTGTAACCACCATCCCACCAGGGCTCCTTGTATGTACATAAACCTGTGCTTGTTTATTTGTTTCCACAAATTAAATTATATATATTCCAAAAAACAAAAAAATAAATTCATCAAGTGAGTTCTGACTCCTATTGAGCCTGGAGGGTAGAGCAGACTTTTCCCTTGGGTTTCTGAGACATACATCATTACAGGAGTGTGTTGTTTACATCTCCACAGGACAGGGAGAGAGGGACCAGACTGCAACTCGGTGTGCCAAGATGTGAATGCAACATACCGGCATGAAGCAGGGAATGAATAGAGAGGTCTGCAGAGCCTGGCCCAGTCCCAACTATGTGGACACCCCACCCCTTTCCCTTAGAAGAATTCACTTCAGAGGAGAGTACTGAAGCTACAGCTCAGAGAGAGGAATATGTCTGATCAGAGTACACAGGAGGAAATAAAGGGGGAAGAAGAGAGAGTGGAACACCTCTTGCCCCTGAGCATGATATTCCTGCTCAGAGCAGCCAATGCACAGAGAGGACCATAGGGCCGGCCCCACCAAGAGACATGACGTCCCTCACTGACCCATCATGCTACAAGGGACAACACTGGAACCACAGTGCATGAATACTGTCCTATCTGACCCCACCATACAGGTGCAAAATGGTAAGGGTATGCAAAAGAGCAGCAAGGGGAGCAAAGCAATGAAGTCCCTGGGGAATACCAAAAATAGACCTTGGGGCTGACACCTGGTACCACATCAGACTCCACCAGAAAACACTCCTAAAGGTCAACAAACAGACCTGGAGCTATTTATAGACTTTTCTTTTGTTATTGTTTTGTTTTCTTTTGTTGTTTGGTTTTACTGTCTTGTGCTTATTTGTTGTCTCTGCATGTCTATCTAGATAAGATAGACGGGATAAACAATTTGGAGGAGAAAACAACTGGACTGATGGTTCCAGGGGGACATGGGAGAGAGGGGGGCGGGGGAAGAAATGGAAACAAACCCAGGGACAAGGAAAAACAAATAATCTAAAATCAATGGCAAGGAGGGCATAGGATGCCTGGTAGGGCTTGATCAAGGGCAATGTAATCGAAAGGAATTACTGAAACCTGAATGAAGGCTGAACTTGATAGTGGGACAAGAGGAAAGTAAAAGGAAATAGAGGAAAGAACTAAGAGGCAAATAGGCATTTATAGAGGTCTAAATACCGGCATGTACATATGTAAATATATTTACATTTAACAGTGGGGAAATAGATCTATGTAAACATTTATATGTTAAGTATTAAGGTAGCAGACAGACATTGGGTCTCTACTCAAGTACTCCCTTGAGGCAAGAACACTTTGTTCTAATAACCTGGCATTCCGATCACTGAAGACAAAGCAGGTGCATAAGAAAATGTGATGAAGAAAACTGATGATTCCCAGCTAGACAAAAGATATAGCAAGGCTTGAAGCTAAATAAGTGGCCATCTAGCTGAGAAGCAACAAAACCCATATGAAAGAAGCACACCAGCCTGTGTGATCATGAGGTGTCGACAGAAGCAGATATCAGGTATCAAAGACCCCGAACAAAAAATCATATTGATGTGAATGAGAGGGCAGGGTGTGGAGTGGAGACCCAAAGCCCATCTGTAGAAAATTGGACAACACCTTATAGAAGGGTCACATGGAAGAGATGAGCCAGCCAGGGTGCAGTATAGCACCGACCAAACATACAACATTCCTCTAGTTCTTTAATGTTTCCTCTCCCCCACTATCATGACCCAACTTCTACCTCACAAATCTGACGATACCAGAGCATGTACAGGGGTACAGATAAGAGCTGGAAATACAGGGACTCCAGACAGATAAACCCCTTAGGACTAATAATGAGAGTAGCAATACCAGGAGGGTAAGGGGAAGGTTGGAGGAGAAAGGGGAACCAATCACAATGATCTATGTATAATCCCCTCCCAGTGGGATGGACAACAGAAAAGTGGATGAAGGGAGACATCGGTCATTGTACATCATGAAAAAATAATAGTAATTTATAAATTATCAAGGTTTCATGAGGGATGGAGGGGGGTCGGGAGGGATGGAGGAGGGTCGGGAGGGTAAAAACTGAGGAGCCAATACTAAGTGCTTAAACAGAAAGCAAATATTTTGAAAATGATGATGGCAACAAATGTACAATGCTTGACACAATGGGTGTATGTGTGGATTGCGATAGCTGTATGAGCCCCCAATAAAATGATTAAGAAATAAAATAAAATCTTTACTGTCTAGCTTCATCTCTCTGCTGAGAGCAAATGGTGGGTTTAAACTACTGAGCGTGTATGTCACACTAAACGATCAGGGGTGCTTAGGTACATTTCTGAATCTGGTCCCATTTTGCTCAAGATATATTTGGGGATATTTATGTTAGCTCATAAACATTTACCTCACTTAGCGGTTGTTCATTCTCTCCAGCTAAATCCAACGCATCGTTACCACATGTGTGGAGTGGAGAACTTCTCTAGAAGGCTCATAAAGCTGTGACCTTTCAGAAACACATCATTAGGCCTGACTTCCTAGGCACCACTGGGTGGGTGCTAAATGCCAATCTTGTGGCTTAGTAAAGGACTTAACCCTTTGTGCTACCCAGTAAGACTGATTCACTGTTAAGGGAATAAATAATATTACATTGCTTACATACTTCACTGTTGATTCAGCTAGCCATTAATTAACACTATATATTTACTATGTATTTATACATGTGCATGATATATCTATCAGGTAAGTTTATAGATATTAAATTGCTGCTCAAAATAAATTTGTGTTTTTAATGTTGATAGGCACTATCAAATTTTAAAGGCTCAGAATTTAATCTACCATCATAAGAATGTCGGTTACTAATAGCCTCACCCATATTATATTCGATCTTTAGTCAATCTGATAAGTGAGATAAACTTTAGTTTGTGTTTTAATTTTTATTTTGAAAAATATGAATAATATTCATCTCAATTTATATATTTAAGAACCATTTGTATATTTTAATGAGAATCTTTATATTTTTCATTAGATTAAAGAGAGTTGATGGTATTGTATTTTAAGTGTTGGGCTGCTGGTCCCAAGGTCTATGGGTCAAAGCCACTAGCCACTCTGGGGGAGAAATCTGAGAACAGTTGTCCCTGTAACCGTTTCAGAAATCCTAAGGAGCAGTTCTACTCTGTCTTTTAGAGTTGCTATGAGTTTCAATCAACTCGATGGGAGTCGATTTTTGTACTGTTTTAGGTCTACTTTTATTGGATTATTTATCTTTTTTTCACTGATTTGTAGAAGTGCATGACATTCCATTCTTCATGAAATTGATGCCATCATCAATTAGTCTTTGCACCAACAAGAAATAAAAAAATCATTAACCAATTAAATATACCAGGCTTTCTTATCACCCACAATTTTAATTTGAAAATATTAATTTTTTACACGTAGACACTTTTCATTTTCTCTCATATATATAGAAAGAAAATAAAATCATTTTCTTTTCTTTTTTTGGAGGGGAAAGTGATTTCCTTTAGTTCCACATTGCAATCTTAGAAATGACCCAACACCAACTTTCCCATGTCCGCGGTTTTTCTTACAATAGCATCATCAGAGCACTGATACTGAAAGATGGAGGTGGGGGTATGGCCCTAAAACAACGAAAAGTAATTGAGCATGGGCTCTTCAACCAATTTTGCCATTAAGTAGACCTGTCACTGTGATTCGGTTGATTCAGACACCTGCCCTGCTCTTCCTCCTCCTGCAGGGCTATTGCAAAAGTAGTCTAATTTCTCACCATAAGTTTCACCCTATAAATTCACCAGCCATTTCACCCCATAAGTTTCCAACAGATGCCACTTTAGGAAACTTCCTGACATCATGTTTCTGTTTTCATTTATTGTGAAGTTTGTTCACGGAGAATGACCCTGTCGTGGTTACGTATCATTAAGGTGGTTCCAACCCACAGCGACAGTATGCACAGCAGAATGAAACATGCCCATCCTGTGCCATCCTCACAATTGTTCCTAAGCTGGGGCCCATTGTTTTAGCCATGTGTCATTTCATCTTGAGGGGTTTGCTTCTTAGCTGCCCCTCTAGTTTCCACGAATGAAGTTCTTCTCCAGGGACTAATCTCTCCTGATAACACGTCCAAAGTGCATGAGACAAAACCTTGCCATCTTTATTCGAAGAAGCATTTTGGTTGCATTCTTCCAAGACAGATTTGTTTTATATTCGGCCAATCCACGTAAATTTCTATATTCTTTGCCAACACCATATTTCAAATACATCAATTCTCTTCTGGTCTTCCTTATTTGGTGCCTAGCTTTAGCATGCTGTTTTGAGCAAGCCACATGAAATAGGTCTTACACAAAACTTTGTCATTTTACAATGTCAGGTTTATTTGTCCAATAGGATGACAAATCAATAAACTAATTCACAGAGGCTTATAGTTCCTGCGAGTTAGTTAAAGGGAAAAGCCCAAATTGACAAGCGCATAAAGCAAAAGCGTGGCTCCAGCCAGAGGGTTAGGTTTCTAGTCAGATGAGATAATTAGCAATGTTTCTCCTACTGCAATTCTTGACTCCTCAACAGTTGATATGGATATTTGGTGGTAAAGGAAAGATCTGAGCATGTATTAGTCCTGGTGAGTCCTTGGCTATACTTCCTTCATCAGGTAAAATACACCTGGAATACAGCCAGGTAGCTGCTGTCCAGATGTTTGACATTACCCTGACTACCAGAGATGAGTAAATGCTATTTCTAGTTTGGTTATGTCTTTCTATATGCAAAAAAATGCTTTCCATGTGTACCATTGTATTAGGTCTCTTTTCTATCTCCCTGGCACGTATATCTGCAAGGTTCATGTTAGAGTTTATTTCTTTTTACTTGAGCACATGTTGTTGTTTTTTAAATAATCATTTTATTAGGGGCTCATACAACTCATCAGAATCTGTACATATATCATCTGTGTCCAGCACTTTAGTACATATGTTGACTTCATCATTCTTACGACACCCACTTTCCACTTGAGCCCCTGGTGTCAGCTCATTTTCCCTCTCCCTCCCCACTCCCCACTCCCCCTGAACCCCT
>NW_022111373.1:11687169-11694204 GCF_000313985.2 Echinops telfairi
GGTAGTGGGGTGGGGGAAGCATTTAAGAATCAGAGGAAAATTGCATATTTCATCGTTACTACACTGCAATCCAATTTGCTCCTCACCTCCCCGCAGCCCTTCTGCAAAGGATGTCCAATTTCCCCCGGATGGACCCTGGGTCCCCACTCTGCACTACCCCTCATTCGCAATGTTATGATTTTTTGTTTTGGTCTTTGGTGCCTGATACCTGACCTCTTCGCCGTCTTGTCATCTTACAGGCTGGTGTGCTTCTTCTATGTGGGCTTTGTTGTTTCTCAGTTAGATGGCCCCTTTTTTATCTTCCAGCATGTGGGACCACAGATTCTGTGTAATTTGACAGCTTGGCACCATCAGCTTTCTTCACCGCATTTGCTTATGTGAGCACATTTTTTTTTTAATATGTCTAATACATATGCCCCGTCCTATGAGTTTTTTCAATTTTATTTTTCTTTTTATAAAGTTGTTTGTATACATATATGTATATATATTGCTTATACTATATGCATACAAGACATTTGAAAATACTATGGCTTGGGTCAGAATCCCTAAGTAATTAAAACTACATCTTTGTTCTTTAATATTTTAAAGTGGTCTTTTGCAGCATGTTTTCTGCAATACGTTTGATTCCTTGATGGGCATTGATTGTAAATCTCAGTCAAATGAAATATGTGACAACTTCAATCTTTTCATTTATTTTAATGTTGTTTATTGGTCCAATTGTGAGGAGTTTTGTTTTCTTTTCATTGGGTTGTAAACCATACTGAGTGCTGTGATATTTTATCTTTGGTAAGCACTTTAGTAAGCATGTCAAATCCTTTCCACGGTCAGCAAAACAAGGCGTGTCACGTGCATATCACAGGTGGTTAGTTTTCATACAATTGTGGTGTCACATTCTTGTTCATGTTAACCACCTTCTCAGTTATCTGCTCAGTGTACAAGTGCAGTGAAGTGATATAACCCTAAGACACACATTTCCTTATTTTAAATCACATCATGTCCCCTTGTTCTGTTTAAAAGACAGCCTCTTGGTCTATGTATATGTTCTCTATAAGAACAGTTAAGTGTACTGAAATTCCTATTCTGCACAAAGGGAATCCAATTCTAGACATGTCAAAATCAGTAAGAAATTAGAATTTTAACAAAACACTAAAGAACCTAGATTTTGTTTAAGTTCTGTAAAAATTTTCACAGCTTGGCACTTTTATTTTGACTAATATCCCAACTATTTGAGTGAAAAAAATGAATTGAAAAGAAATATTTCATCATTCCAAATAAGTCAAGAAAGTGTCAAATTTTTCTTCCAAAATAGCCCAACTCACCATCAAGAATGCTAATTTAGATGAAGATTGCTGATTAGATGGTTCTCCAGAATCAGTGGAGCCTAGACATGCTGACCACAGGAGAAGGTAGAGATTGTGCTTTGCTCAAGGAAGGATGCTATTTCTAGGTAAACCAAACAGGCCTTTAAAAACAAAGCTACCAGTTCCTGGGACAAGCAAGATAACAACAGACTACAGTTACACAGGGATATATGTCTGGTTATGGGGCTCCTGGTTTCTACCATTCCTGACCTCTTGATTTCTATTCTTCTCCTTCTTCTTTTTATATCTTGTGTTTTTAAAATACACTTTTACATTTAGTGTTTTCCAGGCTATAAGTTGTGCGACGACAAATGATTGTCGGTCCAATATGCTCTAACCTACCTCTCAACCCCCTAGACCAGGCTGCTCCCTATTCCATACAGATGCTTGCCCCTCAAGCCCTCCCTGAGAAGGTCTGAGCTGGCATGTCCACGTCAGCTCTACCTCCCTCTCCAGCAAGAAGTGCTTACAGAAGGGTGATCGTTGCTCCTCAGTTTCCAAAAGAATTTCCCTTGTGCCACTAGTGTAGGAGAGTGGGTGTGGCAATAATTTCTTTTATGGGAAGTAATACCTGGAGTTAGAGATTGAAGATGTCCCAAAGGTCCGGTTCTACAACTGGACAAACTACTTTGCTCCATGCCGCCTTCTGCCCCTTCTCCCTCACGCCCCAGGGTTCTGTGGTTCAGTGCAACGTCTCACAGAAATCTATGGCATCTGAAGAAATCTCTCACATGGCGGTGGGTGCTATGCAATCCAAAACTCAAGGGTCAAGCAGGAGCATGCCAAATGCAGGCCCCAGAACCAGAAGCCCCAAATCCCCAAAATCCAAAGCACGTCTTCCTGCTTCTACTAAAACTCAGGCAGGAAAACAGTCTGGCTTTCCAGACTCTATATAGTGCACAACCTCCCATAACAAAAAGAAAAACCTCCTGTCATCTAATCAATTCTAACTCAAAGGGGATTTTTATGATAGAGAAGAACTGTCCCTTTGGGTTTTCAAACCTTTAAATCTTTTAAAGCCTGCATAGTGACTGGGTTTGAACCACACACCTTATGATAAACAGCTCAATGTGCAACCAACTAGCCACCATGGGTTCATATTCAGCTTCCCTTTCCAGTCCCTTAATACCTAATTCTTTTTCAAATATCTCTTACATTTTTTGTCTTAGCCTGTAACTGGTGGAACTGAATTCTTCTCATATCGAAAAGTAGGATGATAAATTAATAAATAAGTATAATTAAATTTAATAGCTGAAAATATATTGGAACACCGTATCTAAAAACCTAGAGCTGATGTGGTCTATCAGTGCAATTTTCTGAGTTCTAAAAAGCAAGACAGCAAAAAGAAAAATTCATTGTTGCTGGGTTGTGCTATAAAAAGATATAAGTAATGTGTAATGGTACAGAAAGGTTTAAAGTGAAAATTATGGAATAAGTTTTATCATGCAAATTGACACCAATAGATAGTTATCATAATAATATCACTCAAACCAGATATCAAGGAAAAAGTATTACTATCAATAAAGACGATCAGTGCATGGCATAAAAAATATAGATTTTCTTAGAAAGATATCAATTCCACATCTTTAATCTATATGTACCTGATAGCACAAACTCAAAATGTGTTACAGCCTAGCACAAATAGTAGTAGGAAGCATGTTCTTACAAAGTTGGCAGGAATTTAACACTGCTAAAATAATTTTTTTAACAAAATGGCAACGACGTTCTAACAGAATCCTATTCTCTCTCTGATTGAAGGAATTCCCCCACTCACACATGGCTGAAGCAGCTGTTGTGCCTTTGGCCCAAGACCTTCCACAGATGGAAAGCATACAGTGTGGATATGTTTCACTCCGTTCACTAATCCTGCTAACTCTGTTAGAACAGCACATTCCTCCACTAAATCTCCCTTTAACCGATGTTACGGAAACACCGATCAGGGTTGTGCCAGAGACGGCTAAAGATGAAGAAGGCAAGCTGATGTGTTTATTTTGGATCCAGTCATGAACACACGGAGAAAGAGTTGTAGTGTTGATATAAACAAGATTTCTTCTCTTTCTACTCCTCCGTCTTTGTGGCAAGCGGATCTGCCATAAAGTATGGGACCAGCAAATATCTACACCACCTGTCAATTATAAAGTAAAGAAACTTGCTGATGTTTGGGTAGTAAATAACCTTTAGATGATATTTTCACTAGTGGTAGAACTGACCTATTTCCACTAGTGGGGGGGCACAAACTAAAAATATTTGAATTTATGTTTATTTGTTCCAAATTTTCTATGGTTACAAAAGTTTAAGGATTTGGGAAAAAATATATTAAGCATCATTATAAAACTTCAGCTCTGGCTCTGGCAGCCTATGGAGTTTTATGGCTTCTCACAGATTTGTTACTGAAATTTGGAACCTTAAATGAACTGAAGCATATAAAGTGCCCTTCATGTTAAGAAATATCTCTGCCATGACTTTTGGTAAACCAAAGAATGATTTTAATAATAGCATTCATTGTATAATTTATGTAACCTTAATACTAAAATAGTTTTCTTATATTTAAACTAAAGATATATCAATTATTATTAACTTTTAAAAATTATAGAACTATAAATATAAATTTTAACATGAAAGGCTATATGTACAGTGATTTGATCATTCTCTGTATGGTGTTTAACTTTATTGTGAAGATACAATATGTTTATCATGACAATATTTTCTTTGGCTATATAAGCTTATTTTAATGCACTTATCTCATTTAGACCTCTGACTTATTTTCTAGAAAACAGTTGGAAAAATACTGATTAAATCTAGTGTTCAGCCTTTTGGCAAGTATACGACTAAATTATCTACAAGGAATTATCTTTACCGACACTAAGAATGTGGCTTTCACAGTTTTCTTAGATCAGCTTTTCTCAGATTTAAAATTCTCAGTGCTGAAATTAATACCTAGCCATATTTTCTTAAAGATGTTTGTGTTAGACTGGGCTGACTAGAGAAAAAAATCCAGGGACACTCACATATGTGTAAGAAAGAGCTTTCTATCAGGGAATAATTGGATATCAACAAAGCATGACAGCCCAGTCCAGATCAAGTCCATAAGTCTGATATTAGTCCATAAGGCCAATACTAGCCCATGATTCCTTCAGAATCATGCAGCACATAGAGGAAGGTCACAGGCCAATGGGTGCAGAGTCTTGTAGATCCAGTGGAGGTGGATGGATTTCCAGGGCTCTGGCTGCCACCCCCCATGGCTCCACCCGCTCTCAGAGTGACTCAACAGCAGGTAGGTGAAGCAGAGAGAGGGACCCCTCATAGGTCTCAGCAAGTCTCTGCATGGCTTGTCAACAGGAAGACCAAGGCAGAGAGAGAGGAAGTTCCTAGAATCCGCATTAGAAGACCATACACACAAAGAGGCGTCATCAGGCTGTGACCTGATTGACAGGCTAGACTCCCGACAACTTCAAGGTGGCATGAAATTATGTTACCACCACAATGTTCATCTCATTGGATGAGTTTCCCATTCATAGATATGGTATGGCTGAATAATCAAAGAATAGAGGATTTATGATAAAATCACATGTCTCAGGAACACAGCCCCAAATCAGTCATTGTCCATATTTCAGTAAAACTTTAATATTTAGAAGTCCTCTGAGCAGGGGCAAGAATGAACAGAAGTTTGAAACTGTGATTGTGTGTTTGGATAAATGACTATAACGAGTTTGACTAAACTGTATACACCTTTGAAAAAAATGTAATAACTATATAGAAAGCAACCATTAAAAGTAAATTAGAAAACTAAAGGTATGGGGCAATCTTTGAGTCAGCAGGGACCAATATTTTCTCTCTTTTTAAAAATGTTAATGCATCATTTTATTTGGGGCTCTTAAAAAAAATCCATACATCCTAATTTTACCAAAAAGCATCACGAGTGCCTTCCTCCAATCCTGTTGTAATCTGAATGGTGCGGTTAATTTTGCTCTGGTAACCAGGACGTTACAATAAATTTTGATATAGGTCTTTTTATGATAAGAAATGTACCTTGTAATGCATGCTTACTCTACTTAAAGTTACAATTAATCCATTAATTTGCCTTCTGCTTCTGTTCATGCTTGCTTGAACCCTGGACAGGTGATAAATGAGTTTTTCAACCTTAAAGATGGACTGAGATGTGGACTCAGGACTGCAATCAAAGAATCGCTTTTGGATTCTAGCAGTCTGTTTATAACCGAACAAAGAGTCTTCTAAATTAAAAAGACATTATAGTGGCAGTCATGTATTCGAATCCACAACACATCCATAAAGTCAGCAGCAATATGCACTAATTCACAGGCTCAAATATCTTCTCTTCCTCCGGTCGGGTTCTAGTCAACTCAATGTGGGTCTCCTCAGTTAGCTTCACCAGGGTTCCCCTTGGCCACCTTGCCTTTCGACCACGAGCCCCTTCACAAATTCTTAACAACCCTAGCTCATTTGGGCTAGGTTATGCTATGTGCTCAGGTTCCACACAACTCTTTAAACTTCAGACCAGCCAGCCTATTCTCTTCTCTCCTCTCATCCCGTTGAACCAGATCCATGGGAGTCAGTGGCCAGACTAAACCCGTCCAAGGGAACAATATTGAATCAGAACAAATGATACATTGAAGAATAATCTAAACTAATTGTAGTGTCCAGAACCTGGGAAGATTCTAAAATTAATCACCAGCAGAGACTTTCCCGTCAGGGGAGGGAGAACGGGCAGGTTGACTAGCAGTCAACTTTCTGAGATGGGAGGGAGGAACTGGCAAGTTAGTTAGCAGCTTACAAAAATGGAATTCTCTTGCTAGTCTGCCTTAGATGGCCTGTCCTGATTTGACTTTGCTTATGGATGCAGACTAACCAGGTTCCAACTGGAATGAAGATTCTTCACAGCAAAAAACATGCTTGTCTCCTCAGGGCACTGGGCTGATGTAAGTGGGCAATATAGAAATTGGATACAGAAAATTGGGGGAATAATGGCCTGAAGTGGCTGACTTATAAACTTTCAGAGGTGGAGGAATATATTCATAGGATTATAGAATTATGATGTAGGTGTTCACATAACTGTAATTGTTAAGTATAGGATATGTGGTAGTTACATAATCTGTTGTCAATTTGACAGGATTAAGAGTGAAGGGGTGGAGTTGGCCTGTCAATCAGGTTGTAGCTTGATGACCTCATTTGGAGGCACTAAGAGATAAATAGCTTGCTGGAAGAAGGATACACGCTCACTTACTGGGAGACATTGCAGCTGACAAGACACATGGACCCAGGCTGATGGCAGCCAGAGCCTCAGAGCTGGAGAAGCCACATGGAAACCCCTGCCAACACTGAGATGCTAACACCACCCCTGGATCCACAAGACTTTCTACTGGCCTGTGATCTTTCTGCACTTGGCATCATTGCATGTGTTTTGTGAGTCTGAAGAGGATTTTATAGATTGGTATCAGACATATGGGCTAATATTAGACTTAGGGACTTGATCTGGCCTGGGCTGTGATGTTTTCTCAATATTCAATTGCTCTTGTATATAGACCTCTTTCTTACACACATATGAGTGTCTCTCTGGATTTGTTTCTCTAGTCAACCTAGTCTTACACAGAATATTTTTGTTTTGTTCAATTATAGAATGTTATGTTTAAATGAGGCTGACACATTTTGATTTATA
>NW_022111373.1:11694611-11695285 GCF_000313985.2 Echinops telfairi
TTAAATATATCTTTCTTGTTCTATGACACAAATTTCTTCTCTGGCTTTTGAAATACCACTGGTGGTCATTTCATTCTTACTCTTTATTTTTATATTACTATTGTTTTCTTCTTTCTGTTTTGTTTATTGTTTATGTTAGGTTTTACAGTTTATGAATCATAGAAATGAATGCATAGAGACAATAATTGATGCAATGGTTTATCGGGGACAGGGGTTGGGAAGGATAGGGGGAATTGGGGAGCAAACAATGAAGGTAGGAGTGGGGAGGAAACACTGGAACTGATTGTGATCATATATCTACAACTCTTTTAAAAAGCGACTTAACTATAGAAGTGTATGGTATGTAAATTTTATATAAAGAAAACTACTTTAAAAAAAAAGAAACCAAAGTAAACCAATGGGTACCATAAGTGATGGAAGAATTGTTTTTGCTTGGGGGGTCATTGAGTTTACGATAGTGGAATAACTTGGGAAGGGATATCAATAATGGTTGCACAGCAGAGTATCAATGGCACTGAATTATACACGTAGAAGTGGTTAAATTAGAGAATGTTTTGTTGTGTATATCTTTGCCACAATTAAAAAAATATAATCACATAAATAACTGAGTACAAGGAAGAAGAAAATGTTCTAAAATTGATTGTGATAATGATTGTAAAACTCTTCTTTATATA
>NW_022111373.1:11696133-11697938 GCF_000313985.2 Echinops telfairi
ACAAGGGGGTACCCCCCCAAAACAGAATTTTTTTCAAAACTATATCTTTACATTTTTTCACAAAACAACCTTTAACTACTCTCTGTTACACTTAATACATTTGCCAGATCTGCTATTCCATTCTTGGAAACATTTTTCAAACTCATCTGTTTGGATGGCCCTCTTTTTTTTGTTCACCTCTTCTCCGTTGTCAAATTGCTGTCCTTTCATGTCCCTCTTCACTCTTGGAAACAAACGGAAGTCACGTGGAGCGAGGTCAGGTGACTAAGG
Organism: Echinops telfairi; assembly: GCF_000313985.2. Taxonomy (NCBI): domain Eukaryota; kingdom Metazoa; phylum Chordata; class Mammalia; order Afrosoricida; family Tenrecidae; genus Echinops; species Echinops telfairi. Next base: position 11,696,404 of record NW_022111373.1, read on the forward strand.
TGTGTGGGACAAGAGAGGCATGCTGGTTTTTGCCCCAAACTGACACATTGGAATGGCTCCGTGATTGGATGCATTGTTGTGGTGGTAAAACCAGTCCCGTCTGCCACAAATCAGGCCTTACTTGTTGCACAGTGTTATGCAGTCTTCTCAGAATCTCTAAATAGAAAGTTTGATTAACAGTCTGACTGGTCGAATGAACTCCAACTATCCTCCTCACATAAAAAAACCAAGAGCATTGGGTTGGGGGGCGGGGAGCGGGTACCTCTTCGTATACACTAAAGAAGTGAGAGACATAATGGGAAGAGAAGTATGAACTCCCATGTTCATGGCAGCACTACTCATAAGGGAAAAAGTTAGAAACGGCCCTACGCCCATCAGTAAAAGAATGGCTAAATGATGTTTCCTTCAGAACCAGAATGAAATCATTTGTATCATTTCAAAGAGTGATGACATTATGAAACACCTCATGACACGGGTAGACCTGGAGAACATGATGCTGATTGTGGTGAGGAACTCAGACGGCCCCTGGCTATGAGAAAAAAATCACGTTTGAGGTTTGAAAGCCTTGTCTTAAAAGTGAGGAGTCGTTTCACTCCATAAGGAATGGACACACCAATCCGTGTGATCTGAGGACTGGAAATAATAAAATCCAAATCCAGGGAAAAACTGAACCAGAACTTTGCAAAAGGGCATGAATGACAATGAAAGCCCCAAACCCATGTGTGGACTCCTCATGAAGACCATGTGCGGACTCCTCATGAAGACCATGTGCGGACTCCTCATGAAGATCATGTGTGGACTCCTCATGAAGACCATGTGCGGACTCCTCATGAAGATCATGTGTGGACTCCTCATGAAGACCATGTGCGGACTCCTCATGAAGACCATGTGCAGACTCCTCATGAAGGTCATGTGTGGACTCCTCATGAAGACCATGTGCGGGCTCCTCATGAAGATCATGTGCGGGCTCCTCATGAAGACCATGTGTGGACTCCTCATGAAGATCACGTGTGGACTCCTCATGAAGATCACATGTGGACTCCTCATGAAGATCATGTGTGGATTCCTCATGAAGACCACGTGCGGGCTCCTCATGAAGACCATGTGCAGACTCCTCATGGAGATTATGTGCGGACTCCTCATGAAGATCAAGCCTCTATTAAACTAACTAAACCCTGGGGACCACTGACCAGGGGTATGAATAGTTATGCTCTCAGAGTCCATTGAAAAGTGGATTTCTGAGTACACAGTTAGGTTAAAATTTAACATATTATCATTTATTCTCTTTTTTGACCCAATTTTAATTTGTTGCTTTCTATTATCTTTCACATTCTTTCATATTAAGATTTTTCTGTGTTCTAATTTGTTGTCTTTGTTAGTTGTTTTTCTTTTTTTGGTATAATTTTTTATATGAAATCCAGGATAGGTAATCCATAGAGAAAGTAATGGGTGCAACAATGAAGAAAATATTCTAAAATTGATTGTGGTGATGATATTATGACTTTTTAAAATATATTTAAACCATTGAATTATAT
>NW_022111373.1:11698038-11699841 GCF_000313985.2 Echinops telfairi
TTGTTAGTTGTTTTTCTTTTTTTGGTATAATTTTTTATATGAAATCCAGGATAGGTAATCCATAGAGAAAGTAATGGGTGCAACAATGAAGAAAATATTCTAAAATTGATTGTGGTGATGATATTATGACTTTTTAAAATATATTTAAACCATTGAATTATATGATACATGAATTATATGTCAATAAAACCATTTATTTATTTGTAATAAAGCCATTTAAAAACAAAAACAATGGAAGGAATACACAGAATCACTGGTACCAAAAATAATTTATCACCATTCAATCTTTTCAATCATGGCATATGATCAAGAACCAACTGTATTGAAGTGCAAGCCGCACTGGAGGGACTAGTAAAATGCCTCAAAAATTGATGAAATACCAACTGAAATAGTCAAGAAGCTGATAAGGAACTGGAAGCACTCACACCTCTGTGCCAATAAATTAGGGAGACAGTTACCTGGCTAACTGATTGGAAGAGAACCATATCTGTGCCCACGCCAAAGACAGGTAACCAAACAATAGAGAGGTAACACAGCAGAAATTATAGAACAATATCCTTAATATCACATGCAAATAAGATTTTCTTGAGGATCATTCAATAGTGGTTGCAGTGGTACCTGGACAGGAAGCTGTAAGAAATTAAACTTGGATTAGAAGAGCATGTAGCACAAGGATTTGAACTGCTTACATAAGATGGATCTTGGCTCACAGTGAAGAATACTAGAACAATGTTTACTTGTGTTTTATAGATTGGGTATACAAAGGCATTTGGCTGTAGATTATAGGAAACTAAGGATAAAATTAAGAATAGTAATTCCAAAACATTTCATTGTGCTCCTGTGGAACCTATATATGGACCAAGAGGCAATCATTTGAACAGAACAAAGGAATACTACATGGTGTGCCCCAGGGTTATATTCTCTCACTGTGCTTATTCAATCCGTGTGCTGAGAAAATAATTTGGAAACTAGACTATATGAAGAGAAATATGGCATCAAAATTGGAGAAAGGCTTATTAACAACCTGAGATATACACAACATTGCTTGCTGAAATCCAGGAGATTTCAGCAAACACTTGCTGATAAAGATCAAAGATTGCAATGTTCAATTTGGGTTTCAACTCAATGTAAAGAAAACAAAAATCCTCACAACTGGACCAGTAGACATCACTATAAATGGAGAAAATATTGGAATTGACAAAGATTTCATTTTTCTTAGATGCACAATAAAATCTCATAAAAGCAGCAAAAAAATACAGGACACATGTGGGCAAATCTGCTGCACAATATCTCTCTGAAGTATCCAAGAGCAAGGGTGTCATTGTAACTTCTGATGCATGTATGCTTACTTACATACACACATAGGCATGTATGTACATATGCATGCGTAATATTATGCTTTAGAGAGCGTCTCTACTATGCTTTGAAGAATTAATTAAAAGAGTCACACTAACAGTGGTAGCACTAGAAGCACTAATTAATTAACTCTGGGATTTAGCACTGACTAATTAGCCCTGTTAATTACACTAGCAGTGATAAATCTGAAAGCACTTGAAGCACTTACTCCTCTATGCAGGAAATTGGGATGACAGTTACTGGGCCAACTTTGTCCTCATTCCAAAGAAAGGTGACCCCACAGAACCCTATAGAATGATATCATTGATATCGCACATAAGAGAAATTTTGCTTATGATGATCCAGCAATGGTTGCAGCAGTACAATGACAGGGCCCTGCCAGAAGTTCAGGTCCAATTCAAAAGAGGACGTAGAACAAGAGAAATCATTGTTGACATCAGATGGATC
>NW_022111373.1:11699941-11701132 GCF_000313985.2 Echinops telfairi
AAATCAAGAATGTTACTTTGAGTACTAAGGTACGCCTGACTCAAGCCATGGTGTTCTTCATTGCATCACATGCATGTGAAACTTGGACATTGAATAGGGAAGGCCATAGGAGAATCAAAGTATTTGAATTGTGGTGCTGGAGAATATTGAAAGTAGAGTGAATTGCTGAAAGGACAACCAATCTGTGCTAGAAGAAGTAAGGCCAGAGTGCTCCTTAGAGGCAAGGGTGGTAACTGAAGTTTTATGTAATTTGCACATACTCTCAGGCGATAACCAGTCCCTGGAGAAGGACGCATGTTTGGAAAAGGGAAATGGCAGTGGGATGGATGAACGCAGTGACTGCATCGATGAGCTCAGGCATAGGAACAATTGGGAAGATGGCACAGGACCGGGCAGTGTTCCGTTTTGTTGTGCACAGAGTGGCTGTGGGTCAGAGCCAGCTCGATGGCACCTAACAAAAACAACAGTGGTAGGGGAAACTTTTTTATGCCAAGGGTCATTTGGATATTTATAACATCAAACTTTTACTTAAGTCACCCCTAAAGTAATGACTTCTCTTTCATGAGCCATGTGATGTTAAGTGGTATAGATGATTTCATAGGCCTTAAAAGCCTGAGGGCCGGATGCTCCTCATCCCTGCCTTACCACTATCCTCCTTGTTAAAGAAATCCTAAGATTCGTTTACCCACTGTGTTAGATTTTTATTGCTAATATATTCCATTACAATAAGTTTATTGACTTAAAAGAACCAAACTGTATTATCTGGATCTCCGGAGGGCAGACGTATTAAAAGCACAGTGTAACCAGAGCTGTGCACCTTCCTGAAGCGCTCATATAAAATCAGTCTCCTTGCCTTTCCACCTTCCAGAGCCATTCCTGGGCTCCTGGACCCTGCCTCCATCTTTTAACTCATAAATGTAACACCTTCCGATCCCTCTGCTTCTGATACTGATTCTTCTGTTTCCCGTTTATGAGGAATGCAGAATCCTTGATTCTACATCCCCATAACAATACAACCCTAGGTAACAACCACTTGATTACAATTGAATAATTGGTTATGTTGTGCCACCAGATAATTCAAAACCATCTCCTTACCTCAAAATCCTTAATCTAATCACATCTGCAAGGTCCCTTTTGTCCTGGAGGGCAACAAAGTCATAGGTTCTGTGTATAACCACAGAGACCTCTTTG
>NW_022111373.1:11701232-11713959 GCF_000313985.2 Echinops telfairi
CATCTGCAAGGTCCCTTTTGTCCTGGAGGGCAACAAAGTCATAGGTTCTGTGTATAACCACAGAGACCTCTTTGGGGGCCATTATTCTACCTGCCAGGACTCATTCAGGTTCACTTTGGTCCTGGCATTTTCAGGCAAATTTTCAGGTAAAGCTTTTGTTTGTTTTCTTATGTGAGGACTCTGCTATGAATTCCCTTTTTACCCAGGGCAATTCTTTCTATGTTTACCCAGAGGACTTTCAATCAATCCATGATTGATGTTCCAAATTTGGAGGTTCAGTGGAGAGTTGTTTGAAGTGCACTTAATGTCAATCGCACTTTGAAGTGAGTATTCTTGGGAAGGGGGGACATAACTTTAAAAGAAGGAGAGGCACTAGGCAGATAGATCAAACTTAGAAAGGCAATAGAGATGTTTATGATACTGATGAGTCCAACCTGCAAGCTGCTACTGAACAGAAAAATTTTTGAGAGGAAAAAATATTTTTATTAGCTTTTTTTAATCCCAATGATTGGATAGAAGACACAGCCTCTTGTGACGGGTAGCTTTAGTTTGGATATACAAAAGGAACTTATTTAAGTTGCAAAGAATAGGAAAATACTGTGATATTAAAGTGATCTCTACATTATCATTTAAGGGCATGATCTCTCACAGGAAGTATAAATTTGGGGACAGAAATCTAAAAGAGCAGTTATTTTTCTTGCTGAAAGAGGTAGCATATACAGAGGGAGTTCATTGAGTTAGCTGGTAAGAATAGGATCTACCTTCATTTTGCACCAGTGGCAGTCTGATCATTTATGATAATGTAAACAGTTACTTAAATCAGAAGACATTGAGGCAGTCCAACACTGGAAAGGGAGCGGAGGCCTCTTTTTTCAATAACTGTCCCATTATTGCATTGACTGACCAAGCAATTAAGCAAGGATAACATAAATGTACAATTATATACATATTAGTATGGAGCCACGGTGGATTGGTGGTTTGCATGTTGAGCAGCTAACACAAGGTCAGCAGTTCAATCCCCCCAGTGGTTCTGTGGAAGAATGATGACACTTTCCACTGATGTAAAGTTTTACAACCTCAGAAACACAAAGGACAGTTCACCTGTGTCCTTTATAATTTGCTATCAGTTAGAATCAACTGGATGGTAGTGGATGTATCCATACATACATAATAGGTATCTATATGTTTACTTAACATTTCTTTTCACATAGCCCACAGCTTGATATGAGAACTTAAATATGCTTTGCTAAAATATAAGTACTTCCCAATGAGGAAGAAACACATTAAAACCTTTTGAAATGACATTAAAAACCTAAGTATGCTGTGGACTTACTGGTAAATAATCAGCACCCATAAAGTTTAATGGAAATTTATCTTCACATCACGTGCATATGAAACAGAGCTACTATGTGCAAGTTAGAATTAGGGAAATGGGTTGTCCAAGATTGACACATTTCTCGGGACGATAGGCGCATACTGAAAGCTGAAAACGTTCCTCGGCCTCCAGAGCCTGGCAGTTCAGGAGGAAAATCATGCATCAGACGTTGAAGGAAGGGGTGGATGAATTGCCTGTAAAATTTTGCCAGCTGCCAAAGGGACCCCAGTTGGATCTGTGTGGGGTCACTTGTTGAGCCTCACCAAGTCTCCCCTCAGGAATCCAGGACATTGCTAATGTGGAGGTCAGGAGAAAAGCAAAAATAAATGCCAGGATCTTTCTTAATTCAAGCCTGTCCTATATTTTCTAAGGTGCCCAGGTAGCATTCTGTATGCCACCCTACCGCTCATGTTTTCTTTTTTTCTTTTCTTTATTAGCAACTTGGCTCAATAACTTTACTGAGTTCCAAGAATGGTGAAAATGTTCCTTGCAGCCAAATTGTATTCTCTGGGAGAGGAGACCACAGGCAGGCAGGCTCCAGTTTATGAAAGGGCCATATTTTAAATGTTCCTTTGAATATAAATAACTTAGTACTTGGAATTTATTTTCTCATAGACACCATGCTGTATATGGAGAGTCATTTTCCTTGTAAATTTTCAAACAGCAATCAAATATATTGTCCTGCAACCCTGATCTCCATTTCACTTTTTGAATTGTAGCTATTTACAACTTTCCACTGTCACATAATGCATCTCTATTTTTCTTCTTTCGCATGGTTGCTAAGGTACAAAACCAAAACAACTCACTGCCATCCAGTCGATGCTGACTCATAGCGACCCTCCAGGACAGAGTAGAACTGCCCTCTGGGCATCTGAGGAGAAAGCTCCGTCTCTCTTCCCTGTGGAGGGGCTGATGGTTTGTGAACCGCTGACCTTGCAGTTAGCAACTCAACACGGAACCACCATGCCACCAGAGCCCCTGTCAAGTGTCTGAAAGTTTTCACCTGCCTTACTAATAAACTGCCATTGTCAAATAGGATGATCACAAGTATAAGAAATGAATCTGGCTATATTTATACCTCTACATTCAGAATCTCAATGAGCTCTGATAGCTTAGTTGGTTACAGGAGTTGGGCTGCTAATCACCAGGTCAGTAGTTTGAAACTACCAGCTGCTTCAAGGGAGAAAGATATGGCTTTCAGCTCCCGTAATGATTGACAGCCTTAGAAACCCACAGGGGCGCTCTCTGCTGGCCTATCGCCTGCATTGTATTTGCTCTGAACCAGGAACAAGGCAGTCATTCTTCCCAAAGAAGAAGGGAGACGCTAGTCTCAGAACTCTTTCTCTCATTCATTTCATAAACCAGGAAGGAGTTTCTACCTTGGGTATATCTTGTACTTGCTAAATTATATCTGCATTAAAAAGTCAGACAACTCAGAAAGGAGGGGAAAAATGAGGAGCTGATATCAAGGGCTCGAGTAGAAAGAAAGTTTTTGAAAAGGATGATGGAAACATAGGTACAAATGTGTTTGACACAATGGATGTATGGATTGTTATAAGAGCTGTAACAGCCCCTATAAAATGATTTTTTTATAAGTCAGACAACTCTGGTAATTCAGAAAATTTTGCTCACGTATTAGGCTTGAAAACAAGCAGAAAATGTTTTAGAAAATTGCCACACTGCCCTACTGGTTGTTCTAAAAATAAGTATACAGAAAGGATTAAAAAACATTTCCCCTCATATCTAATATTGTGATTTGTATACTTCCTATTTTCATCATCACTTTTTAAATTGGGCTTTTAAAAAAAGGAAACTGACACACGCCCGTGGTTAAATCTAATCTTAAAAGGCATTTATTGTTGTCAGGTGCCCTTGGGACAGTCTCAACTCATGGAGCCCCTCTGCACAACAAACTGAGATAGTGTCTGATTCAATGCCAGCTGCACAACGGTTGTTACATTTGAACCTATCATTGCAGCCCCTGCATCAATCCATGGAGTCTAAGGCCTTTTTTCCTTTCTGACCCTCTGCTTTACTTAGCATGATGTCCTTCTGCAAGGACAGGCCCCTCCTGAGAACACACCCAAAGTTTGTGAGATGCTGTCTGATCATCTTCTCTTCCAAAGAGCATGTTCACTGTTCTTCGTCCAAGATAAAATTTATTTTTCTTCCCGTAGTCCACAGTATATCCGCTATTGTTTGCTAACACTGTAATTGAGATGCACCAATTCTTCTCTGGTCTTCTTTATTCATTGCTTAGTGTTCACATGTTTATGAGGTCATTGAAAACATCATGGCTTGGGTCATTCAAAGAAAACAAGTGAAAAGTAAGTCCTTCTCGATAATAAAAACAAAACAAACCAACAACATCACCCTACTCCCTTAACGAAACCGCTACTAAGAATTTTCTACCACTCTTGATTTTTGTCATTGAAAGGAAGACCAAGAAATCACTAGTGTAGTAACTGAAAAGCAATAAAAATATTTTTCTCAATTATTGATACAATACTCCACATGACCCTTCCCTAGCTATGTATTAGAGGAAACAAATAAAAAATTTACCTAAATCAGTTTTGTTGGCTTAAATCCCTAATATGAACAACCTCTTTTATTATCTCAGATTATTTAATTAAAATCTCAACCAATGTTCTTGCCCTCAGCAATAGGACTTCATTAACACTAGAAACATCAGGATTTTTAAAGATACCATTGGAATAAAACACAAAACACAGGTAGGAGAAAATATTTGCAATGGATATATCTAATTAAAGACTTGTATCCAGAGTATATACTCTCAAGCCTAGATATTAAGAAAACAACAAGCCCAGTTTGAAAAATTGGCACATATAAACAGATCTGACAAATAGGCACAGTAGTCATTAGAAAAATGCAAAATTAAACCCTGGTCAGATACCACTGCACTTATTTCTACTAGGATGACAAACATTAAAGCAACTGACCATACAAGGCGTGTAGGAACTATAATTCTCATAAACTACTGCTGGGAATAAAAAAAAGAAACAATCACATTAGAAAACAATATGGCAGTTTCTTAAAAATTTAAGCATGTACTTATCTTATCCAACCAAGAGAAAGCCTATGTTCATACAAAAATTTTAATTGTCCTACATATTCAGACCAATATTAGTTGTAATTCATAGAAAGATAAAACAGAAATAGCCCAAATCAAAATAAGCAGTTGGTTCGTTAAACAACTAAATATACACCCAGAGGAGAATGGACTCCTAAATTAGGGTGCATAGTTCACTGGAATCTTCATCAGTGGTTAAAATGAATAGAAGGCACATTTATGGTTTGATTGAACAAACAAGCCAATGAATGGTGCATGGTAGGTGGTAAGTTACCCCAAAACATGAGAAGAGCTTAGAATCAACCACGTGATATTGGTTGAGAGCAGGAGAATCCGTATGAATCCATGGTTAGTTTAATGTAGACACAGAAAGGTAGAAATAGGGAAATATTTATAGACCTGTGTGTATACATGGATTTATAGATAATTATTCCCCAGAAGGGCTCACAAAGGAGCCTAGAAGCAAAGATAATCATTTACAAAAGTATACCCCATGTCAGGTATGTACCATGTTAAGATCATACTCCATACACCATGTCAATATCTAATACCATTCTCCAACAAAAATGAACCTTCGGGGCTACTCAGAGATGTATGGTTTTAATACTGGGAATAAAAGTATAAAATAAACCTAGAGACTTTATCTTATACTATCAGAGTGCTCAGAAGTGTTCAACACACAAGCCAATAGGGGCATGTCACAGGGGCCCAGAGCCAGCAGACAGAGCTTCTAATGGGCAAAGTGCAGCAATGCATAATCCATACATTGTTTATAACCTAAAGTAGGAAAACATACATGAGTAATGCTGAAGTAAATAAATGATTAAACAAAAAAGGAAGAGAAAATATTAAGATAGATAAGTGATTAAACAAATAAAAGGAAGAAACTATACTGAAGTAAATAAAGTGATTAAACAAAAAAAAGAAGAAGAAGAGACAAATCTCCTTTGAGATTTGAAGGGGAAAAAATCCAGATAGTTTAAGTTGTTAAATTTAAGAATAAAAACAAGCTTTAAGCATTAAGTCAACCTTTTAAGTGTGGTATAAACTTAGTGACTAGCTCCCGGAGTGTACAGGACAGAAACGGGACAAGCATTAACTATGCACACAGTGGGGAACCTGGCAAACATTGTGTCAGTCAGATGAGCAGGTTAGCCTTCTCAGTGACAAACACTGCTCATAACAGTGTCCCCTAGATAGGGTTCCAGGGGGATGGCATTTCACCCCTGTCATCTCCCTCAGAGAATGTGCACCCTCCACCTCACAAGGAGAAAACAGGCCAACCCAATCTGAGGGAAGTTGCACCAAACAGCTGCCCAGTATCCTCAAAGCTGTCAAGTAATCAAAAACAAAACATTTGCGAAAGGGTCACAGCCAAGGGGAATCTAAATGAAATGTGGTATCTTGGATTGGGTCCTGGAAAAAGGCATTAGAGGAAAACTAATGACATCTTCATAATGAATGGAGTTTAGTAAAAATAAGAAAATTGCGAAGTCAAAGCAACAAACTTTTGATATAGGAAACAACATGAGCAAATTGAAGTGCGTGCTATGTGATATGGGATATGGGATCAAACCCAAGGAGGTACATGCTATTCCAACACAAACAAGGGGAAAGGGGGGAAGGGAGAGGAGTAAAGGGGGGAGAGAGGATGCACGGGGTGGGGGCGGTGGGGAAGCAGGGCACTAACCCACCCGGGGGAGAGTATTGTTAAGTCTTCACAGAATTGGGAGTGTGCATGCAGTCTCCACCACGGCATAGCAAACCTTGAGGGCAACTTAACCACGTGGAGAAATGCAGAAAAGATGGGGCTATAGGGCTGGCCCCAATCAGGGTCAAACTGACCCCCTCCTTAGACGCATGCCCAACAGAGGGCAACATTAAACCTACATGTTGGGGAGAGGGACTGGCGTGCCACACCCACAGGGAAGCAAACCAAGAAGGGAAAAGAGAAGGGGGTGGTCTAGACCCCATAGAGGCACACCCAGCCTGGAGGATGACATTCCTGCATGGAGCTGCTAAGGCACAGGGAGAACTGTAGGGCCGACAATAGCTCAAGACATGGTGTCCCCTCCCTGGAGCACACCACAACAGAGGACATTACCGGGGACACTCGGCAGGGAGTTAGTCCAGTCTGAATGCCCCGCAGAAAGGCAAACCAAGCAGGGGACCTAACAGAACAGCAACGGGAGCAAAGAAAAGACATAAGGCCCCTGAAGAGTCCCCAAAGTTGACTTCAGGCTAGGAGGGCCAGCTCCCAGAATCCCTCCAAGACCAGTGGGAAAACAGTGATGAAGGTCAGTGGACAGACGTGGAATTCTGCATATATATTTTTTCTCTTTCTTTTTTCAAGCTTCTGTTTTCTGTTTGTTTTGTCTCTGTTATTGTTGGGTTGTCTACTTATATAAGATAGGCATGGGAAGAAGCTTGAGGAAAAAGCAACTGACCTGGAGAGACTGGGAGAGGAGGGAGAGGGGGAAGGGAGCAGTGAGCAAACAATGCCATAGACAGGGAAAAACTAGGGAATTAAAATCAACAACGACAGCAATCCAGCTGAGAGGCATTACTAAGAGGTGTGCGTGATGATGGGGCAGGAAGAAGGTGAAACGAAACAGGAGCAATCTAGGAAGCAGAGATATGGATAGAGGTATAAGCATAGGTGTGTACATATGTTAATACATTAATTCATAAAAATAGAGAGATATTGGCCCATGTAGCTATATTTGTATGGCAATACACTGAAGTTGTGGACAAACTTCAGGCCTCTGTTCATGCCCTCCCTCAATGCAAAAACACTTTGTTTTAACAACCTGGCATTCTGTGATGCTCACCCTCCTGGCACAATCGCTGAATACAAAATAGGTGCATAGGCAAATGAGGTGAAGAAAGCAGATGGTGCCCGGCTATCAAAAGATATAGTGTCTGGAATCTTAAAGGCTGAAAATTAAACAAGTGGTCATCTAGAAGAGAGGCAACAAGTCCACATGGAAGACGCACACCAGCCTGTGTGATCACGAGGTGCGCCAGGACCAGATAACAGGCATCAGTAGACACCAAACAAACAAAAAAACATTTTGTTGAGAACAGGGGGTGGGGGTGTGTGTGTCAGAACAGAGACTCAAAGCCCATCTGTAGATAATGGGAGATCCCCTCACAAAGGGGACACAGGGAAGGGAGGATTCAAACAGGGTGCAGAAAAAGCACAGATGAAACACATAATATTCCTTTGGTTCCTTGAGGCTTCCTCACCACCCACTCTCATGACCCTGGTACTGCCTTTCACTGCACGCTAGACTGGAGCATGTACACAGGTACAGATAAGACATATGAGCTTAACACACACAGAATCCAGGAACAGGAATGGGAGTAGTGATACCAGGAGGGTAAGGGGAATGTGGGGAGAGGATTGACACTATGATTGACACATAACCATACCCTTCCCCCGCCCAGGGGGACAAACAACAGAAACATGGGGGAAGGGAGATGGTGGTTGGTGTAAGATATGAAATTAATAATTATTTATAATTTATCAAGGGGCCAGGAGAGTGTAGGGAGGGGGAGGAAGAAGAGCTGACACCAAGAGCTCAATGGAAAATAAATGTCTAGAAAATAATAATGGCAACATATGTACAAATGTGCTTGATACAATTGATGTATGGATTGTTACAAGAGCTGTAAGAGCCCTCAATAAAACGTTTATTTTAAAAAACTCACAAAACTGTTTTTAAAAATGTTATGCTAAGTGAAAGAAGTGAGACACCCCAAAGTATACACTGAAGGATTTCATATTACACGAATTCTTGAAAGTAGAAAATTAATAGGACATTAAAGCAGGGGGAAGAAGGTGACAAAGAAGACAGGTGAAACAGAAAGAATGGTGGTTGCAGGGGACCAGAGATGGGGAGAGAGGATAGATTGTGGAGGGGAACGGTCTTCATTTTGAATATGATTGTGGTTACCAGATGCATTCATTCGGTATAATTGTTGATAGTATGATATGTCGATTATGTCACAATGATGATAACTTTATAAGATATCTTCCCTCCCAATTCTCTTCAGCGTGTAGTCAGGAGCACAGACCCCTCCAACGTGGATACCAATACAACTTTGTAAGCATTCTGACAGAAAGAATGTGACATTTCACTCTGGTCCTGAGGACAGTTGCTGAGTTGCTGACACGGTTGTGGGACACAGGGTTTCAGGGAATTCTTCCCAGAGTCTTGAAAGGAATTTTACTCTTCAGCCTTTTTGGATGTTTTATGGGTGGTCATCTTGTTTGTTCTCAAGAGACATTCCATTCTCTGAACATAGCAAGCACGGGGAACTCAGATTTGTTTCTCTCTGTGTGTGTGTGTGTGTGTTTTGTTTTTCTGATAAAAGACAATAATTCAACAGACTAGGAGATACCTGGTATTTGACCTTATTTTACATATCCTCAGTCAGATTAAAAGAGGAATCATAATTCAGCTCATGGCATTATTAAAGAAGTGGGACTTTAAGGATGTGGTAAAAACAAAACAAAACAATAGCCCTGTACAGGAAGGGAAAGTTGCTCTTTCAAGTTCATGTAAATAGAGTTTGGCTTGCTATAAAACTTTTAAGTTTACCCGTTTTTCAAATGCTCATTCAGCCGCAAGGATATTCTTTCTTGGAATATTCTGTGAGTTTTCTTTTTCTTCCCTTCCTACTACCTTCACCCACCCTATCACAGCTGGTTTCAATGAATGCTTTGAAAGTTAGCAGATGACTCCCAACTGAAATGTCCAGCCTTGATCTTGGACCTTTCTTCCCTGATGTTTTGTGTCCTCTTACTGCCTTTTTCCAGTAAGAATAAAACTATTTGCTTTCCTCATACACATAAAAACGGCCTCTTATTTTTGCCAAAGATACAGGCATCCCTGTAGTTCCCCAGGCTCACAATATTGGAATCACTTTTTAATCCCTTCTCCCACTTGATCTCATGTCCAATTCATCACCAAGTCTTTCCAAATCCCTCTTACCCAAATCTGAGCTCATATTACCTCATATCTGCACTCTTCAAGTGACCTTCCTTCTCTTTGCTCCATCCATTCTCTATTCCAGAGACAGCCTGTATACGAACCAAACCCGTTGCTATTGAGTCCGTTGTGAGTATTAGACTAGAAGTGCACTTCATAGCGTCATCTTAGCGGTAGGCTTTATGGACACAGATCTCCAGGCTTCTCTTAAGGGACCCACTGGGGGGTTCACATTGCCAACCTTTCACTTGAAGTTGACTGCAAACCGCGTGTGCCACCCAGGGACCTGTACACAGCGGCTATAAAAACTGAAAGCCCAGACAGTTGTTCCCAGTTGATTCTGACTCATGGGTGTGAATAGAACTCCACTCCACAGCGTTTCAAGGCTGTGAGCTTTCAGAATTTGAACAACGGTCTTTTTCCCAAGGACTCTCAGGGTGCATCAAACCATGAACCATCTGGTTAGTATTCAGCAGTATACCAGTTACACCACCCCTGCCCTCCTCAAAACGGCCGTACACCAATAAGATCAACTCTTGCCATCACGTCAATTCTGATTCATTGGGACCTGGTGTGTTACAGAATAGAACTGCTCCATGGGGTTTTCAGGACTGTAAGCTTCACAGAGGCAGTCTTTCAGGTATTTCTTCTGCAGGACAATGGGGTGAGTTCAAGGCCTTTCTTCCGCGGAACCCTTCAGTTAGTGGAAGAGCACACTTTGAAAGCAGTACAAGGCAGTTTCCAGTTTATGAAGGAGATCTCTTCCTAAGTGTGTCTTTAAGTTTAAGTTAGTCTTTGAGGCAAACTTGTTACCACAGGTATATAAGGTCCTTCTTTAGCCTTACTTTACGGCCTCAAAGTAAGAGCCTCCAAGTTTTTTAATGATTAAAACGCTGCACGTGGTGCAAATGATGGTGACTGTGATGGGCAGTTTGCTGCGAGTAGAAGTTGCCACAGTCACTTCTAAGTGAGAGAGAATTTACATAACATTAAAGGATGAGTATGAAAGACTGTCGATGCATTTAAATTTGGCTGGTGAAGAATATTGAACGAACCATGGACCAACGAAAGGACAAACAAATGTGTCTTGGAAGAAGTATAGTCAGAGGGCCACATTTTGGACATGTCGTCAGGAGAGAGCAGTCCCTGGAGAAGGGTGTCATGCTTTGAAAGGTAGAGGTGTAGGAAAAAGAAGGCTCTCGTGGAGATGGGTTGACAGAGTGGCTGCAACCACGGCTCAAACAAAGATCAATTGTGAGGATGGACCAATAACCTGACAGTGTTTCTCGTTGCTATGCAGGGTCG
Source organism: Echinops telfairi (assembly GCF_000313985.2). Taxonomy (NCBI): domain Eukaryota; kingdom Metazoa; phylum Chordata; class Mammalia; order Afrosoricida; family Tenrecidae; genus Echinops; species Echinops telfairi. The sequence goes on from NW_022111373.1 coordinate 11,712,001, forward strand.
CTAGGAGTTGGAACCAACTCCATGGAATATAAGAACATGAATGGCTGTAAATCAGACATTCATACCTGGAGACTGCCTAGATGATTTTTACTAAAATTTCTTTCTGTACAAGAACCTCCACTTCTCAATATCTGTTGTAATAAATCGAAACTTCAGCATCTAGCATGCAATACCTATATCAACCGCTATTTTGTATATTTCACATCCGTCCCTAAAATTTCTTTGCTTTCTTTGCTTCCCCCCCCGCCCCCGCTATTTTCCTTTGTGTAATGATCATATTTAATCCTCACAATAATGCTATAAGATAGACATGACTAACATTCATTACAGGAAGAACAATATCTCTAGAACTGAATGTGGTGATCATTGTACAACTGTTGTCTACATGCTTGAATTATTGAATTGTATGATATGTGGATGAAGGGCTTATAAAACTGTTTTTTTGAAAAGGAGACACTTCTTACACCTTTATTGGAAAGATGAAGAGTCAGAGATTTAAAAAGTCAAAGTAACTTGCCAAGGGTTACTCAGCTTTGAAGTAGCAAACTACTGGTTTATTCCAAATCATTCTGAGGTCTAAGTTAGTACTCGTAACTCTTGTACGACATCGTTCCCACATCATGGATGTGCTGCTGCCGGTGCCACTTCGATCTAGACTCACCCTTCTTTCCGTCTAGTCCCACTTCATGAGCTACATCCTCTAGGCTACCTTGAACCCCAATAGCCGCCAGCTGTGGACTATTCCTCTTTATAAAGACCCTGTCGGGCCCTGTGTTTTCTTGATCAGTGATCTGAGAAATTACGACTTTGAAAATAACATCTGTCCTTCACAACCTGTATGTCTAGCAACGTGCCTGGTATTTAGAAGGTCATCCGTAACTATCCATCGAATTCTTCTAGGAATCCCTGGGTTGTTTAATTTTGAGTACATTCAGTAATTAGTATAATTCTAGCACACAGTAAACAATCAGTAAATTTAAACTGCCCATTTGCTTCAAAAAATTATCTGATCATGCTCCTTGTATTTGAAATATGCAAAGGCATATAGGTGCCATTTTATGGCAAAAACATCTATAATTTACCATTTGGGTTCTTAAGACTTTCCATTTCAGTTGATGAAAATGCATTGGTTAGGAATTGATTGTGCAAAAAAAAAACCACTCAGAAAGTGGATTAATTTTCCCTTGGAAAGAACAAATGTTAATTCACATCTTATAATAGATTAAAATAAAATAGAATTGAAATTAGATTAAAAATTAGTTGAATATATAGCAATGGATGCTAATTTTACATATGTGAGTGTTGTTCTTTTAAGGCCCAACATGATGATCATTATTGTTACCTGTAAGGGTAGATGCCTGAGTAACAACAAAAAATATTTATATATAAACAATAAAAATCCAGAAATGATAGCTTGCCTTATGTAGCATTCTGCTGTTCTCAAAATGATTTCATAAGCATTTCTTTTTCTATCCTTAATACAACATGAGCCAGGACAGTTATTATTCCTATTTTAGCTAAGATGTTATTTAAACACTATGAGATTATTTTCCCAAAGTGGTGGGCCGATAAGTAATACATCTGGGACTAGGATTCTGGATTTCTAAATCCCTGTCCAATATTCTGACATATTTGAATGTTGTTGCTCTTACACTTAATAATTCATTTTCAATTGCTTGCTTTGGGATCTGGGAGTATATTTGCTAAACAGTGCTACCACCTGCTGGTAAGTTTTCCAGTAATTCACATGAGTGCAAATCATGAAATAGTGAAAAGATAAAAAGGAAAGCTAACCAAATTAATTTATTATTACAACTACATTTATCAGCTACCTTCTATGATTGTCCATCCTTATTATGCTTCTTTGAAGTTAAGCAAATAGTAGGCACTAACTTTGCAAGGTTAGTGTCTTCTCAAGAACTCGTCAATCATTCACTTTCTAGAATGTGTATACTTGTC
>NW_022111373.1:11715564-11717704 GCF_000313985.2 Echinops telfairi
TAGGTCATGCCCATGGGTCATGTTAGAAGGAAATGAAGGTTGGCTTAAAAAAGGCTGACTCGAGGGTCAGAAGTGAAATCATTAGGTGCTTTCCAGATCTAAGACTTTCTATCTGTCGTCATTATTTTGTAAAACGGAGGCTAGCAACACAGAGGACCCTTCAGTAAGTAATACTACCTGTAACTCAGTAAAATAAAGAGCAAGAATACAGAGTTTGGGGGATTCTACTTCCCCCTCCACTGTCCTTATACTCACCAGGACTTGACATCAAGCAGAGAACTCAACATATCACCAGATGAATAGGCTGACGGCCCAGGAATGAGCTGCTTATGACTGCGATAGTGGAGTATTGTTTATAATATTTTTATTCATAAGCATACTTTAATTGGGTCATTACACATTTCTCATGATCCTCCCACACCCTGTACATCTCAGGCTGCTTTTGTCAGATTTCCAGGTTGCCCTTCGCGCTCATCAGGTTTCACCTGTGAGGGAATGTGAGCTGAGCTGGAGTCGGGAGCCCTAACTGACCATCTCATGAAGCAGGCAGACCACTCACGTTTCCGATTGGCTGAAGGGCTATGCAAGCGACGACGCCCTCCTCCGTATGAAATAGTCCCATGTTGAAGCCCTCTTCTTTCTAAAAGAGTAATTAAGTACATGACACATAAAGCCAAGTCGCTTTCAAACGTCAAAATAATGCAAATCTCCCTATGTTCATTAAGTGGGGGTCGTCAATTTAAATTTTTTTTCCTTATAAATAGAGTAAACATGTGAATTTAGAGGTATTAATTTGTTAGCGTTTAGAGTTAGTAAGTTGGAGATAGTGTGTCAGAGATGTTTAGATTGTTAGCTGCTGCGGAATCGATTTCAAGTCCTGGTAGATGACAGAACAAATGTAGAGATGCTGGGTGGGTATTCCAATTTGGTAGTAAATATAATAATAATAACATCTTAGTATATTTCCTGTCTGTTTTAAAATCCCTAGTGTTAGGCTAAATAGTTCTCTTAAGAAGCAAATCCAGTTTGGTATATATATATCTCCAAACCACATACTCACTGCCATCGAGTTGATTCCAATTCACAGTAAACCTACAAGACAGAGTAGAACTGTCCCTGTGGGTTTCTGATACTAGAACTGTTTATGGGAGTGGAAAGCTTCATCTTTCCCCCATGGATCTGCTTGTGGTTTCAAACTACTGCCCTTGTGGTTAGCAGTCCACTGTGTAGCCACCACACACACACACACACACACACACACAAAGAAATGTAGATCATTAAAATAGCTTACAAAGTCTGGGCCATTTCCAAGGCCATGGGTCAGATGATAGGTTGGAGATTAGCTGCAGTGATGATGAATCTAAGATCAGCTAGAAGATGACCGACTGGTAAATGCAGAGAAAACTAAATGTAGTAAGGTCAGCAAGTCTGTCTTCTAGCTTCAGAGATAAATGTACCCAAGGTCTGCAGGTCAGTTGCCAGGCTGCTGCTGATTCCCAGGATTGGCAGGCAATATGGTCAGTCATTGGCTCCATTCCAGAGAGCCAGATACAGGATCCAGATCTAGCTAAATGAAGCAAGTTTTTCCATAGCATCAAAGTAAAGCAGGCCCCCCACCCCCAACTAAGGAAATTTCCTTTCAATGAATTGCATTACGGCTATGATTTGAGTGAGGGTATTATATTTCACCCAAATCTTTATGCAACTGACTGAGTACTCTTAGCAGATCTCATTATTTTGCAGTAGATCACATCATGGAGGATTACTAGATCTTAACTACCACTGACACAAACTGCTAAAGTGACACACAATCTATCACACACCTCTAACTCAATGAAAAGCATTAAATTTGAATGAACCAGAAACCTAGAACTATAATATTTTTTAAATTCCCTGCATCACTTCCAAAATCCAATCTACTTTCATGATTCTTATTTTTTACAAACTATCTTTGAAGTTGCTCAATTCTCTCCATATTCCAGTGCCATCTATTAGCCTAAATCCCTATCATATTTGGCAAAAAACAAAAATAAAATGTGCTGTAAACAAGCGGCCATCTAGCTCAGAAGCAACAAAGCCCACATGGAACAACATATCAACCTGTGTGATCACGAGGTGTCGAACGGATCACTGAAGACAA
>NW_022111373.1:11718774-11720590 GCF_000313985.2 Echinops telfairi
GTTGTATGAGCCCCTAAAAAAATGTTTAAAAAAATAATAATAAAATGTGCTGTTGAACCTATTCTGACTCATAGAGATATAACTAGATTACTAAAACAGTCTGCTGAGAAATCCTTGTGTATCCAATCCTTCTAAATAAATATGGCTCATATTTTAATTCTTACTCAAAATGCGACTATTTCCTTTAGGAGAAAGCTACTCAAAATATGACTGATGCACTGGCTACACCAGCAACCACCAGGAGCTTGCTGTTAGGTGCCATCAAGTCGGTTCCCACCCGCCGGTGTCCCAATGCACAACAGAACGAAACACTGCCTGGTCCTGCACCATCCTCACAATTGTTCCTATGCCTGGGCCCATTGTTTCAGCCACCGTATCAGTCTATCTCTTTGAGAACTTTCCCGCTTTCCCTGCCCCTCTACCTTACCAAGCATGATGCCCTTCTCAAGGGACTAGTCTCCTGACAACATGTCCAAAGTGTGTAAGACAAATCTTGCCATCCTTGCCTCTAAGGAGTACTCTATCGTTATAGCAGTCCATGGTATTTGCAAAATCCTTCTCCAGCACCAAAATTCAAATGCATCAATTCCTCTCAGTTCTCACTTATTTGATGTCCAACTTTTACAAGCATATGTGGCCATGGAAAATATCACGGCTTTGTTCAGGCCCACTTTAGTCTTCAAAGTAACATACTTGCTTTTTACAACTCTAAAGAGTCCTTGTGCAGCAGATTTATGAAACACCATGCATTGTTGAATTGCTTGATTGCTGCTTCCATGAAGATTGATTGTGGATCCAAGCAAGGTAAAATCCTTGACAACTTCAATCATAAATAAAAGGTAGTACATAAATAAAAGGTAGTACATAAATGTTAATATCCTAGGCATTAATGAGCAGAAATTGTATTGGCCATTTTGAGTGTAGTAATCATATGGTTTACTAGACTAAGAATAACAAATTCAAGAAGAGTGGCAATTCATTCATCGTCAAAAAGAACATTGTATATCTCTTTTGAAGTACAATGTTTCTATGATATGATAGAGTGTATAGCCTACAATTGTTCTATAATTTGCACATTTGGTTACAAACACCCTTTAATAGTTGAAACATGGAATGTACAGAATCAATAAATATTGGAAGTCATCTGCATTCTGGCTGAGATCTCTAGAGAAGGAAAATGGCTCACATAGTTTTAGAAGCAGGCAAGTCTAGTTCAGTTTCAAGTGCATGGGCCTGGTGTTAAGCTAGAAGTTTATTCTTACTTAATTATCTTGGAGCCTGGTGAACCCGAGATCACCACAGGAACACCACAAACTAACAAATGCACAGGTGATCAGGAAGTCAGACTTGTGACTGGAGAAGCCAATGAATCTAATGATGGCAGGCCACTGATTACTCCTGGGATTGGCAGGCAATGTAGTAGGATTTGAGCTCACATCCAAAGAACTAAAGGTCAACAAGTCAGTTGCACAGTCCAGATCCAGCAAAAAGCAAGCAAGCTCTTCCACAGTGTCCTTATGTAGGAAGTAGGCCACACTCCCAAGGAGATTTTCTTTCAATTGTATCAGGACTGTGAGCTGAGTAAAGTTATGAAATTCAACCCTAATCTTCTCATAACGGATAACACTGCTAATAGCACATCACATTGTGTTAGGTCGCATCATGGGGATTGCTGGCCTTAATGGAGAAGCCACGGAGAAATCTGACCCAGCCAAGTTGAAACAAAATCTAAATGTTATATCATCAAAAATAAAAGATAATGCGTAAATGTTCTCATAGGCATTAATGAACTGATGGACTAGCATTGGTCGTTTAG
>NW_022111373.1:11721693-11722941 GCF_000313985.2 Echinops telfairi
AACCCTTCATAATTCATAAATTATTATTTTGTCATATCTTACACTGTCCGACATCTCCCTTCACCCACTTTTCTGTTGTCCATCCCCGAGAGAGGAGGTTATACGTAGATTCTAGTAATCAGTTCCCCCTTTCTAGCCCGCCTTCCCTCCACCCTCCAGCATCAGCACTCTTTCGACTTTAGGTCTTGCACATTTTTTTATAATACTTTATATTGCCTTCTCAAACTGTCTTTTGAAATTTTGTGTTCAGCTCTTTGACTTCATCATTTCTTCTTTTTGCCTTAGTTACTCTATGATTAAGAGAAAGTTTAAGATTATCTATGACATACTCGTTGTTTTCTTTCTTTCCTAGCGGGAAAGAAAGGCCTTTCTCTTTCTTCATGTATGATGTTCTTGATGTTACCCCAAAGCTCAATGGGTCTTCTGTCGCTGATGTTCTATACATCAAATTTGTTCTAGAAATGTTCTCAAAATGTAAGCAGGATATACTCAAGGTTGTATTTTGGTCCTTATGGAGTTTCATTTTTTTTAAACTTCAACTTGAACTTATATATGAGAAATTGATCGTGTGTTTCACAATTTCCTTCTGGCCTCGTTTTACTTACTGATATTGAGAACACACTAACATATCTGAAACTTAAAGAACTCAAAGAAAAATTCAAGCCTTGAGTTGAAATCTTGTGAGATTCTATGGGCAAAATATTGAATGATGCAGCAAGCATCAAGAGAAGATGGAAAGAATACATAGAGTCACTGTACCAGACAGAACTAATTGAAATGTCACCCTTTCAGCAAGAACCAATGTTGCTGAAGAAAAAAGTTAAACCTGCATTGAAAGCATTAGCCAAAAACAAAGCTTCAGAAATTAATGGAATACCAATTGAAATCTTTCAGCAAGCTGATGAAGCCCTGAAAGTACTCACTTGTCTATGCCAGGAAATTTTGGAGACAGTTGGTCATCTGACTGAAGAGATCCATATGTGTGCCCATTACAAAAAAAATTTGACCCAACCGAATGCTCACACTAAAATATGACATCATTGATGTTACACATTAGTAAAATGTTGCGGAAGAACGATGGTTGCAGCAGTCCATTGACAGTGACATGCCCAAAGTTCAGGCCTGAGTCAGAAGAGGACATGAAACAGGGATATCATTGCTGATGTCAGATGGTTCTTGGCTCAGAAGAGAGAATACCAGTGGGTTAGGTTGGGTAGACCAGAGAAACAAATCCAGAGACGGTCATAT
>NW_022111373.1:11723041-11724737 GCF_000313985.2 Echinops telfairi
TGCCCTAATGAAACTTCTGTTCAGGTCTTTTGCTCACTTCCTCCATGGCTCTTTGTTTTGTTCTTGTTGTAGGCTAGCAGAGTATTGTATAGTTTAGTAATAAGGCCTTTGCCTGATGTGTCTTTGCTAAAGATGTTTTTCAATTTGTGCTTCCTTTGTGTTTCTGTCCTTCCCTATTTCTGATAGCGTGTGTATTCCCTGCACCAGAGTTCTTAGGTTTGTCCCAATACCCTTGTTGCTGGCCCTTATAGTTATGGGGTTTATTTTACATCTGTGATCCACCTCAACTTTATTCTTGGGCATGGAGTGAGGTGAGGGCCTTGCTTCATTTTTCTGCAGGTAGATATCCATTTTTCCCCCAGCCCCAGCACCTTTGTCGAAAAGGGCATCCAATTCCCATTTGATATTTTGGGGGCCCTTATTGAAGATTAGCTGTCTATATGTTGATGCTTTTATTTCTGGATTTTTGTTCTTTTCCATTGGTCTGAGTATCTGTCATTATACCACTGCCATGCTGCTTTGACCACTGAGGCAGTGTAATAAGTATGAAAGTCAGGGAAAGCAAGCCCTCGGACGTTGCCCTTTTCTTGAGGAGTTCTCTGCTAATTCTGGGCTTTGTCCCTCTCCATATGAAGTTGGTAGTCAGTTTTTCCAATTCTTTGAAAAAAGATGTTGGTATTTGTACTGGGATAGAATTAATTTTATATAGTGCCTTGGGTAGGATTGACATTTTTCCTATATTGAATCTTCCAATCCATGAACATGGGATATTCTTCCATTTGTGGAGGTCACTTTTGGATTTTTATAATAGTGTTCTGTAGTTTTCCTCATACAAATCTTTTGGGTTTTATTGTTGTTGTTCTTGTTGTTAGGTATCTATATCCCTAGATATAGGTTTGAAATATCTATATCCTTAGATACTTTCATTTGTGTTTTGCTATTGTGAAGGGTACAACCTATTTGATCTCCTCTTCCCTGATCTTGTCTGGTATATATAGACATTCAATAGACATCTGTTTGTTAATCATGTATCCTGGCCTCTGCCATATTCCTCTATCACTTCCAGCACTCCTCTTGTGGAGCTTTGAGGTTTTCAATATATGAAATCATATCATCTGCAAATAATAATAGTTTCATCTCTTCTTTCCCCAGATGAATTCCTTTAATGTCTTTCATTTGGCTTAGTCTGTTAGCTAGGGCTTCCAGTACAATGTTGAGTAAAAGAGGAGACAAAGGTATCCTTGTCTGGTCCCCTTTTCAGTGGAATGTTCTCATCTTTTCTTCATTCACTACTACATTGGCTCTTGGTTTTTCATATATGGCTTATATTATATTGAAGAATTTTCCTTCCATTCCTATCTTCTTGTGTGTTTTAAACAGGAATGGGTGTTGGATGTTGTCGAATGCCTTTTCTGCATCTTTCGATATTCTCATGTGGTTCTTGTCCTTTGTCTTGTTGATGTGGTAAATAATCTTGATGGTCTTTCAGATACTGAAACATTCCTGCATTGCTAGAATGAATTCCATGATGAATTATTCATTTTATCTACTTTTGTATTCTATTGGCCAATATTTTGTTAAGGATTTTTTTTTTTTAACATTTTATTAGGGCCTCATACAACTGTTATCCCACTCCATACACACATCAATTGTGTAAAGCGCATTTGTACATCGTTTCTCAAAACATTTTCTCTCC
>NW_022111373.1:11726775-11727371 GCF_000313985.2 Echinops telfairi
TGTCAGTTCTTCTCTGAATGCTTGGGAAAATTCTTCTATGAAACTGTTCGGTCCAGGAGATTTTTTAGTTGGTAGTCCCTTGATAACCTTATCAATTTTTTCTATTGCTGTGGGTCTGTTGAGGTTCTTGATGTCCATATGTTCCACCCCTAACTTTTATATATCTTCAAGTTGATATGAAATTATGCAACAAACACAATCAGAAAAATATTTACTTGTGTTTTATTGAGTATGTAAAGCATGTGACTGTGTGCATGATAATAACCTATGGATAACCTTGAGAAAAATTAGAATTCCAGAAGTGCTCATTGTGCTCCTGAGGAACTTGCACATGAATCAAGAAGGAGTTGTGCAGACAGAACAAGGGCATGCTGCCTGGTTTAAAAGCAGCAAAGGTGTGTAACAGGCTTGTATCCTCTCACTGTGCTTATTCAGTCTGTGTGCTCAGCACATCACCAGTAAAGCTGGCTTATATGAAGAAGAATGTGGCACCAGGATTGCAGGAAGGCTTATTAAGAACCTGCGATGTGCACATGACACCACATTTTTATGAAAGTCGGGAGGTCTTGAAGCCTTTGCTGATGAGGATCAAGAAC
>NW_022111373.1:11727471-11728944 GCF_000313985.2 Echinops telfairi
TTTCCCCCAGCCCCAGCACCATTTGTTGAAGAGGGCATCCAATTCCCACTTGATATTTTGGGGGCCCTTATTGAAGATTAGCTGTCTATATGCTGATGCTTTTTTTCTGGATTTTTGTTCTTTTCCATTGGTCTGAGTATGCGTCATTATACCAATGCCATGCTGTTTTGACCACTGAGGCAGTGTAATAAGTGTGAAAGTCAGGGAAAGCAAGCCCTCTGATGCTGCCTTTTTCTTGAGGAGTTCTCTGCTAATTCTGGGCTTTGTCCCTCTTCATATGGAGTTGGTAGTCAGTTTTTCCAATTCTTTGAAAAAAAGATGTTGGTATTTGTACTGGGATAGAATTAATTTTATATAGTGCCTTGGGTAGGATTGACATTTTTCCTATATTGAATCTTCCAATCCATGAACATGGGATATTCTTCCATTTGTGGAGGTCACTTTTGGATTTTTATAATAGTGTCCTGTAGTTTTCCTCATACAAATCTTTTGGGTTTTGTTGTTGTTGTTCTTGTTGTTAGGTATCTATATCCCTAGATATAGGTTTGAAATATCTATTTCCTTAGATACTTCAATTTGTGTTTTGCTATTGTGAAGGGTACAACCTATTTGATCTCCTCTTCCATGATCTTGTCTGGTATATATAGACATTCAGTAGACATCTGTTTGTTAATCATGTATCCTGGCCTCTGCCATATTCCCCTATCACTTCCAGCACGCCTCTTGTGGAGCTTTGAGGTTTTCAATATATGAAATCATATCATCTGCAAATAATAATAGTTTCATCTCTTCTTTCCCCAGATGAATTCTTTTAATGTCTTTCACTTGGCTTAGTCTGTTAGCTAGGACTTCCAGTACAATGTTGCGTAAAAGAGGAGACAAAGGTATCCTTGTCTGGTCCCCTTTTCAGTGGAATGTTCTCATCTTTTCTTCATTCACTACTACATTGGCTGTTGGTTTTTCATATATGGCTTATATTATATTGAAGAACTTTCCTTCTGTTCCTATCTTCTTGCATGTTTTAAACAGGAATGGGTGTTGGATGTTGTCAAATGCCTTTTCTGCATCTTTTGATATCATCATGCTGTTCTTGTCCTTTGTCTTGTTGATGTGGTGAATAATCTTGATGGTCTTTCAGATACTGAAACATTCCTGCATCGCTAGAATGAATCTCATGATGAATTATTCATTTTATCTACTTTTGTATTCTATTGGCCAATATTTTGTTAAGGATTTTTGTATCAGTGTTCATTAGAGATAATAGTTTGTAGTTCTCAATTCTTGTGGGATCCTTGTCCGCTTTAGGTATCAGTGTTATACTAGCTTCGTAGAAAGAGTTTGGGAGTTTGCCATCCCTTTCTATACTCTGGAAAAGTTTGTGTAGGATTGGTGTCAGTTCTTCTCTGAATGCTTGGGAAAATTCTTCTATGAAACTGTTCGGTCCAGGAGATTTTTTAGTTGGTAGTCCCTTGA
>NW_022111373.1:11729044-11734990 GCF_000313985.2 Echinops telfairi
AGGAAGGCTTATTAAGAACCTGCGATGTGCACATGACACCACATTTTTATGAAAGTCGGGAGGTCTTGAAGCCTTTGCTGATGAGGATCAAGAACTGATGCCTTCACTATGGATTACAGCTCAATGTTAAGATGAAAACCTTGACAACCTGTTGGTAACATCATGATAAATGGAGAGAGGGTTGAAGTTGTTAAGGATTTGTCTTGCTTGGATCCACAATCAATGCTCATGGAAGCAGCAGTCAGGATATCAAAAGATGTGTTGCACCAGGCAAATCTGCTGCACAAGACCTTTTTAGAGTATTGAAAAGCAGGGGTGGTACTTTGAAGACTAAGGTGCACCTGACCCAAGCCATGGTGTCTTCCATGGCCTCATATGAATGTGAAAGTTGAGCACTGAATAAGGAAGACTGAAGATGTATTGATGCTTTTGAGTGGCGGTGCCGGAGAAGGACATTGAAAGCACCATGGACTTCTAAAAAGATAAACACATCTGTCTGGGAAGAAGTGTTACCAGAGTGCTCCTTGGAGGCAAGGATAGCAAGACTTTGTCTTACACGTTTCGGGTTGGTTTTTCAGAAGAAACCAGTCCCTTGAGAAGGACATCATGCTTTGTAAAGTGGAAGGAAGATGGAAAAGAGGAAGGCGCTCAAGGAGATGGATCGACACAGTGGCTGCAACACTGGGCTGAGGCACAGAAACACTGATGAACATGGCAAAGGACAGTGCAGTGTTTTGTTCTGTGGTTACTATGGGTCATAATCAACTTGATGTCCCCTAACAACAACAACAACAACAACATTAAGCTTCCCCATCATCTCTTCTCACAAATGTAGTCGATTTGATTTCTGCATACTCATTTTGACAAGTCCACATGCATATTTACCTTTGTTTTGTTGAAAAAGTATCTACAATAAAGAAACTGAAGAATTCTATAGCTTCTTCTGTCTGATATTTATCATACACTCAATCAAGATACACTGGTAATTACTGACGTATGAAAATAGAGCAGAAGAATCAGTAGTTTTAAAATATAACTTTGGTGACAGAAATGGTGCTGGAGATAGCATTATATAATTTTGCAATGCCAATGACTTTTTAATTACCAAGACTTTTTCCCCAACAACTTAAATGAAGAATTCATTTTGTCTTTTCAAATTGCCCTTTGAAATTTTCTGTTCACTTCTTTGACTTCACCATTTCTTCCATTTTTCCAGTAAAAGCAAGTTTTAGGTTTTCTTCTGACACCCACAGACGGAACTCACCAGATTCAGACTGATGCCATCTGTGAGAAGAGATGATAGGGAAGTTAATATCCCATCATTGATGCAATTGTGACTCATAGAGACCCATAGGGTGACCAATACTTTAAAGCTTTATGGGACCAGTCAGTCTCATCATTATCCCTAAGCCCTGCTACTGTATTTGAACCACTAACATTGCAGTTAGTGAGCAGTTCAGTGCTTATTAGACAGCACCACCAGAGCTCCTTGACAATCCAGTATCATCCGTCAAAACAAAGCCAACGACTGAATGTGGAGAAGATCACCAATTACTCACATATAAGTTCACATTGAAATTGAAGAAAAGTAAGACAACCCACAAAAGCTGAAATATTACCATAAGTATATCCCACCTGAACATAGAAATGACTCAAGAACAGATTTGACACATTGAATATTGACAGAAGATCTGACCAGTGGTGAGATTACATCAAGAACACAAGCATGAAAAAAGCATGTGTTGACAATACAGAAATGAAAGACCAAACTGAATATCAGAAGAGACTCTGTAACTTACTTTTGAAGATTGAGTAGCTAAAGGAAATGGGAGGAATGACTAAGTGAATGAGTGGAGTAGACTATTTCAAAGAGCACTTGAGAAGACAAAATAAAGTATTATAATGAAATTTTCAAAATTCTGGAGTTAGAACATCAAAAAGGAAGAATTCTATGAGCATATCTCAAACTGAAAGAAATGAAGGTAAAATTAAATCCCGAGTTGAAAGATTGAGGGATTCTATGGAGAACATATTAAATAACACAAGAAGCATCATAGGAAGATGGAAGGAATACATAGAACACTGCACCAAGAAAAATTAATCGACATCCAAACATTACAAGATACAGTACACACTCAAGGACCACTGGTAATGAAGGAAAATGTCCAAACTGCACTGAAAGCATTATCCTAAAGCAAGACTCCAGGAATTGGTAGAATACCAACTCATATGTTTGAAAACATGGATGCAGTGCTGGAAGTACTCAGTAGTCTATGCTAAGAAATTTGAAGACTGTTACCTGGCCAACCTATGGGAAGAGATCCATATTTGTGTCATTCAAAAGAAAAAGAGCCAATAGAATATGAAAGTTATTGAACAATATTAATATCATACACAAATAAAATTTTGCTGAAGACAATTCAATAATAGTTTTAGGAATACATTAGCAGGGAGCTGCTAGAAATTTCAAGCTGGATTCAGAAAAGGACATGCAACAAGTGATATAATTGCTACTGTCCCGTGGGCCTAGTTTGAAAGCAGAGAATACTATAAAGATTTTTACTTGTATTTTATTGATTATGCAAAGGCATTTGTCTATGTAGTTTATAAAAAAATTCAATACATTGTGAAGTATGGGAATTCCAAAACACTTCATTGAGTTTATGCAGTAACGATACATAAGCCAAGAGGCAGTATTTCAAACAGAACAAGGGAACAAACCATAGTTTAAAATCAGGAAAAGTGAGCCTCCATGTTGTATCATTTCGCCATATTTATTCAACATGTATGGTAAGCAAATAATCCAAGAAGCTGGACAAAATGAAGAAGAACACAGCGTTGGAGGAAGGCTCATTGACAACCTTGTGTACAGATGACACACTCTTGCATGTGGAAAGCAAGGAGGAGCTGAGGCTTTACTCATGAAGATCAATAAAGATAATCTTCAGTATGGATGCAACCTGCAGTATAGACTGAAACCTTCCATAGGAACTACAATTCAATGTAAAGGAAACAGAAATCCTCAGACCTGGACCAATAGACACTCTCCTGATAAACGGAGAAAAGACTGAAGGTGTCAAAGATTTCTTTTACTTAGACTCACAAGCAACACTCAAGACCTATTGCACCAGACATATTGCATGTGTGCACCAGACAGTCTTTTGCACAAGACCCCTTTAACATCGACTAAATTGCACTGGTGTTTTTTATTGCTTCGTATGCATGTTAAAGTCACACAATGAATAAAAGAAGACCAAAGAAGAATGAAACATTTGTCATATTGTGTTGGCAAAGAATATGAATATATCATAGACTGCAAGGAGAATAAACAAATCTGTCTTTGAAGAAGGATAGCCAGAATGCTCCTTAGAAGCCAGCTAGTAAGGCTTCATCTCAGGGAGCTAGGCCAAGTAATGATTGTGAGGACACTACAGGACTGGGAAGCATTGCTTTCTTTCATACCTAGCATCGCTATGTATCTGAACCAATTTAACAGCACCTAACAACAGATGAGACTGCCTTTACCACTTCATGGGGGCAAAGCCACCTCTGTATTGCTGTTATTGTTAGGCACCATCAAGATGGTCCTGACTCATACGACCCTGTACACAAAAGAGCCCTGAGCCATCCTCAGAAAGGTTGCAGTATTCCATTATTGCAGCAACTGTGTCAATGCATGTCTTCGATGGTGATCCCCTGGTTTGTTGACCCTCTGCTTTATCAAGCATGATGCCCTATTATGGAGGATAGTCTCTCCTGATAACATGCCCAAAGTTTGCATGTCAAAGTATTGCCATGCTCCTTCTACGAACTATTCTGGATGTACTTCTGCTGAGACAAATTTCTTCTTTCTCCTGACAATATATGGGGCATCCAATACTACTCACCAACAGCACGATTGACAAGCATTCTTCTGCAGTCTTCCTTAGTCATTGTCTCACTTCGAACTGCATATGAGGCCATTGAATCAATTGGGTCAGGTGCACCTTAGCCCTCAGAATGATATCTTTGCTCCCTAATACTTCAAACAGGTTTTGTGCAGCAAATGTTCCGAATGCAATATGCCATTCAATTTCCTTACTGTGTTTCCACAACTCTTAGTTGTGACAGCTTCAATCTTTTCCCCATTTATCATGATGTCCATTAGTCCTGTGTGAGGAATTTTTGTTTCTATACAATGAAGTGTAATCCATACTGAAGGCTTCCGTCTTGGTGTTCATCAGCAAGGGCCTCAAGACTTTCTCACGTTTACCTTTTATTGCAGAAAAAAGTACCATTGGTATCTTTTCGAGATATACCCTGGAAGATTATTTTTTAATGTCTTATTTTATTTTTGATGAATGACAACACAGCAAAATTCATTCCTATCCCACAATTTCTATATAGATTGTTCATTGACTGGTTACCTTCTTCACATTATTTCTACTCTCGATGTTCCAATCTTATTATCTGAGTTTTATTACTCTGCAGGCTTCAGAATAGTAAGGTAAGAGTAACTGTAGTCTGGTCTCAAATACAGACTTTTTTTAAAAAGGGCATATTACTCAAGGTTGTCCTTCTTGACTTTTTGATCTAACCCACTTACTTAAAAGTTGACTTCCAGGGGCAGTTTGGTTCAAAGTTAAAAAGTATCTTACGGCAATAGACTTGGGTATTGCACTAATATCAATGGGTCCAGAATGTTCTTTGTTGGTAATCAAACACCATTCAACTCTACTGGCCTCAAGGCTGATAAGGCTGTGGTTCATGAAGACAATCAGCCCGATGGACCAGTTCCCTCCCTGAGACTCCGGTTACCGTTCTCTTTTGTTCTGGAAGATTAGACATCAATCATAGTGTCCTGATGTGTACCCCTAAGCTAGGATGCGGAACATAACTTTATGAACTACATTATTCCAGTTGACCAAATTGTTCAATGAAACTATGACACTCAGTCTTCAAATCAAAGAAAGTAATCATGTAAGGTTATTGGTTATGTCTAAACCACTCTAGATGCTTTCAAATAGGAAATTGAGAACTGGATTCAAGTCAACAAAAAAGAAAGCAATTCTTTCATGAAAAGTAAAGTCTGCAAATGACCTATTATAAGTGCATTCTTCTTTAGCTGTTAACATGAATTACAAGGAAGTCAAAATTACTTCACAAGAAATTGCAGAATTTTAAAAACTTTTATATTATAATAGTAAAGTATAAATAGAAATAATTATTTCCATACTTCAAATTCCTATACTGTGTTTAAAATAAAACAAAATTTTATCACAAATAAGGGTAAATTATGTTTTGATTTAGAAAACAATTCACTATTCTTATTTATTTATTCATTCATTTAATAAATATTTGTTTAGCACCTATAATGTGCTCCACACAGTGGCAGACCTTGGGATCCATGAGTGAAATAGACAAATAAAGATCTAGACTCCTTTGGTATGAAGGGAAAGAAAATGAATCATTAGTGTAACAAATAAGTTTGCTATCAAATATTATGTTATCTACTGTTGTTATTGTTAGATGACATTGAGTCTATTCTGACTCAGAGTGGCTTATGCACAATAGACTTAAGCACTGCTTGGTCTCCTGCACCATTCTCACAGTCTTTCCTGTATTCGAGTCCATTTTTTTTCTCTTTCAGTTTTTTTAAAATAAATCATTTTATTGGGGGCTCATACAACTCTTAGCACAATCCATCCATCCATCCATTGTGTCAACATTTGTGCAGATGTTGCCGTCATCATTCTCAAAACATTTTCTTTCTACTTGAGCCCCTCGTATCAGCTCCTCACTTTTCTCCCTCCCCTACACCCTCCCTCCCTCCTTAACCCTTGATAATTAAAAAAATATTATTATTTTGTCATGTCTTACACTGTACAATGTCTTAACCCACTTTTCTGTTGTCCATCCCCAAGAGAGGGGGTTATATGTAGATCATTGTGATCGGTTTCCCCTTTC
>NW_022111373.1:11735090-11736169 GCF_000313985.2 Echinops telfairi
GAACCCTTGATAATTTAGAAATTATTACTTTTTCATGTCTTACACTGTCTGATGTCTCCCTTCACCCACTTTTCTGTTGTTCATCCCCCAGAGAGGGGGTTATATATAGATCATTGTGATCAGTTCCCCATTTCTCCCCCACCTTTCCCTTACCCTCCTGGTATCTCTACTCTCATTATTGGTCTGGAAGGGTTTATCTCTCCTGGATTTCTTGTGTTTCCAGCACTGATCTATACCAGAGTACATCCTCTGGTCTAGCCAGATTTGCAAGGTAGAATTGGGGTCATGATAATGGGGGGAGGGGAGGGAGGAAGCATTAAAGAACTAGAGGAAAGTTGTATGTTTCATTGGTGCTATACTGTACCCTGACTGGCTCATCTCCTCCCTGTGATCCTTCTGTAAGGGGATGTCCAGTTGCCTACATATGGGCTCTGAGCCTCCACTCTGCACTCCCCCTCATTCACAATGATATGATTTTTCATTCTTTGATGTCTAATACCTGATCCTATCAATACCTTGTGATCACACAGACTGGGGTGCTTCTTCCATGTGGGCTTTGTTGCTTCTCAGCTAGATAGCCACTTGCTTATCTTCCAGGATTTAAGACCCCAGCCAGGCTCCATCAGCTTTCTTCACCACATTTGTTTATGCACCCCCTCTGTCTTAAGCGATCGTGTCGGGAAGGTGAGCATCATGGAATGCCAGTTTAATAGGACAAAATGTTCTTGCATTGAGGGTGTGCTTGAGTAGAGGCCCAATACTAAACCTATAAATATATGCACATAGATCTATTTCCCCATCATCAGAGATATGCACATGCCCTTTGTCTCCTAGTTCCTTCCTCTATCGGTTACATTGCCTTGATCAAGCCCTACCAGGCCTCTCACACCCTCCTCGCCATCAATTTTAAATCACTTGTTGTTCCCTTGATCCTGGGTTGTTAACACCCACTTCCTTTCCCCCGCCTCTTCCTCTCCCATGTCCCCATGGAACCATCAGTCCTGTTATTTTCTGACCCAGATTGTTTATCCCACCTATCTTATCTAGATAGACCCGCAGAGATAATAATATGCACAAAA
>NW_022111373.1:11737947-11739175 GCF_000313985.2 Echinops telfairi
CCACTTGTCAATTTGTGACTCATCTGTGTTTGTGTCCTTCCCTATTTCTGATGGCCTATGTATTCCCCATGCCAATGTTCTCAGGTTTGTCCCAATTCCCTCATTGATGGCCCACTTTGAATTTATTCTTGTGCATGGAGTGAGGTAAGGGTCTGACTTCATTTTTCTGCCGGTAGATATCCATTTTTTCTAGCACCACTTGTTGAAGAGGACATCCAATTCCCATTTGATATTTTGGGGGCCCTTATCAACAATCAATTGTCTGTATGCTGATGATTTTATTTATGAGTTTTCAGTTCTTTTCCATTGGTCTGAGTATCCGTTATTATATCACTACCATATGGTTTTGCCCACTGTGGCTGTATAATATGTGCTAAAGTCAGGTAAAGCAAGCCTTCCCACTCTGTCCTTCTTCTTGAAGAGTTCTCTGATAATTCTGGGCTTCTTCCGTCTCCATAAGAAGTTGGTAATCAGTTTTTCCATTTCTTTGAATAAAGGTGATGGCAACTATATCAGGATTGCATTAAATTTATATAGTGCCTTTGGTAGAACTGACAGCTTTACTATCTTGAGTCTTCAAATCCACGAGCATGGGATATTCTACCATTTGCTGAGGTTACTTTTGGTTTCTTGTAATAGTGTTCTGTAGTTTTCCTCATACAAATCTTTTGCTTTTTAGTCAGTTATATTCCTAGATATATCAATTTGTGCTTGGCTATTGTAAAGAGTACCACCTTTTTGATCTCCTCTTCTGTTGTCTTATCCGATGTGTATAATAGTCCAATGGACTTCTGTTTGCTGATCTTGTATCCTGTCCCTCTGCCATATTCCTCTATTCCTTCCAGTACTCCCCTTGTGGAGCTTTTGGGATTTTCCATTTATAAAATTATATCATCTGCGAATAATGATAGTTTCACCTCTTCTTTCCCCAGGTGAATACCTTTGATGTCTTTTCTTTGCCTTATGCTGTTAGCTAAGACCTCCAGTATGATGTTAAATAAGAGTGGGGACAAGGACATCCTTGTATGGCCCCCTTTTTCAATGGGATTGTTTTTATCTTTTCTCCATTGACTACCATTTTGACTGCTGGTTTTTCATATATAGCTTGCATGATATTGGGGAATTTTCCTTCCGTTCTGATCTTCTTGACTGTCTAAGACAGGAATTGGTGTTGGATGTTGTCGAATGCTTTTTCCGCATCTATCAATATTATCATGTGGTTCTTATA
>NW_022111373.1:11741244-11743252 GCF_000313985.2 Echinops telfairi
ACTTCCAAGGCTGTCCATGTTCACTGAAGCAGATTACTAGGTCTTTCTCCCATGGAGCATCTCATGGGCTCAAAACCACCAACATTTCAGTTAGCAGCTGATCAGTAGCTTAACCACTGTGATACAGAGCTATGTAAGCACCAGGAGTAGTAATATATCTACATGCTTCCTAGAAATAATAGTTCCTTAGTTAATAGTCTATTTGACTTACGAGAAAGGAGACGTTATTCCTTCTGAGGAGGAGCTGTTTTGCTTCCTTGCAGAATAGTGACAATTCAATGAAATGTTTATTTTTTGATACACTTTGTGGACAAGAGGATATCTGAGTATGAATATTGATATTCTGCCTTTTTCCCAGAGTAACCATAAGACTTTACTTTCGCTTTCACACTAATGCTTTTTTTAAATAGTTTTAATAAAACATTAAAATTTAGAATATGATTGTCATGATAGTTGTTTTATAAGCAATTTTATAGGAGTGAGTGAGAAAATTTAATAATGGGAATATTGGAATTTTTTTTAAAATCAAGACAAGTTTGAATAAGACGTATTTGAACATTTAAAAAGCTAGAAATCTGGAGTCTGCAAGGTAACCAGCTATACATCTAGTTTCTCTCCTCTTTCTAAGTCCCTCATCCTAGTACTTTATGCTTATTTATTTGGTTCCTTTCTTTACCACATCTAAATTATGATCATGCTAAAGGTTAGGAAGAAGGAAATAGGAAGAATTAGGAAATTAGGGAAATAGGAAATCTCTTGTGGCTAGCGAACTCAGGCCGTGCCTTTCAGTGTGATGAGCACAATCACATAATTCCTGAGATGCTGATCACAAGAACACGCCCTTGTTCATCACTCTTCTGTCACTTTTAACTAGTGAACTCCAGTTAGCAATCTCAACCCTCTCCCCCAATTATGAATTTTAATTATACTCATGTTTCTTTCAATATTTCCTTTAAAAAAATAATAAAGAACTCTTGGCTGTCTGCCAAAGGCATTCACTATCTTAACTTCAAAGCACACGTTTAAAAACCTATATTATCCTTTATATCCTGTGTCCAGTTTACAAGTAATTGCAGATGTGTAAAATTATTCCTTTAGAACTAATGTTGTATGGCAGGAAATTTAGGATTGAAAATAAAACTAGAAGCTGATTGGATGGGAGGAGATAGGAGAAACGTGGTACTCTCCTTTTTCTGCCTCTGCAGTCTAGATGTTGTGGCTAAGAGAGGTACCAATTTTATTCAAATATATATTCCTTGTAGACTTTGAGTATCATTCCAACTTGAATCAATAGCACCTTTATCACTGCTTCCAGATTTTTGTACTGCTGAGAAATCTTTCCTTCAGTTATTTATCATTGTTAATTCTTAAAATGCTCGATTCCCCTACTAGACTGTAAGCATCTTGAGGTTAAGAATAATTTTAACTATCTCTGCAATATTTTCAATCAGCGCAGTACAGAAAACAATAAATAATGCACTGTTTGTAACCTGCTACCAGATTTACTGCTGACAGGTTCCGTTCCAGTGCTACAGGAATGCCCAGAATAATATAAGAATGGCAAAACTTGTCTGTCTGATTTTATCTTTGGGAGAGAAGGGGAAAAAAGAAATCAATAAATATTTGTTGTATACAATTAATTAACTATATACCCCTGTCACTAGGAATTTCACAATTATCAAATGTCACCACATTGCTTTAAAAAATAATAAATGATGCATACCTTCTGTAGATTAGAGAAAATGTCAATAGTTTTACTGTAAAAAAATGAGAAGTGTAACTTGGTCACTGTGGTGCAAAACAGCATACAGCAATCATATGCTTTGGATGTAACTCTATGCGTTGTGTAAGAAGACTCTTTTGGCTAGGAATTTAACTCAGATCATTCTAAAACATATTGACCATTAGTAGTACCTTAAATGTACTCTTTCCAAATATATACTTATCAGTAGTTCTCATCTTAAAGGGCTTATGCAGAAAATATACACAGCCAACTTTTAGATTTAAT
>NW_022111373.1:11743807-11747043 GCF_000313985.2 Echinops telfairi
GTAGTGATCTCTTTCCAGAATCAAGATTCTATATATAATGACCCTTATAAATTTCAAGTGGAGAATGGGAAAACCTGTGTTTCGAGTAACTAGCACAAAGATATAAACACACAAAGCAAAAACACAAAGAAATCAAGCCGGGCATTTCTGGGTGAAACAGCACAAAGGGTAATGCCTCCACAAGTCAATGTCATTGATAGTTTCACTTAATATTCAAGTGTGCATATGACTATGTTAACATATTCCAGACATTAAGAAAACAGGGTGAAGGGAATAAGAAGAAAAGCTTGGCAGGGTCTGGGTACCGCCAGAAACATTATTAATAAGGTCAAGTATATAATGTATATGGAGTATTATATTTAGAAGGAAATAGTCTTACTCTGGTGACCATTAGCAACAATCACTCAGGATAAGGAACTAATTGCCCTGTTTCTTATGTCTTGAATCCAACACTGGCCTGTGGTCACAAGGAACAGGAAGTGCTAGCTATCTCTTAAAATCAGTGCTAAAAAGAAGCATAAAATTCTATATTGGAAAAACAGAAAAAGAAAGAAATGGAAAGAAAATGATGTTGTAATTTTTTGGAACCTGTATGCAACTTTGGCCACTCTACTAACGAAAACCATAAAAGGCTCAAGTAGATTTAGATAAGGTCAACTATAAGGAGGGGATAACAATAAAGTTAGGTTTTCTGTTATGTGAAGACAATAAAAACAGATGCATCTAATGGATATGGGTGTATGATAAAACTACAAAATAGCTGGAATCATTAAGGAAGTCATATGAAAGGACAAAGGATAAGAACCAACACTGGCAGAGCACCTGGTCTACGGTCTATGCCTGTGCAATGCTTACAACAAACAAACAAACAAAACATTGGTGGCCCAGTCGGTTAAGGGTTAGGCTGCTAACTGAAAGGTTCTTGGTTCTGATCTAACAGCTACTCCTCGGGAGAAAGGTGAGGCAATCTGCTTCCATAAAGGTTATAATCTTAGAAACCCGATGGAGCATTTCGACTCTGCTTTACAGGGTCGGTATGAGTCAGAATTAACCCACAGCAAGTAGAAATGGCCCTTTGTGCTTAGTTGCTGTCATGCAAGTGGCAACTTCATATGTAACAGATTCAAATACTGCCCGACCCCGCAGCTTCGTCACCGTCAGCAGCATGTTGAGTCTACTGATACAGCTAGGATGTAGCTTTGTCTCCTGGACGGTTTCCCATGCTTCCATTGATTTTCCATGTCCTCGATGTGATAGCCTCTTCTAGAAACTGATCTCTTCGGACCTTATGTCCAAAGCAAGCGAGTGAGAGAAGGCTCTGTTGTGATCCATAACGTTTTTTCACTGTCTAATTTTGGGAATTCGATCATCAGGTCTTTCTTCTTGGTTTGCCTTAAACTGAAAGCTCTACTGCAACCTGTCTACCCCGTGTGACACTACTGATACATGAAATACTAGTTGGCACAGTTTCTAGCAGGGCAAACAAAGTGACAGATAAATGCTGCTGTAGTGTTATAGAACTTACTATTTTCAAAAGTAACAAATACTGAAAAAATTTTAAAATACAAAAATTTTACGTAGGTGTGTGTATGTTGGCTTCCTCGTAGGTGGTTAGGGAATCAATGGACTTTGGCCGGCGAGTTACTTTTCTGAGACTCATAAGAAGTACAATAATCAAGTCCTCCCACCATAGTGCTTTGGAGTCTGTGCCAGAGATGGAACCCAGACCTCCGTGGAAATGATTCACTCCGTGCATCCAAACTCTGGAAACGCATAAAGGAAAAGCATAAAGGGTGTATCTCTTCTTTGGTTAATTGTCTATAAAAGTTTTAAAAGTTACTAATAAAAATGCTGAGATATTTATGATGGAAGTCCTTTATTTCCTCTTGCATGTCAAAATGCAGCAAGAATATTTTTGCCCCTGCAGGTCCCCTTTCCTCTCAAAACCAAACAGAGTGAAAACATGTCCTGCCTGATGGAGAGCACCCAGAGCCTCCACCCCGCTGTTTCACGGTTACTTGATTATGCGATGATTCATCAAGTTCTCACTTCATCCACAGAGCGTTATACAAAAAGGAATCACAATGAAATAAACACCGAGTATAAGTAAGACCAAGGGGGAGAATTTAGAAAGTTATATTGCTGTTTTGCTTCCTGTTGGCCCCCAAGCCTAACAGTTTGGATATGGGTCAAGAATCACTCACCAATGAGAATGATAAAGAACTTTTGAGATGTGTTGAAGGTTCATTGGAAGGTATTACGTTCACCTCTGCCTGCTGGCATTCTTCTTTGTCTGAGTATGGTTTTATGACAGAAAAAGGTTATTTTAAAACTAGAGGACAGTTTTAGAAATGTGATGGCAATGGGACCACATTAAGTCATCCTCAGACTACTTCTGAAGCAGTAAGAATTTTTATTGTACCCTGGCATAAGCATACCTTTTAAGCCACTCTTTCATTTTTTATTTATTTTTTAATAAATTATTTTATTGGGGCCTTTACAACTCCTATAACAATCCATTCATCACTTAACATAATTCCTTCCAACTCTTCCCATGAAATGATGTGTTTCCTATGATCATCCATGTTTTTCAGTGCTGCATAGTACTCCATTGTGTGTATGTGCCAGACTAGGGCATCGATGGTTTGCCTAATTACATGGATTGGACATGGGAGGGAAGCTCAGGGAGAAGGCAATGGAGCCAATGGCCTCGGGAGGTCAAGGGGGAAGAAGGAGGTGGGAGAAGGATGGGGTGAGTGGATGGTGTCATGGACAGGGAACAACGAGGGAAGCAGAACCAGCATCTAGGAGAGGATTGAGATCCTGTGATGATTAGAGCAACACCGAGCTAGTGGAGAGGAAGCACTAAGAGGTGGAAGAAGGGGAAAGTGAAGGTGGGGCAGGAGGAGGCAAAAGGAAACAGAGGCAAGCTCTAGGAAGCAAAGGCATAGATAGCAAAATTAACAGAGGTGTGCACTTAAGTAAATACACTAATCCATAACAATAGTGGTACTGACCTGTGTACATGTATTTATAAGGCAATACACTGAAGCTGCATACCTTCAGCTTTGGGCCTTGGCTCATACCTTCCCTCAATACAAGAACACTTGGTTCTAACAAATTGGCATTCTGTGATGCTCACCACCACCACCCCCCACACGCACCCACACACACAATTGCTGAAGACAAAAAGGGTGCATAAGCAGATGTGGTGAAGACAGAGGATGGTGCCCGGC
>NW_022111373.1:11748332-11749882 GCF_000313985.2 Echinops telfairi
GAGAACTTTTGTGACGCTCCTAAAAAGCTATAGGGAGAATAAGCCTCCTTTATGTGGTCACATCCTTGATAAAATTGAGGGAGGTTGCACTCAGGGTGTGGCCTACTTTTGGTATAAATTGACACTGTGTGGAAGTTAACTCACTTCTCCTACTGGATTTGGATCCTGCATCTGGGTTTTTGACCTTCTGTTGTATCACTTGCCAATCCCAGGACTCATCAGCAGACTGCCAACCTTGGATTTACTTAGCTGCCTTCACATTTATTCAGTTTGGAAACTTCCAGCACGTGGTTTCGTTGCTTCCGGCTAATCAGCCCCTACAGCAAGAGGAGCCAGATGGCATCAGCTTACATCTGATCCATGGATTTGAGCCAGACCAGACTTACCCCCTTTACAACTGTGTAAGCCATCCCTTGATGTAAATGTCGTTCTATATACAGACACGTACATGAGTCACTGGTTTTGCTTCTCCAGAGAACTCAGACTGCAACAACAAAAATTTGAACAATATACAGCCAGTCCCATGCCATCCGCACAATTGTGGTGTTTGAACCCAGTGTTGCAGTCACGGTATCAATTCACCTCATTAAGAACCTTCCCCTTTTTCATCCCCCTCCTACTTTAGCAAACAAAATATATATTATTCAGGAACTGGTCTCTCTTGATATCATATCTAAAGTGTGAGGGAAAAAAGTCATGCCCTCTTTGATTCTAATGAGCATTCTGGCTCTGAGTCTTCCAAGACAAAGTTATTTGTTCTTTTGAAAATTGATACTTTCACTATTCTTCACCAGCATCATAATTCAAACTTATCCATTCTTTTTGGAGCTGCACAGAGAAGCTGTACTACTTGTGTGGCATGCGCATCTGAGAGTCCTCATTCTGGCCTCTCAGGAACTCCAAACCTACAAGTCAGCTTTCTGTCTCTGGCCCCTAAACAAATTTTGTCAGTCACAAAGGCTCACACATAAAGAAAGCATTCCCTAATCACCTTATCATTCAGCTGAAAGTCCTACAACGGAAGTACATGTACATCCACAACATCAGAAACCCCTATCAACAACTTGGTATACACAATTCAGTTTGTAATTCCTAAATATAAACGAACAACTAAAGATGATTTGCCATATGAATATAACCAGCAGCCTCAAAGAAAAAAGGTATGCTACAAAGCATCTTCTTAGATACTATAAACAATACTATGAAACTAGAAATTAATAATGGAGAAATCAAGGGAAAATGTAATGCTTGTGAATGGAGTAACATCTTGCTTATTACTAGCACCGTTGGGTAAGAATCGGGCTGCTGATTCAAAA
Source organism: Echinops telfairi (assembly GCF_000313985.2). Taxonomy (NCBI): domain Eukaryota; kingdom Metazoa; phylum Chordata; class Mammalia; order Afrosoricida; family Tenrecidae; genus Echinops; species Echinops telfairi. Next base: position 11,749,649 of record NW_022111373.1, read on the forward strand.
TCTTCACTTCAAAGCCATGAGCTGTTCCACAGGAAAATGATGAGACTGTTTGCTCCTATAAAGATCCACACCTCAGAAACACTACAGAGGGTTGCTGTGCATCGGAAGCAACTTGATACCACTGGGTTGGGCTTAGTTTCATTTAAAAACTAAAGAAAGGATAAAAGTATTAAATAAGAAAACACAAATGATAAAGAAAAATCAATGTACTAATAATATCTTTGGTACATAACA
>NW_022111373.1:11750800-11752312 GCF_000313985.2 Echinops telfairi
AGAATTAGCTTTAGCCCTACTGTTCATGTGAAATAATTCTTAAGTGTTATCACGAAAGAATTTCTGTGTTGCCTGAGGTTGGGCTAGAGGTCATTGTATTTTGAAATAAGAAAATGTAATGTCTTTATCGCTGAGTCAGCCAACTCCTTCTGGACCTTTCATTGTCGTTCTACTAAAATCTGTGGTCTAACAGTGTTTTCTAAGAAGGGATAGAAAATTAACAAAGCTGAGAATAAGTCTAGAACTGACTTCTTTTAAATAATTCGGATTATCATGTTTGGCTTAAAACTTGGACATTTTCTTTCCATTTAATTCTTGAACATGATCTGTTTTAAGTGCTGATGGTACAGCAGTTAAACCCTTGGCTGAAACTGAAAGGTCACCAGTTTGATCCCACTACCCTTCTGTGGAAGAAAGCTGTGACCGTCTGAATCCAGTAAGCCTTGGAAACTATCTTAGGTAATTCTACTAGGCCAAATAATGTCACTTTGAGTCTTAATCGACTAGATGGCAACTTAAAATATGTATGTTATCAAAGGGTGGTTCAATGGTAGGATTCTAACTTTCCTTGAAGGGACCAGGTTGGATTCCCAGACAATGTCTTTCATATATAGTTACTGACAGGAGGTTTGCATGTTGCTGTGATGTAGAACAGATTTCAGAAGACCTTCCAGATTAAGCTGACCTCAGCAGAAAGGTGTGGCAATACACTTCTGGGAAATCAGTCAATAAAAACCCTACGAATCAAAAGAGTTTGATCCCAACCGGATCATCAGGATGGTAGAGGACTAGGTATCATTTAGTTCTGTTGTGCATGAGGCCATGAGTCAGGGGCCCACTTTGCACAGCTAACAATAAGATTATCAATATTCATTTTTTGTCAACTATGAAATGCTATGAGTAAATAACGTGCATTTGCTTAAATCTATAATTTAATAGGTGTATTCATCTGGGTAAAGAAGTTACCCTAGTCTCACACTGTCTTCAAGAGGCAAGACTTAATCCTGTGTACTTTCCAGTTGGCCATCTAAATTTGTAGGTTCCTAATTAACATGTACTTTCCACCTGGTTATCTAATATTCACCAAATCAAACAATGGGTTTCCATTGAGGGCTTCCTATATGCCAAGCTATATGCTAAGTTCTGAATTAAAAACATATTTTTAGAACTTGTAAGTCATTAGAAGACAAAAGCCCAATAAAAAGGGGTAAATGAATAGCTATTTCACATAGCGATTGGTTGCTGTTGGTAGTTCCTCTTGAGTCTATTCTGACTCTGAGAAACCCATGTGTGCACAGCAGAACAATGCCACCCGGCTCTCCGCACCGCGACCTCAATGAAGCAGACCACCCGGCTCTCCGCACTGCGACCTCAGTGAAGCAGACCACCCGGCTCTCCGCACCGCGACCTCAGTGAAGCAGACCACCCGGCTCTCCGCACCGCGACCTCAGTGAAGTAGACCACCTGGCTCCCCCCACTGACTCTGAGCAACGCATGTGTGCACAGCAGAAC
>NW_022111373.1:11752412-11760263 GCF_000313985.2 Echinops telfairi
AATTAAAAACATATTTTTAGAACTTGTAAGTCATTAGAAGACAAAAGCCCAATAAAAAGGGGTAAATGAATAGCTATTTCACATAGCGATTGGTTGCTGTTGGTAGTTCCTCTTGAGTCTATTCTGACTCTGAGAAACCCATGTGTGCACAGCAGAACAATGCCACCCGGCTCTCCGCACCGCATCCTCAGTGAAGCAGACCACCCGGCTCTCCGCACCGCGACCTCAGTGAAGCAGACCACCCGGCTCTCCGCACCGCGACCTCAGTGAAGTAGACCACCTGGCTCCCCCCACTGACTCTGAGCAACGCATGTGTGCACAGCAGAACGAGGCCACCCGGCTCTCCGCACCGCATCCTCAGTGAAGCAGACCACCCGGCTCCCCCCACTGCGGCCTCAGTGAAGCAGACCATCCGGCTCCCCCCACTGCGACCTCAGTGAAGTAGACCATCAGAAGCACGATCTGAGTCAGAACAGGAGTGGACTCAAACCACCAATTTCCCAGTGAGTCATCAAGTGCTTAACCACTCGTGTCACCCTCAGTTAATAAAGAAATGTACAAACGACTAAAAAGCACATGAAATAATGCTCAACCACATTACCGTTCTTTGTGTGGCTTCCATCCAATCCAACTCATAATGTCTGACCCCATAGGTTCTATGGTATTGAACAAAGTAAAATTGTTCCACGGGTTTCCAAGGCTTTCTCTTCACAGAAGCACATCCTTCTCCCACTGAGCACCGGTGAGTTCAAGCCATTGTCCTTTTTCTTAGCTCCTCAGGGCTTAACAATTTGGCTACAAGAGCTCCTTTCAACCTATTAAAATTCAATAAGCAAACTCGTGCCACCCGGGCAATTCGGACGACTCATAGTGACTCTACATGACAGTAGAACTTGCCCTTCTGGGTTTCTGAGACCAAAAATCATCACAGGAACAAAAAGCCTTGGAATGTCTCATGGGTTTAGACTGCAGACTGTAATTCAGAGTTCAAAGCATTACTCACCATACTAACAGGTCTCTCCCACATCAACGAGGATGCTGTTATCAGGAGGGAGAGAAAAAGTCTGAAAGGAACAACTCTTGGCGAGAAATTGGACTATCAGCCTTTGCTGGTAAGTAGTTCAGTCGCTGTGGAAACCAGTTAGGTGATTCTTCAGAAACTTCCCTCTAGAATTAGCATAGGACCCAGAAATTTCACTTCTAAGCAAGTACCCTGGAAGGCAGGGATTCAAATGTATACGTATAAACCAATGCCTATTATAGCCTTCGCCATACAAACTTGAGTGTGGAAACAAACCAAGTCATGTCAGGCCACATGCTAAGCTCATGGACAGATAAATAGGCCAAATGTGTTAAAAGCAAACAATGGAATATTATTCAGCCATAAAGAAAAATGAAATCCTGTTACATATTATCACATGGATGAACCTGGAAACATTATGTTGAGTAAAATAACTAAAAAACAACAAAGTAAATACTGTATCATCCCACTTTTTGAATTGTCTAGAGTTAGCAAAAGTATAAGCACAACAGTTTATTAGTAATTACTAGGGACTAGCAGAAAGAGAAACAGGGAGTTGATACTTATAAGGAGATGAATTTCTGTTTAGGGTGATGAAAAAATTTTTGTAAACCAATAATGCTATTGGCTGCACAATATGGCAAATGTAATTGTTACTGAATTGTGTATTTTAAAAGTGGTTAAAATGGAAAATGTTTTGTTTTTTATAACACACATTCATTCACACAAATGAGGAACTTCAAAAAGTTTCTGGGAAATAGAATTAAAGAAAATCCCTATGAAACTTTTGAAACCCTCTCATATATTTACCCTAATGAAAAACAGTTTAATTTGGTTACAAGAAGTTTCTCTCCCCAATAGTTCTTTTGCCAATGAATTTATTTTTTAAGTAAAACAGTTCACGTGATAAAAATTATAAAGCACATGAAAGAACACCGATATCTAATGAGTTTACAAAACAAATCTCTGGTATTACGTTAACCAGTGCAGCTATATTCTTGCCTTTCCCCCTTAGCTCTCTCCATGGTGCCATATATAAACACAATATTCTTGCAGAAAAAAATTAAACAGTCCATGCAAAAATCATTCTTTAAACACCACCACTAATGTGATATCAATTTGCAAGAAGGATGAAAATATATACATTTTATCTGTTTGTATACATTTTTACTGGTGTGTTTAATTGGCTTTATAGACTTTTTCTTTTCTTTTCTCTTTTTTCTCCTATGACTATCTATATAAGATAGGCAGGATAAACAATCCCAAGGGGAAAACAATGGGACCAATGGATCTGGGGAACATGGGAGAGGAGAAGGTGGGGGAAAGGGAAGGGGGAGCCAACAAAGTCAGGGACAAGGGAACAACAAGAGATCTAAAATTGATGGCAATGAGGGCATAGAATGCCTGGTGGAGTTTGATCAGGTGCAATGTAGGCTAGAGGAAGTACAGAGAGCCAAATGAAGGTTGAACATGATAATGCGATAAGAGGAAATTAAAAGGAAATGGAGCAAAGAATTGGGAGGCAGAAGACCTTTATAGAGGTATAAATATAAGCCTGCATATATGTAATATATTAATATGTAACAATAAGGATATAGGCCTATGTATGCATAATTATAGGTTAAGTATTAAGGTAACAGACAGACATTGGACCTCTACTCTAGCCCTCCTTCAATGCAAGAGATCTTTATTCTAATAACCTGGCATTCTGTGATGCCCACTTTCCCTACACAATCACTGAAGACAAAATGTGTGCATAAGTAAATGTGGTGAGGAAAGCTGATGTTGCTCTGCTATTATAAAATATAGTGTCTGGGGTCTTAAAGGCTTGAAGTTAAACAAGCAGCCACCTAGCAGGGAAGAAACAAGACCCACATGGAGGAAGCACACCAGCCTGTGTGATCACAAGATGTCAACAGGATCAGGTGTCAGAAGACCCCAAACAAACAACCCTATCCATGTGAAAGAGGAAGGTCAGAGTGGAGACCCAAAGCCCATCTGTAGACACTTGGACATACCCTCACAGAAGGGTCACAAGGAAGGAACGAGCCAGCCAGGGTGCAGTGTAGCACTGATGAAACACACAACATTCCTCTAATTCTTAAATGCTTTCTCTCCCCCACTATCATGACCCAGTTCTACTTTACGAATCCGGCTATACATTGGTATAGATAAGAGTTCTCAACCCATGGAATCCAGGACAGATAATGCCCTCAGGAACAGTGATTGGAGTAATGATACCACGAGGGTAGGGGTGAGAGGGGGGAGGAAGGGGGAACCAATCACAATGGTCAACATCTAACACCCCCACCCCAAGGGGACAAACAACAGAAACATGGATGAAGGGAGACAACAGACAGTACAAGACATGAGAATAACAATAATTTATCATTTGTCAAGGTTTCATGAGGATGGGAAGGTAGGAGAAGGAGGGGAAAAAGAGAAGCTGGTACCTTGAAAGGCTCAAGTAGAAAGATAATGCTTTGAAAATGATAATGAAAATTATGCACAAATGATTGATTCAATTGACATATGAATTGTTATAAGAGCAGTAAGAACCCCCCAATAAAATGATAAAGAGAAAAAGAAAACAAGAAACTGTAAAGGGGAAAGAAAAGCATAAAAAATGTGTCCCAGGACATAAGGACATACTTCCATCTGTATGTAATTACAATGTTTTCAAAAATGATTTCCACATTATAAAAATATTGAGAAGGGAAGTTCAAGCTCAGATTTGGTTTCACAGGAGGAACAAATAGTTTCAGGGAGTTTGATTTTAAAAGAAACCTCTCAGAGCTCCCCTGTCCCCATTAACAATTGCGTTTTGAATTCTTGCAAATGTTTGACACCCCTAATAAATAACACAAACCCTTCTTTTCATGGGACTCAGGAAGAGGTAAAACATTTGCTTCTATTTGTAACATGGTGTTTAAAATAACAGTTGCTATCAAGTTGATTGTGATTCCTGGTGAGCCTGTCGGTGTCATGGTAGAACTGTGTGGTCCACGGGGCTTTCAATAGCTGCTTGTTTGGGAAGCAGGTTACTAAAGCTTTCTTCAGAGGTGCCAATGGTTAGGTTTAGACCTCCAGCCTCAGGTAGCACCCAAGCACATGAATTTTTTGTACCACTCAGGGACTGTTCAAAACTAAGGCAGGGTTGAGAGCAGAAGAGAGAAGTCCCATGGGTATTGGGGCAGAGAAAGATGAAAATGAACATTCCCTCATAGGCAGAATGATGAAGCTAGAGACCACCTAAGTCTACTTCACAATTTTACCTAAGGTTAGGCCATCACTATGGTCAAATGGTCATTTAAAAAAATCATATTATTGGGGGCTCTTGTGGCTCTTATAACAATCCATACATCAATTGTATCAAGGATATTTGTACATATGTTGCCATCATCATTTCCTAACATTTACATTCTATTTGAGCCTTTGGTATCAGCTACTCTTTTTTCCCTCTCCTCCACAAGTCACCCCTTGATAAAATATAAATGATTATTATTTTCATATCTTACACTGACCGCTGTCTCCCTTCACCCACGTTTCTGTTGTTCATCTCACTGGGGCAGAGTGGGGGATGTTATGCGTCGATCATTGTGCTCAGTGCCCCCTTCCTCCCCTCCTCCCACCACCTTCCCCCTACCCTACTAGTATTACTACTCACATTTCTGTTCCTGAGGGGTTTACCTGACCTGGATTCTGTGTGTCATGAGCTCTTATCTGTACCAGTGTACCTGCTCCAGTCTAGCCAGAACTGAAAGGCAGCACTGGGTCATGATAGTGGAGGGTGAGGAAGCCTCAAAGAATCAGGAATATTGTGTGTTTCATCAGTGCTATACTGTCCCTTGGTTGACTCATCTCTTCCTTAGGAACCTTCTGTGAAGGGTTGTCCTATTTTATCTACAGATGGGTTTGGGGTCTCTGCTTGGACTCCCCTCATTCTCAACATGTTTTTTGGGGGGCGGGGTGTGTGTGTCTTCTGATGCCTGTTACCTGATCCCGTTGACACCTCATGATCACCGAAGCTGGTGTGTTTCTTCCATGTGGGCTTGTTGCTTCTCTGCTAGATGGCCGCTTGTTTAACTTCAAGCCTTGAAAATTCCAGATGCTATATCTTTTGATAGCCGAGCTCCATCAGCTTTCTTCACCACATTTGTTTATGCACCCATTTTGTCTTCAGCGATCTTGTCAGGAGGATTAGCAACACAGAATGCCAGGTTGTTGAAAGATCGTGTTCTTGCATTGAGGGAGGGCTTGAGCAGAGGCACAAAGTCCATCCACTTCCTCGATGTATTGCCATATAAATAAATATACATAGGGCAATACCTCTATTTTTATGAATTAATATATGTACATAAGTGCACAACGATGTTGTACCTGTATCTGGAGCTTTGTTTTCTAGATCTTTCCTGTTTCCTTTAACCTTCCTCCTGCACCACCATCATGCTCACCTTTCTTCTGCCTCTTAGTAATTCCTTTCAGTTGGATTGATGTTGCTCCAACAGCCCCAGAATCTCTAAGTCCTCCTTGTTATTGCTTTTAATTCCCTAGTTGTTCCCCTTTCTATGGCATTGTTTGCTCACCGCTCCTTTACTCTGCCTCCTCCTCCCCACAAGTAGGTCCAGAACCATTGGTCCCATTGCTTTTGCCTCTGGATTGCTTCCCATGTCTATCTTATTAGGAAGGCAAAACAACAATAATAGAGGCAAAGCAAAAGGGAAACAAAAGATTGAATAAAAAGAGAAAAAACAAAAAGAAAAAACTAGGAAAAAACCCAAACCCAAACCCCCAAAAAACAAAAAGCATACATAATTCCAGATATATCCGCTAACCTTTATGATTATCCCCCCACTGGTCCTGGGGGGTTCTGGGAACTGCCTCTCCTAGCCTGAAGTCTATTTTTGGTCTTTGATTAGGTCTGGTCCTGCAGACTTCTCCATTCGTGTGTTGCTTTATATGGTTACATTGCCCTCAAAGTTTGGTGTGTCCTGGTTGGGTCAGCACTCATACTCCCATTTCTGTGGAGACATAAACATTGCCATCTCCCTGAGTGAATTACTACCCTAATTCCTCTTCTTTGTGTTGGAATGACATGTACATCCTTGGGTGTGGTCTGCCCCCTGCTCAATTGCCTCTACCTCACCCTGTAAAGTGTGAAATAAGTGGCTTTTTTCTTTACCTACTATGCTAATTATACTTACCTCAGTGCACTCATGCTGTACTTGTTCTTTTGTGATTGGCGCTTAGCATAATTTTCTCTAATTATTCCCATGAGACAATGTGCTTCATGTGATCATCAGTGCTTCTTAGTGATGTGTAGTACTTCATTGCGCATATGTGCCAGAGTTTTCTAATCCACTCATCTATCAATGGAAATTTAGGTAGTTTCCAATTCAATTCTTTGTGATGGTGAATTGTGCTGCAATACACCTTGGAGCACAGACTACGGTTGGTGGTCTAGTTCTTACCTCTTCTGGGTGTATGCCCCATAGAGGGATTGCTGAGTAGTAAGGTAAATCTATTTCCATTTTCATTAAAGATTGCCAGACGGCCTTCCACAGTGGCTGTATGTATCTGCATGACCGCCAGCAGGGGAGGAGTCCTATCTCATTACCTCCCCTCCAACATTTCTTGCTCTCTGATTTTCTGATTCGGGCTATCTTCATGGTATCTCACGGCTGTTTCAATTTGCATTTCTCTGATAGCTAATGAGCAGGAGCATTTTCACATATGTTATTGGCCATTTGGGTCTCCTTCCTAGTGAAACTTCTGTTCAGATCTCTTGCCCACACCTCAGGAGGTTAACTGTTTTCTTCATTTTGCAGGCTAGGGGCTATTGTACGTTTTAGTAATAAGCCCTATGTCTGTTGTGTCATTGCTAAAAATCCTCTCCCAGTCTGTGGGTTCTCTTGTTAATCTCTTGGTGAAGTCTTTCTATGCACACAGGTGTTTTATCCTTAGTATATTCTATCTGTTGATTTCAGCTTCATCTCTGTGTGTGTACCCTTCCCTATTGCAATTAGCTTCTGTATCCCCTGTGCTAAGGTTCTTAGGTTTGTGCCGATTCCTTCGTTGATGGTCCTGATAATTTGGGGTTTTGCATCTAGGTCTGTATTGAGTTTGTTGTTGTACATGGGGTGAGGTCAGGGGTTTTGTTTCATTTTTTCACAGGGGGATATTCATTGTTTCCAGCACCACTTGTTAAAGAGGGCATTCACCTCCCACTTGATGCTTTTTGGGCCCTTGTCAAAGATCAGTTGTCTATATGCTGATGTTTTATTGCTAGGTTTTCTGTTCTTTTCCATTGATTTGACTATCTGCCATTATTCCAGTACCATGTTGTTTTGACCACAGTGGCTGTATAGTAGGTGTTAAAGTCAAGTAAGGTGAGCCCTCTGACTTTATCCTTCTTCTTGAGGAGTTCTCTGCTAATTCTGGGCTTCTTTCCTGTCTATATGAAACTGGTAGTCGGTTTTTCCAATTCTTTGAAGAAGATTGTTGGTATTTGAATCAGGACAGTGTTAAACTTATATAGTGTCTTGGGTTAAGATGGACATCTTTACTATATTGAGTCTTCCAAACCATGAGCATTGGATAGTCGTCTATTTGTGGAGGTCACTTTTGGTTTCTCATAATAGGTTTCTGAAATTTTCCTTGTGTAAGTCTTTTTATTTGTTTGCTAGACATATCCACAGATATTTCAGTTTGTTCTTGGCTACTGTGAAGGGTACTGTCTTCTTGATCTCCTCTTCCATGGTCTTGTAGGATATGTATAGAAAACCAATAGACTTCTATTTGTTTATCTTATATGCCACCACTCTTCCATA
>NW_022111373.1:11760784-11763254 GCF_000313985.2 Echinops telfairi
CTGTGACATAGAAGGAGTACACAGCAGCAGCAGAAATAAAACCAAGTGTCTCCAGGAAGAATGCTGGCATGTAGAGTGGGTTACCTACAGGCACTTGCTGGTAATTGGGTTAGTTAAGTTTGTTGACTCGTGGATCTAGAGTCCAGTGCTGTAGGGCCGAAGCTGTGGTAGAGTTGCAGGTCCTTTGGGGCATTTATTAGCAAAAGTAAAGGAGATTTGTAATATTTACCCTAGCAGAGAGAGGTCAAGGGGTTGTGTGGTTAACCAGTTGAGGACCAGAAAGAAGCATGCCTTTGGTCATGGCTGAGAAGAGGTTATTCTGACTGGAAGTACAGTGTCCTGGGCTTTTCTGATCTTGAATTATAAATTTCTAACTTCTCTAATGAGCAAGTAATTAGAGAAATTATATTGTGTGAAGAGGAGTGGAGCATCAGGATTGGAGAAAGGCTTATTAACATCCTGCAATATGCAGAGGACACAATCTTGCTCGCTGAATGTTAGGAGGACATGAGCACTTGCTGATGAAGATTAAAGATTGCCGCTTTCGGTCTGGATTACAAATCAGGGTCAAGAAAACAAAAATTCTTACAACTGGGCCAACAGGTAACATCATGATAAATGGAGAAAAGATTGAAGTTGTTGAGGATTTTGTTTTGCTTGGACACACAATCAATGCTCAAGGAAGCAGCAGTTAAGAGATCAAAAGACTCATTGCTTAGGTAAATCTGCTGCACAAGACCTCTTCTGATTATTGAAAAACAAAGATGTTACTTTGAGGATTAAGGTGTGCCTGGCCCAAGCAATGGTACTTTTTATCACCTCGTCTGCATGTGAAAGTTGGACACTGAATCGGGAAGACTGAAGAAGAATGGATTCATTTGAATTGTTGTGCAGTAGAGTATTGAAAGTACCATGGCCTGCTAAAAGGACAAACGGATCTGTCTTGGAAGAAGTACCACCAGAGTGCTCCTTAGAGGCAAGGATGGCGAGACTTCATCTTACATACTTTGAAGATGTTGTCCCCACAAACTAGTCCCTGGGTAATGGCATCATGTTTGGTAAAGTAAAGGGGCAGTGGAAGAGAAGAAGGCCGTCAATGAGATGGATGGATGTGGGATGCAAAAGGGGTTTTCCGCCGGTTGTCGCCCTCAAATATATGCCAAACCTCAGACACTGTTTGCTACACATGGTAAATGGCTGTACACTTGGAGATCAACACAAGCTGCTTAGAGGTTAATCTCCCTGAGGGTTATCAGCCATCTAGAGCAATCAGACTCTATAGTCTGTCCCACCCTAAGTAGGGCCCACTCCCTACTGAGAAGGATAGTGCATTGTTTCCTTGACAGAGAGCCCAGAGACAAGTTGAGCCCATACAAGGATGAACAAGGTTAGGCTGCCATCTTGAGTCTAGGGTCCGCCCATCTTGTCACATGTATACCCCTAGTCCCGCCCCTTCCTATTAAGTGTACACCCCTAGCTCATCCTCTTCCTGTGATGCATACGCCTATTATACAGCCCCTTCTTGTGATGTATGTAATGATGTAATCAGGGGGGCTTACATGCCCCTAAGTAAATATAGGCCTTGGGCAGAAATAAAGGGGGTCTCTCTCCTCCTCCCTCTCTCTGCCCAGACCTGGCCGGTGAGATCATGGCCATCCCAGAGGTGAGTATGCTGCCATGAGATGTGTCTGACTCCTTTATTTTGTCTTCTCTTCTACCTTCCCTATCTCCTATGACTTTACTAATAATCTTCATATATTATCACCATACAATTGTGCCTAGGGACCCCGCATAATTGTCAGAGGCTGGGTACTCTGACAGACTGACACAGTGGCTGAAACAATGTGCTCAAGCAGAGGAACAATTGTGAGGATGTCACAGGACCCTGCTGTGTTTCCTTCTGTTGCACATAAGGTCACCATGGGTCAGAACCAACTAGATGCCATCTAACAACAACGTCTGTAATGACTCCCATAATTGTGGGTATTATCTGTGAGCTCCATGTGGCCATTTTAATGGGTTATTGAGCCCATCAGAAGAGTGCTGTGGGGGTGGGGGTGGGGGCTGGCTTCAGAATTGGTAAGGAAGATGAAAGGATGGAGACATGCCGGACTTTCACCTCATTGGCCTTGGACTGGTTTTGAAGTTCTCATCTCCTCCTTAGGAAGTCAGAGGAGACCAGGCTCCGTGGCCATCCAAAGAGACATGAGGGCATTTCAAAACATCCATGGAAATATTCTATTACTCCTTATCTATTTTTTAAATGAACCTTTTGAAACCCCCTTGCATGTTTAAACAGAGTAAATGTTTTTCTTTTAGCTATAGTTAATTAAGTAACCTTAAACAAAATGTAAGAAAGGCTGTTCCCTAGAAATATATTTATAAAATACATAAAAGTATATGGAATATAAATAAGACAACATTTCAGACCCCAACTAGGATGTAAACTCTACCAAGATGAGGATGTTGC
>NW_022111373.1:11764857-11766596 GCF_000313985.2 Echinops telfairi
ATTAATGAATGGGTATTCTCAACTTCTTAATGTCCTTTTGCTATTGTTAATGAACTTTAATATAAATGTAATTTATTTTGTCAATTAACCTCTCAATGTGAGATCTTGAGAGAATATTAAAAGTATATTTAGTCTATAGATATGCATATATTTCCCTGAATTTAGCAATTGACCTTATCCATCATCATTTAAGAGCAGTTAGTTCAGCTATGATGGGCATGCAATAGAATTCTGCTAAAGTTGATTATGAAAGATACCAAAACATCCATTCCTCCTTGCTTTTAAAATGAAGTAGAAAAGAGACCAATTAACTTCCATTTTGATATTTAGGTGAAATGATGCATGTAAATTAACTTGTTAAGGTATTAATTTACAGAAACCTCTCAGCATATTTTCCTTAAATTTTGTATATAGAGGATTTGTTTCTTTGTTTTTAATAATCTGAGATCACAGAACTACAACAGAATTTAGGGAGGCATAATTGCCTTATACTACTTTGCCAAAAGGCTTTATTATAATAAATGTATTATGATGCAGTTTCTTACTACATTTAAAAATATATATATAATACATTTCTAAATACTTAAAAGGAATTTATTTCATGAAATATTTTGAGAGTAGAAAACTTCATTTTGTTAAAAAAGTAATTAAAACTCAAGGTTTTGCGACATAAGGTTTACTATGAGCAGTTATTCTGTATGCATATAAGGAGACCATTCTGATAATGGCCTGAAGTAGGCTGGTTACAATGTAGGTAGTTTATGAGGAAAAGAGACCAAAGAGTAGGAAGCCCATCATTGGCTAATCTAAACATGATTAATTAAACCCTGCCTTCCCTCTTTACTGAAATCCAGTCACAGATGGGCTCTGACCTTCCATCCACCTGCAAATATGACATCTTTCAAAATTTCAAATTAAGTTAATCCGGCTTAGAAGAGGAACAAAAAGATAAGCCGTTTTCTATGATTGGACAGGATTTATTTGAGGTCAGAAATTTTTATGGTTAATATTTGGTTTTGTGGGAAAGGAAAACCTTACAATAAAAGTAAGATGTCCGTCATTAAATATTCAACTTTGACGATTGTTATTATATGTTGCATTAATGGGAACAAGTATGCATTTTGCCTTTGAATGCTTGTATTGATCAGCATTTTCTTCTAGAGCAGATAAGTGCTTTGAGGTAGGACCATACCTTACAAGTCTGCAGGCTCCGAGGCGAGGAATTTGTCTGACACGTAGAAAGCACTCCACTCACTGTTGAAAGAATAAATCTGCACAAGGAACCCTTGTTGGGACCAAAAAGTTAGCTCTGTGGCGTGCAGTTTGACTTAGGAAGCCCTGGGAGTGGAGTGGTTACACACACGCAGGGCTGCGATCTGGAAGGTTGCAGTTCAAGGTCTCCAGCCACTCTCCGGGAGAAAGATGGGACTTTCTACTCCAGTAAACAGTTCCAGTCTCGGAAACTCCGTTCTGCCCTATAGGGTTGGCATCGACTGGATGCCACTCAGTGAGAGTCCTGTGTTCAACCGATTTCTGGCGAGCGATAAGAAAGGGAAGTAAACAAATAGCGTAGTTCAAGAAAACGACTGCCATCAAGCTGATTCTGACTTACAGCGTCTGAGTTAGTTAATTGTGCCAACCTGGCCGATAATCACATGTGGGGCTAATTGAAAGGCGGAGGGATAAATGGGTGGTGAGCCTCGCCTTTGAGAAAGTTAAGGTTCATTGTGCTAACCTGG
>NW_022111373.1:11768063-11779175 GCF_000313985.2 Echinops telfairi
TTGTTGTCTATTATAACCACGCCCACCCTGTCTCTGTTGATTCAGTGCTGACACCTGCCCTCTACCATCACGGGAACCAATCAGCCCCATTGTAGGCAAATGTTGGAGTTCACTTAGGGCAGTGAATCCTGGTGCACATAAAATAGCAATTACAGGAGTCTTAAGAGATTCTGGGGCCCACTCCACACACTTATTCCTTATGGTTGTGGTATAGGGTATGTCCTAATACAGTGTCTCTGAGAAACCACCACCGAATCCCAACCATTAGATCTGAGTAGCATAAACCTCAGTCGAAACTATGGTGTTTTATTGAGGTTGATCTGTTTACTGACTGATCTTCCCCACTAGGGAAGAGCTCCTTTTTCAGGGTTCTCTGTATTCACAGCACGGAGCTGTGTCTAAATATAAATGCTCTTTGAATGTATAAACTCATAACACAGCTGAGTAGCTTCGAATTCTCTCAGGAATTTGTATCAGAAAGTATTTGCAGTTTATTAGCTAGACAGTATGCACATAAATTTAAAATTAGTTAAATTGTGATTTGTAAATATGCTCTTTTGATAACTAATGAGTCATCCTTTTTCATATCTTGGTTCGGTTTTCTGCAGTCAAGATTCCCAAACCTTAAACCTTTAGTTTCCAAATCAGCAGCATTATCTTAAAACTGGGAGAGAAATCAGAGAGGCTTTGAAGAAACGGCATGTTGGTGGCATCTGTTGTCCTCAGTCGCTTGCAAGACTGATTGCCACATGCCTCAGGTCAGGCATGCCTCAGGGTTCTCCATCTGGCCCTAACTGTTCCTCCACAGCACTGTCCACTGGTTAGCTGGGTTGAAGAATGCACCATAGGGGCCACACAGAACTCTCAGACAACACAGGATTATGGGGCTTATTAGGGAAGCAAATCGGTTACAGTTCATATGAAAAATGCTTCAGGGGACACTTGTTCAGTCAGGACAGTGTCTCCGCTGCCATGACCAATGGCAGGCCTTTCTGGCCCTCAGTCACTTGGCCTGGCCACGGCTCCATGTCACAGAGGCTCTTTTAGGGAAGGCAATGGATGCCCAAAGAGCTGGTCACTCTGCCGGAAGCCTAAGTCAGAAGGCACTCAGTGCCAGCTCCAAAGGTCAGCAAACAGCCCCCTTCCCCTCCCGCCCCCCAAGTAAGTGCCCAGAGGTACCCCACTCCATGAGCCAACTTCCTGCCCACAAACACTTGCCCTTATTTGTGTTTGGGGCTGGGGGGTCCACCAGTCTCCTGGCTCGACTGCTTCTACCCCTCTGCTGTTCCTTCCATGTCAAGCTGGCTCCGACTGAAGGAGGTTCAATGTGCAGAGAGCCCTGGGTCCAAAGGACACCTTCCACTCCGGCCTTTGATTTCTCGCTGGTAGTGAAATACACATTGCTGCTTCTAAGATGTCTCATTTCATACCCAGCAGGCTGGTGATCACAATAACTCACAGCGGAATGATAGACTCCTGTTAGTATCTCCCCCTCCCCCTGCTCCCCCTACCATCTTACCCAAACCCATCAGGAAAATGAAGGGTATTTGGTAAGAGTAACTAAGGTTATGGCTTGAAGCACCATATTAACTAACTCACTGCATTGCGGGCTGTATGCATCCTAGTCAGGAAGATTCAGAAGCTGACTGGATAGATCACTGTTAGGAGGAAAACCCATTTGCAGAAGGGTGAAATGGATGAATAACTTCCAAGATTGCACATGTCAGAAAATTCTTAGATTTCTAATTCAATAGTCATGCTCTCTCAATGTACCTCACCATCTAAGGTTGTGTGGTTGTTTTGTTCCTGTTACAATGGACACAGACCATTTTTAAAAATAGGAGAGCTTGTTGTTGAAATAGACCCGATCCAGTTTGTTAAACTAAAGCTGAGATGTCACCAGTTTACCGACTCCACCAGCACAGGGACTTTATCCAGGTACAGGAAGTTCTTAGTGTAATTCCTGTGCGTTAAAACCTAAATTCAATAGCTGCTGATAGTAGATCCTGACACAGGGAAATCCTAGAGTTTGACTTAGTTGGTGTTTTCATTGGCTGCTTTTTCAGAATTGAATCATCAGACCTTTCCCCCCACCACCACCCCCACCCCCCCCCCACCCCCCGAGGGCTTTCTGGGTGGACTCCAATCACTAACTACCCTTTAGGCTAGAAGCCATGCATGTTAATCGTTTGGGCCACCCAAGGAAGCCTGTTATAATATTCTTCTAATTTGGGAGGTCTGAGATATTCATCCCTTCCAGAGAGAAGCAGGTATGAATATTTACAAATATTTAAACAACAGCCCCGTTCTACAGTTAAGTGATCAACTTTTCTATACGTGACAATTTATTAAGCCATTACCACAATGCACCCCGAGGGGGCGCCATAGAGCTCTGGTGCACGTGTTCTGGGACTAGATTACACGTGTGCTAGATACAGCATGCTTTCTTTGAGATATGGATCTTCCAAGCCTCAGTGCAGACAGAGCACTTGAATACATCATCTCTCCTGGGCCAACCGTGTCTCTTTTTACCCCAATGCCTCAATAACAATGTCGCTATTGTTAGAAGCTGCCAAGGCAATTTTGTCTCAGAACAATGCCACATGACAGCACAGAACTATCCCAGAGGATTTTGTAGGCTGTAATCCTTACAGGACTAAATAGCTCACCAGGTCTTTCTCCAGCGTAGCCAGTGGGTAGGTTTGAACCATCAACCTTTCAGTTAGTGATCTAGTATCTAACCGTTGTGTTAACAATGCTCCTTGAATGTTAGTGTTTTTATTTGTTTGTATTCTTTTGTTTCTATTTCTCCCACTCTCCTGCAAGCAATATTTGAAGCTCTTAAATTCACTGAACAGCTTTGACCTGCTGGTTATTTGACAAAAAAACTTTTAGTATAAATCCTATGGTAGATCTGATTCTATGTTCACCTACATAAGTTAGGTCTCCAATATGCTGCTCAAAGCAAAATAAACCAAAAGACTCAATTTAATTATTTAGTTGTCTGGGAGAGAAGTGAAACAAAAACACTGAATTTTTACAGCAATTGGTAGCATTTGGCTTATCAGTGAACTTCTGGTCTTCTTAGTAAAGCCTATTATCATATGATTAAAAGACAGGTGACTAGTTCATTTAGGTGAGGCTACAGTGGTAAAGCATTGGGTTACTAACTGAAAGGTCAGTCGTTTGAAACTGTTCTCAGAGAAGATGAGGCCTTCTACTCTCCGAAAGAGTTACCGTCTCAGAAATTCTCACCCAGGGACACTGAGGAACACGGCAGTTTTACCCTGCCCTTCAGTATGAACCAGAGTTGACTCAATGTTCAGTGAAATTGGTTTTTAGCTGCCCCACAAAGATTTACAAAGCCCTACAAATCCTATAAGGCAGAGGTTGGGAGTGTCTAGCCCCCAGGGTACATAAGGCCTGTGAAATCCTCAATACCAGCTAACATCACACACCTCGCCTGAGAGAAGCCAGTCCAGCCATCACATTAGGGGTTAATTAAATGTTTGACTGGCATGACTGGAAAAATGATGTTCTAAACATCCAAATGGCCCTTTGTAGAAAAAAAAAAAAAAAGATTCCCCAGCCCTACTATAAAGCATCCCTAAGTCGGAATCCAATTGATTGCAGTGTTTTTCTGTTTTGTTTTGTTTGCAGATTGGGGAGGGGGGAGGGGGAGGTAGAGACAATGCATTGGAGTCATGGTGGTGTGATGGTTATGCATTGGGCTGCTAACCACAAGGCCCACAGTTTGAAATCGCCAGCCAGCTCCAAGGGAGAAAGATGGAGCTATGTACTCCCATAAAGAGCTACAGTCTTAAAAACTCACAAGAGCAGGGCTCCCCGTCCTACAGGGTCGCTATGAGTCTGCATCTACTGAATGGCAGTGAGTTTGAGTTTGGGGGTGGATGGGTGTTAAAAGCCAGAAAGGGAAGCCAACGTCCTATGTATATAACTTGAGATGAAAATCTCCGATCAAACTATTAGTCTTGTAGGGACACGTTTGAGAGATAGTGAGAGCCAACATTGTGCTAAATGCACACATCTTATGAAATGCTCTTACAACAAAGAGCACAGAAGATGTTCTCTATTTTTTCTAGAGGAGAAACTGAAGTTCATGGTGGGGGTGGGGCATTCAACATGATAGAATTCGATCTGTTCTTGGTGGTGTCTATGTTCCCTCAGGTAGACAAGACCCTTGGCTGATGGAGCCAGTTCTGTGGTTGATGATGGGTCTATGTTTGGGAGACTGGAGCAACGATTCTGCCCTTTCTTTCATCAGAAGTATCTATTGAGCTCTGTAAAAGGGTCATAAATGTAGATGCATCCAGATATCATATTTTTCGAGAGCTCCCCAGATGATTTTGCTGTAGAGAAACATGGAGAACCGCATCCTGAAGGGCTCCCCATTTGAAAACTGACTTGCCATCAAGTCAGTTCCAACTCACAGCCTCCTATGTAGGACAGGATAAAACTGCCCTGTGGGTTTCTCAAACTGTAACTTTTTAGGGGCGTAGAAAACCTTGTCTTTAGTGCGCACAGTGGCTGATGGTTTCCGACTGCTATCTTCTGCAGTGGTAGATAGAGAGTTAATTAGTAGAAGTAATAAAAAATATGTTCAGCTAGAGAATACAGGAGCCAACACAAATTTAGTCATAGGCAAAATTCTCAGTGACTTTTTGCTGTTTCTTAGAGCAGTGGTTCTCAACCTTCCTAATGCCGTGACCCTGTAACACATTTCCTCATGTTGTGGTGACCCCCAACCATAAAATTATTTTCGTTGCTACTTCATCACTGTCATTTTGCTACTGTTATGAATCGTCATGTAAATATCTGCTATGCAGGATGTATTTTCATTGTTACAAATTGAACATAAGTAAAGCATACCGATGAATCACAAAAACAATATGTAATTACATATTGTGAAATATTTATTTCTAATGACAAATAAATGAATTTTTGTCTTGAAGCATGGTGTAGCATGGGTAACAGCCTTCATGCTGGGTACTATATGTGGATGTATGGTTTTTCCAATGGTCTTAGGCGACCCCTGTGAAAGGGTCATTCGACCCCCAAAGGGGTTGGGACCCACAGGTTGAGAACCCTGGTCTTAGAGCATTGTCTACTTTTCAGGTAGGTTCTCTAATTCATCAGAGTGGTCATGCAGAATTTACAGACAATGCTCACAATTAAGGGGTTCATTTTCCAATTCAACAGGTTAGTTTAGGTGAGACATTCTTAGGATACAGACACCCAGTAGGACCATGCTAACAAAGTTCTTTCAGGGCTGCTAATGAATGCCAAAGGGCATACCACTCCTGCTGTAAGCCTCACCCAATGGCACGCAGCTCCAATTTGGTAGGTCAGCAAACCCAGCTCCTGAATCACGTGCCCAGAGGCACCCTACTGCAGCTGCACTCCCCAGTGTGTTCGTTCCTACCTATCCATTTCATACATTGTATTACCAGCCTGACCTCTGTGGCTGAACAAGTATCAGGACTCCAAGGTACACAATAGCTGCTGCACAATGACTCCAGGTCACTTGGCAGGAACAACAGTTCAAAGGTATTCAATCCAAGCATAATTGTATTTAATCATGACTGTACATAACATAAATAATTGGGCAAACTCTAAAGCTTTCAGACATTGCATGCATTCATGAGCTGATCTTTCCCACAACAGGTATCCAGCCATATTCACGACTACTCAGCGAGTGGTAAAGAGCTCCTAAAAGGGTTCAAACATCTCAACTCCTAACATGTACCTAAGCCTATAGATATGAGCATAATAATAACTACCCGATAGGTTATGATAATTAGATAATGTACATAGTACACTTCAAAGTGCTTATCTCCTAGTAAATAATTAATAATCAGCTGTTATTATTTTTATCTACCATGCATACTCAAATATAAGCCAAGGCCCCTAATTTTAAAATTAGTTAAAGTTAGACTGTCATTGCCTAACTTTAAAATGCTGGGCCTTGGTTTATATTCGAAATTGTACGGTACTTTGTTTCATTGCCCTTCATTTGTGCATACTCAAAAATTCACTGCCTTACAGCTCATTCTGACTCCTGCCAACCTTCTAGGGCAGAGTAGAACTGACCCTGTGGATTTCTGCGGCAATCCACACTCATGGGAGCAGAAACCCTCCTCTTTCTTCCCAAGAGCTCCTGGATGGGTTTAAATTGTTGTTACTCTACTGTGTCACCTGTGCATAGGAGCTGATTAAGGCTAGTGCCAGTGAGCATCTCTTTTTCGATCACCGGGCTGGAGGCCCCTATGTTGCTGTTGTTCCTGTTTGGTGCTGACCAGTGGGTTCCAACTCACAGGGACACTGTGTGCACCTCAGGCCAACACTGCCTGGAGCTCCGCCAGTCTCACGATGGCTATGTCTGAACTTATCGGGGCAGCCCCTGTGCCAACCCGTCTGGTCAGGGTCCTCCTCTTTTCCTCGCACTCTAAACTTTACCAAGCTTGATGTCCTTTTACAGGGCTGATCTCTCCTGATGACATGTCCAAAGTAAAATTTCTATTATATTTAAAGGAAATGGAAAATTAGACATTAAATAAACCTATCAAAGACACCAGCAAAGCACAAACAAACCATACCCACCAAAAAGATTGAAAATGGCAGCATCCGGGCCTTAAAAAAGCCCTGGTCCATCAGGCAAATATGCCATCTAGCATTCCCTGTGCCCAGTACCTTGTCTTTTGCTTCATCAGGAGCCTTGGTCGCTCACCTGCGACTGACTTCCTTTA
The DNA here is from genome assembly GCF_000313985.2 of Echinops telfairi. NCBI lineage: Eukaryota > Metazoa > Chordata > Mammalia > Afrosoricida > Tenrecidae > Echinops > Echinops telfairi. Next base: position 11,774,831 of record NW_022111373.1, read on the forward strand.
AAACCAATAGGTCTCTTCTCTAGGGTCTCAGCAGATAAGCTTTCACAGGTAGGTAATCAATAAAGTCTCATTGAAGGAATGAATAAATGAGGCCATCTATAATCATTCCAGAAAGTTCTCAGTAGCTGAGGTTTGCTTGCATTGTGCTTTTTTATGTGTTAAATACTTCAAAACCGATGAGACAACAGCCTACCAGTGCCAAAGTGTCCTATGTTTCCAGATGATGGGGAGAGAAATGAAGGTCAGTACATTTGGAATTACATTATTCTACATTCAAATTAGCCCCAACTCATTTTTTCATGTAGAACCCAATTTTTTCAATTAATGATTGTTGTGGGTTTTTTCCAGACCCACATTTGGCAATTTTGTCACTTTGTGCGGTTTGAAATCGTTTAACACTTTCATCCCTCTCAACTATCTTTATATTTTTACTATGTTCTTCATTAGAGTAAAAGTTTTTTTTAAGGGATAAAAGAGAGATGCTAAATATATATTTAAGATTTTTTCAGCAAACTAAGCTGATCTAAACATAGTACTAGTAAGCAAATTTATATATTCATAGAAATCATTCCAATATTTAAATTAGCATCTATAAAATAGTTTTTCACAAGGTAACAATGGGCTTTTGTTCACTTGTTCTTAAAAAGATAGTCTCAAATAATGCAGCAAATCTAAAAGAGCTCTATGCTGTCTCAGACAGTCCCTAAGGATAGTCCCTAATAATTTTTCTAACATCCCAATGCCTTATCCAATTATTTCTTAGTGTTGACGAATAAATATAAAGAGTGTGAGACAATTTTCTCCAAGCCATGCATTTACAAATGTGTTTGCCTTTTCTAAATTATATTTCCTTTTTTAAATAATGGCTTTGTCATTTCAAGTATATGAGAAGGAAAACCTGTGCTTTAATTAAATATGCATCCTACCAGTGATGTTGGCGAGGCGGAGGGTTACCCCTAACATGTTGATAGCAATAAAGACCAGTTTGTACATGAAAAGACAATGAAGGAAAAAAGTAATCCCTTTGAAACAACTTAAAAACAAAACAATTCACCGTGCTTTATATCAACAGTTTGCATTTTACGACAATGACAAAGAATCACGTACAGATTCAGAGCATCCTAGGGCTCTCTGTATGTCCTAAGAAAATGAACACTTACATTATTCTCTGTACTGGTTTGGGGGTGGGGACCAGCTGGTCCTGTACCCCTGAGACAGGGCAAGCAACTTTAAGGCCATCAGTCGTTTGCAAAAGGAACGGAGAATTAGAAAATCAAACACATTCTTTCTCTTGGGAGTGGAGCTCCAGGGCCTTTTGTTCACTGTTACACCCAGCAAATGATATTCCGTAAATCAAAAAGTGGAGGCAGGGCCCACGAACACAACAGATCTATTCCACGTTCCCGTTTCAAAAAGGAAAGTTATAGACGCTATGTTACAAGTCCCAACTAGGTAGTGCCAAAAGGACATCCGTTTCTTCTTCTTTTTAATCATTTTATTGGGGCTCATACAATTCATCACAATACATAGATCAATTGTGTAAAGCACACCTATACATTTGTTGCCCTCATCATCCCCAAAATTCGCTTTCCCTTTCTTGGCTGGTTTGTGCTCCGACCCTTGGCGAGCAGTCTGGTGGGCTCGGCTTGCTTTTCCCTGCGGCCTTGAAGGGAGCCTGTCAGCGTCTCCTCCACACTCGTCAGGGCGCCTGCCTCGTCAAGCCCCACGACTAACTGGGGGCAGGAAACGGAGTGACCAGCTGCCTCTTGGCAAAACATTCATCCCCATCTTCAACCACCCGTGGGCTCCACACCTTATCCACATCATGCTCGTGCCCACGGGTCACAACCACTTCTGCACCCACTGTGAAGGGCACTCCTCTGCCATTGTCGCCGCGGGTCAGACCACACAAGATCACAGAGGAGACCTCCATCCCCGACACAGTTGGTCCCAGCATTTGCCGAGTCTGCTCCATGATGGAAGATCTGGTGAGAAACCTTCCCCGCAGCAGAACAGGCTCTCATCCACGATGGCGGCCATCGGCAGACCGTTCAAGCCGTCCATGAACGTTTTCCAGAGTTTACGTTCATCCCAAAATCCATACATTCTATTGACGCTGGCACATTGGTGGTTCCCTCTGAGAAGTAAAAACGTCTCGGGGTATTTTGTTTCCTAGGCCCGAAGGAGGCAGTCTCCAGGGACTGCTTCCCCAGGTCTATGGAGTCCCCAGGAAATGGGGAGTTGCTTTCACCGGACTCAGGGTCGAAGCCGATCACAGGATTGCCCATGGATGCCACCACGCATTTCAAGGTGCTCCAAGCTTCAGCAGGGTAGGCTGACTGTGAATGACTCCCAGAGAGACTAAGCACAGGCCACGCGTTCAGCTCCTGCAGTTGGACGTTCTTCCTAGGCTTGGGCCTCTGCGGTTGGTGTTGAGTTCATCTACCCTGTTCCCCCGAAAATAAGACAGTGTCTTATATTAATTTTTGCTCCCAAAGATGTGCTAGGTCTTATTTCTAGGGGATGTCTTATTTTTCTTTATTGTTTTATTAAAAGAGACCTCGCACTTCCTGTGTGCTCCAACAGCGCTGTGGCTAACAGTGAGTTGCGCCCACCGCTATGGTCCAGAGTCCAGAGTTATGACGTAGCTTCGGGGGGCCTTATTTTCAGGGAGGTCTTATTTTCGGGGGGATGCCTTGTATTTCAGTGAGAGGCAAAACTGTAAGTAGGTCTTATTTAGGGGGAACAGGGTATGTCCTCCATTGCCATTCCTCTGTCTACCCTCCCGCAAGGGTGCCTTGGCCAGTGGTGCCGGGGACTCACTCACACCCCCTTCCCAAGCCAGGAGCACAGACAGGGCGGTGGTGGGCGGCTGTGGCAGATCCCCCACCTCCCACGCACCCAGCTCCCTGCTTCCTCTTCCACTCCCCTCTGGAACCATGAGGAGAAATTAAAACATATTTCTCTTAACATTACCAAAACTCCCTGATTGAACAGCTCTGACCCATCCGCTCGTCTAAAAATCTATTCAACACTTGAGGGCAATCAGTCGTATTGTGTTTCTGGTACTTGGTTATGTGAAAATTCACTGAGGCTCAATTTTTAGGCCTAAGCAGGCTGTCTGATTTTCAACAAAAGTGCCCAGAAAAGTACCGACTCTGTAGTAGCTGGTTGAAAGAGCGGATTATCTGCTAAGTTGTCTAATGCAATCATCTCATTTGCTACGTGGAGAAGCTGGAAACATCTCAGAAAGGCATACTGAATGGGAGCCAGGGCCAGGACCCTGCGATCGCCCTTGCGTTTCTCTTTACAGTGAACCACATCTGTCCGTGAGGGGCCACAATCCTCTCTGGGCTTCTGGCGCTCCTCTGTTTCTCGCGGTGTGCACCAAGACTTCAAGGCCCCAATTACTCTTTTACCCAGGCCGTTTCTCAGTGTTGTTTATACAGCTGGGAACCTTGAGAGCTGAAGTAACCGCTCCCTGTGGGCAAAGAGCAGGCGTGCTTACTACTTGCTAAAAAAGCTCAGTCTGAAGCCCCTGGATGCCTCCCCCGTGGGACTGGGGAGAGGGAAACTCATGCAAATATGCTCTTGTCCGAGTTGCTTGTAGGACAGTGAGTAATACAGTCCTTTGTTTCTGATCCAGGGACTCCGTGTCTTCGGCCAGCATTTAGGAAACACCGACTGAGGCTAACTCAGGAACATGTAGGAAGAGTAACATCAAATCCCAGACCCAGCACTGTCTACATTTTGCTGGAAAATTCACCTGTACAAGTTACCCAAATAGTTGGTTTGACTCAAATGACTAAGAACATAACAGAGGGATCAATGTGGAAAACATGCAGTGGCTATGGTATATACGTGTTTCCATTACTTTTTATTCTACTAAGCTCTTATGCTGATTTTGGTCAAATCATTCATGTCACTTCAGAATTTATATTTCACCAACCTTAAGATTGACTAATATATTCAGAGCTGGTAAGCATAGCGTTACCCTGAAGGTCAAAATAAATTATGGAAGAAATAATTCAAAGTCAATGGGTGTTCACCATAGATAAAAGAAGCTCCTGTCTATCTCACGAAGATTTGAATACAGAGGTTGGGTGAGTTGACAAAAAAGGTTTCTGGCTAGGGAAAATTGAATTAAAAATTTTTTTTTAAATAAAGCCAGAGAGTTGCCAGTCATGGGATTTGTATGTGTCCTAATGAGCCAGCTAAAGAAGTTAACTACAGTGAACCCTCGTTTATCGCAGTTAATCAGTTCTAGACCCTACCATGATAAATGAAATTCCGCGAAGTAGGATTCCTTATTTGTAAATCAAATATTTTTGTAGTTAGAGCATAG
>NW_022111373.1:11779616-11781414 GCF_000313985.2 Echinops telfairi
TGGAGAGGATTAACAAACAACATTGGGGACCAGGGACTCCCTGTGCCTCTGGATGCTTCCCAGCTCCCTCAGAGGCTTTTGAGTGCTTCCCCTGGGTGCTGTCTGCCTCCCAGGAGGACAAGAAAGAGTGTGGTATCCTAGTTAAAAGTATAGTCACTAAATGTCAGGTTAAAATCTGAAGTTAAAATCTCTGTCTCTCCACTTAGAACTGACAGGGTGAAAAAGATAGAGTGCTGGTAGTCAAAATATTAGGAATATAATATACCATATACACTTGTGAATGAGCCAAGTTTTTCAGCACATTTTGAATGCAGTTTTTGTAGTAAAATTAGGTGCCCTGGCTGATATTCGGGTTGGCTTATACTTGAATATATTTGGTAATTTAAGATGTATTTGTTTAAATTCCACAGTCTGTGCCCTTGAAGGAAAATTCCTTTTAACCTTAGTAAGCAGGGATGTCCTGACTCAGGAAGGAGTGCTGCCTGACACATGAAGCTTCAGCAGGTGGCAGGCTAGTAGCCCCTGGAGAAATGTTGGTATAGATAATTTCCTCACGACCTTGGCACAACCTGCCTTCTTACAGCATCAGCTGTATCCTGCGATCGTTTTAAAACCTGTTCATTTCTTTCTGTAATCATTGTAAAAGAGCCTGTTTCTTGTCACTTATCCTGAGGTGTATTTCCTTGCCGAGTTGGGACTGAACTCTGAAACAGCTCGGAGGAGAAGCCTGGCTGTTTTCCTCTGCACACGCTTGCAAGAATCAACTTAGAATTCCCCAGATCAAACTGGTCCCTGTTTTTGGCTAATGTAGTGACGGGCTTCCTGAACCCATTGCAGCCGACAACAGCATCCGCCGGAGAGTATTTAAATGAATAGATATAAAGCACTTAGGTACCTGGCGCAGAGCAAACATGCAGTGAGCATTCCTTAACATCACGGACATTCAGAGTCCAAATGCAAGCATACACTGAAAGCAGGTTAAAACTTTGGGGCAGAGAATTTATAACTATAATGACTATGAAGCATGATGTGGTTGAATCCAATCTCTTCATTGTATAAGTAAGACATTTCTCCAAGCGCCAAACTAGTAAGACTAAAGCTAAGCCTGCCACTTTGATGCTTTCAATGTGCATTGCATACCATCATCACTGCTTCTTTCTCCAGTTTGAGAGGGACAATCCCAGTACCCTTTGTTGCCATACAAAGTCACATCACTAGTCACCCCAATCATTTTTTAAACATGAAAGCACATAATATATACATGCACACACCTATACTCATGATAAATATATAAACACATATTTATGCCCGCGTGTGTATACCATGTTATAGATAAACTTACCTACTCAAAACGAAACGAGATAAAACTCACTACCACTGAGTTATTCTGACTTTTCCGGACCTTACAGAATGGGTGGAATCGCCCCTCTGAGCTTCTGAGACTATAACTCTTTATGGGAGTAAAAACTCTCAAGCCTCATCTTTCCCCCCAAGGTGACTGCCATGGTGGTGCAGAGGTTACTGGTTGAGCTGCGATCCACATGGTCGGCAGTTGGAAACCACCAGCAGCTCCTTGGGAGAAAGACTGGGCTTTCTACTCCTGTAAACATTTACAGCCTCAGAAACCCACAGGGGTTTCACTCTGCAGCAGCATTGACTCCATGGCAGTGAACATGGTTTGGATTTCCCCCAGGAGTGGTTGGTGGTTTCAGACTGCTAACCTCTTTTTCCAAATGATTAAGAGAGCTTAATTATTGGCATTACAAACCATACAACCATAGAGATGCTAACATTTGGG
>NW_022111373.1:11783435-11784588 GCF_000313985.2 Echinops telfairi
CCCTTCCTGTTCTCTGTGTTTACCGTGGCTTGCATGCCCAAGATTATATAAGGCTGTGAGAGAATACATTACTCTCTCATTCTGGTTCCTCTCTCCATCAGAAGAGGTGAGCCCTTGCATGCCTTTTCTCATATCTGATTAATTCACTGCTCAATCACACAATTGCCTCTTAGAACCCATCCGGATGTGGGGCTGGATCCCACACATGCCCAAGATGTCCCATGAAGAGCAGAAACTCAAATGAACCTAGGGTAAAGTGAACAAGAATACGAGAGTGAGGTCATTTTGGCAAATTACAAATGGTGACACATTCGGAAACAGTCTGCAGATCCTGACGGGAACACTGTCCTTGTCATTAATCTGGCCTGCTGTGATCAGCACAGCAGCTCGAGAGCTCATCTTTAAGAAGACCTGACAGCTTTTTTCTGGATCTCCTTGAGTCTGGAGGCACCACACAAGAGATCCAATGAGAAAAAATATCATGTGGGGGAAATCCTGAGGTTATATGGGGATGGAGAGCAATCTAGCTGAGCCTACCTAGTCTTGCAGCCAGGCTTGCCTTCCTTGCAGTCATCCAGGTGCCACACGTTCAAATAAAGTTGGCTTCAACTCTCTAGACTTCCCCAATCATCAGCTCCAAATCAAGTTAACCCAGTCAATGCCACGTGGATTAAAAGAACTGGGAAGATCCACCTGAATTATTGACGTACACTTTGGGGGACAAAGACAATACCTGTGGAAGTCACCAATTCAAATACAAATTCAGAGGAGAAAATGACAAACTCAGGAATAGAAGCTAAATTTTTCTATCAGAATGTCTTAATTTCTCAGATTACTATTGAAGGATACTATAAAACAGACTTGTCCAGAAAACGCTCCTAACGGTCAACAAACAGACCTTGATCTACTAACAGGCTTTTTTTTTTTTTTCTCCTCTTTTCGTTTTCTTTTTTTTCAGCCTATATGTTCGGTTTTTTTTTCTTTTTCCTCTTCTTTTAAATTTTGTATGTCAGTGGCTTTTTTGTTTGCTGGCTTGTCAGTGCTGCAGCCGTCATCGCCAGGTTCTTATAAACCGCTTTGGCGCTGTGCTGTCAAAACCAATCCCAATTTTATTCACACATTGTTATGTCTGCACACCCACCTAGATAAGAGA
>NW_022111373.1:11786490-11788610 GCF_000313985.2 Echinops telfairi
GGACAGCTGCCCGTTCTTTTAAAAGGAAGGCGGCCAACGGAGGTTGACACATTTGAATGATGGTGGTGACAAAAACTATCAAAGGTACTTCAGACTTCCAGAACAAGCTAATCTGTCTCGGAGGAAGAACAGTCAGCAGGCTTCTTACAAGGGAGGATTTCGTCCCATGGGTTTTATCTCTCCAAGATTTCATCCCAGTCTATCCAAGATTCCATCCCATGGGTGTTACGTATGGTCTCAGGAGAGGCCGGTCCCTGGAAAGGAACGCCATGCTTGGTAAAGCAGAGGGTCATCACCGACAGAGAGGAAGGCCCTTGGTGAGATGGATTGGCACAAGGGCTGCACCAATGGGCCAATCAATAACGATTGTGATGATGGCAATGTTCTGTTGCTCACGGGATCCTGTGAGTCAGAGATGGCTGGACGGTACCTAACAACATGGCTCTCACATGCAGACAGTCCACTAAAACACCAGCCAGCTGACTAGTACACACACACACACACACACAATCCTGTGCTCTTAAATGATACCAAACCCTTTAAAAAAGCATTTTAAAAATAAAGTCTAGACAGGGAGTGATCACAAACTAAATAGAAAAAAATATGACACAATGGGAAGCAAGGGGTTCCGAGGAACACTTGAACAATTAGAAAGTTCTAATTACCATCATCAAGTTGAGAATTACTGCACTATCAGAGAATGTGGTGCTATTAAAAAGCAATAGAGCAAGAAAAAGCACTGAGCAATGAAAAACATGATTGCCTAAATTTCAAAAATCAATGAAAACCGCCAGAAGATAAAGAAGAAACCCCTCAGAATATGAAACAAAGACAAAGAAAATTAAAGGACTGTGCCAGGAGTGTAATACCCAGCTATAAGGAGCTCTAGAAAGAAAAGACAGATGACGTGGACGAAAAGTCATTATCCAAAAAAAAAAAGTAAAATTGTCTCCAAGGGCAAAACATTAAGTTGCAGGCCCACCAAGTGGTGAACATAACATATGAGAAACTACCACCACACAGCTTTCAGAGGACCCAACATGACAGAGATACTAGGTAAACTCCCATATGAAAATGTGTCAAGTACACTCCAATCAGTAGGAAATCACCACGCCACAGAGAGTAGGGTTAAGAAGTGTCTTCGTTGGGCTTCTAACGACAAGGTCAGCAGTTGAAACCCCCGGCCGCTCTGTGGTAGAAACCCCTCCTGTAGTCACAGTCTCAGAAACCCACAGGGGCAGTCCTACCCTGTCCTGTACAGTCGGGATGAGTCAGAGTTGGCTCTGGTTTTTAGTTACCTAATACTCCTATAACACAACTAGCTGGCGTTAGTGAACAGAGATGTCTCATCTCAGTTTAAGAAACTAGAAGTCTGACTTTAGAATGCTGGCTCTAGGAGGCGCTCTCTTTCCCCTGGCTCTGTAGGGAAGTCCTTGTCTCAGACTCGGCTTCTTGGTTCCTTGTAGATCACCATGTGTCTTGGCATCTATTTGACCTCATCCCTCTTCTGCTCACTTGTTTAATCTCATGCACAACTCAAAAGAGGTCGGTTCAAAATGCACCCTACACCAATTCTTCCTCAGTAACATAGGAAAATCAACCCACTCCCAAATGGGGCTAATCATTGAACCCAGCCGAGAAACAGAGTGCTGTGGGAGGGAAGGTTGGTCTCAGAATGTTTGTATGGTTGTCAGGTGCCATCAGGCTGGCTCCGACTCATAGTGACTCTAGGCACATCAGAAGGACACACCTCACCACTGTTTCTTTACTTGAACCCATTGGTGAAGCCATTGGGTCAGTCCGTGTCACCGAGGGCCTTCCGTTTCTTCCTGCCCCTTCACTTGACCAACCATTGTCCTTCTCCAGGGACTGACCTCTCCTGACAACATGTCCAAACTATGGGAGACGAATAGGGTCAAGGAACTTGGTGGCTGGAGGCACGTCTGACCTCTATTTCATAAGAATAATCGATGAGCTGATTTGGAGATGGATTCTCCTCCCTCTTGGGTAAGCAGAGGTGATCAAAGAGGGCCCCAATAGTGACCAGACGTCCCGCTTTTGGCGGGACAGTCCCGATTTTTGGCATTTTAAAAAAGTCCTGATTTTTGGAAAGAATGCAC
>NW_022111373.1:11788947-11801384 GCF_000313985.2 Echinops telfairi
ACAGTTTTACCACAAAACTGCATAAAAAATATGCTGAAAAACTTGGCTTATACATGAGTATATACGGTAAGCTAAACTGATTTTGCACAGAGCATTTTAACAGAATGATCAGGTGATTCTTACCCACCCAGGTACATCCCATGGGGAATCTTAAAATTTAGGTTGTATTTAGTATATCTTCGGTAAAAATGCAGCTCTGAGCAGGGGATTGAACATGCTGGATCATGAAGAAATCCCTTCCCAGCAGCACCAGATTCATGTTTGCCTGCTTACTTGGGAAAACGATGGGCACATGCACAATTGGGAATAGTGCCGGACATTTCTCTTTAATGGAAATTAATTACTCTACTTGACCAACATGTTGCATTTCACTTGTGTCTAAAATGCAATGGGTAATTTTGCAATCTTTTCTTGATAAGATGCTCTGTTGTTTAAGCACAAGTGAAAATTAATAAAAGCAACACGGAAATTAGCATTCTAAAAGCCAGTACTAATTATTTTAAAAAGCCATTTCCATCATATCTAAGTAGTTAATATGTCATTATATCCTAGTGATTTTTAAAAATCATTTTAATCAAAGGTTAAACAGTGACAAGGCCCCACAGAGGGCTGAGGATGCATTCGTCATTTTAATGATCTGCAACAACCGGTTTACAGTTCTTTGACCATGGAAATGATCAGTCCCCATTATCAGCTAGTTAGGAAATACATTTTTTAGAGAAAAGCCTTGGGGTCGCGGGGAATGAGGCTAAGACCATGAAGAGGAAAAGCTCATCGCTAGCCAGCAGTGTATCCCAATTGTCTGAGATTACCAACCGCTCTCAGGGAGAACGAGGAGGCTTTCCACTCCTACAGCTACAGTCTCAGAAACCCGCAGAGGCAGCCCTGTCTCGTCGCACAGGGTGGCTGAGTCAGAAGGGGCTCGATGGCGTGAGCCCAACGATGGGGAATCCAGAGTATGGAAGCCTGCTGCCATTGTGGCCGATGAGTTGAGCCAGATCGACGGTTCAAACCCAATACCCTCCACTGGGGAAAGTGGAGGCGATGTGCCCCTGACAGCTCTGCAGCCTCAGAAGCCCTCTGGAGCAGTTTCACTCTGTCCCCTCCGTTTGCCATTAGTCTTCCTTGACTGCGGGCAGCGGGTTGCCCTTCCTATGCATTCTCATGGCTGTCCTCCTCCTCCTTCCGGCCACCCTTAGTCCGACCACACAAGGAAGTGCAGAACGGGCGTCAATGAACCTTCGCTGTCCTGCCTGTGCCTTTCTGTACCTGTGTCACCGTGGACATCTGTCTCTGGCCTCACTAGGCACCAGCTGCAAAACAAACCCATTCAGATTTTTAGAGCTAATCGCAATCATGATCACGATCACTGAAATTCCATCAAGCTCTAAAGTATTATTTACCTAAACATCAACTTTTAAAAATGGAAGTTTCCCACTTAAGTGTTATTATTGTTATTCCCACCTACATGGGATATTTTAATGGTTGTAGCAGAGTGTTTTGATTTCCTAGTGGAAACAAGTTATCATCTTTATCCCTTTTAATTTTAGACTAAGATTCTGCAAAGGTCTTAACTGACCATCCAATAATTGAAGATTCCCGCCCCGCCCCCCCCCAGTCTCTTTTTCAATCAAATGCACAGGAATGTGTATTTTTAAAATGTTTTTGGTTTTGATTTTTAATTTTACATCATTTAAAAGAATCTCCCTATCCGATGACTCGGGTATCAGAGAGGTGTTTACCTGTATTTTATTGGTGAGGGAAAGGCATTGGACTGTGTGGGTGACAACAAATTCCAGAGCATTTCTTGTGCTCATGTTGAAGCGATACCTGAACCAAGAGGTAGTAGTTAGAACAGAACAGGGAATGCTGAATGGCTTAAAGTTAGGAAAGATGTGTGTTATATTCTTTCCTTACACTTATTCAATCTGTATTTTGAGCAGGCCTTTGAGAAGCTGGATTATATAAAGAACAAGGCATCAGAACTGCTGGAGAGCTCACTGAAATATGTGGGGGACACGGCCTTGCTTGCAGAAAGCAGAGGACCCAAACATGTGTTGACGAAAACCAGACTGCACACTTCAGTATGGATTGCAACTCAATGTGGAAAAAAAATCTCCTCACAACAGGGCCAAGAGCTATAATGACAAATATGGACAAGGCTGAAACTGACAAGGATTTCATTTTACTCGCATCCACAATCAGTGCTCATAGAAGCACCAGTCAATAGTCAAATGATGTATTGCGTTGGGCAAATCTGCTCCATAAGACCTCTTTTTGTTGTTGTTATGAAAATATAATTTTAATTTCGGGGGGCAGGGCAAAAAATTTCTGATTATTAAATTACATAGTCTTGTTTTTAACTTTGAAATTAAAATCCAAGTAAGTTAATTTTTTTTAAATCATTTTATTAGGGGCTCATACAACTCGTCACAATCCATACATACACCAATTGTGTAAAGCACACTTGTACATTCATTGCCCTCATCATTCTCAAAACATTTGCTTTCCACTTAAGCCCCGGCTATCAGGTCCTCATTTTTTCCCCCCTCCCTCCATGCTCCCTCTTCCCTCATGAGCCCTCGATAATTTATAAATTATTATTTTGTCATATCCTGTCCTGTCCGACGTCTCCCTTCACCCACTTTTCTGTTGTCTGTCCCCCAGGGAGAAGGTCACATGTAGATCTTTGTAATCGCTTCCCCCTTTCCAACCCACTCTCCCTCTACGCTCCCAGTATTGCCACTCACACCACTGGTCCTCAAGGGATCATCCACCCTGGATTCCCTGTGTTTCCGGTTCCTATCTGTATCAGTGTACATCCTCTGGTTTAGCCAGACTTGCAAGGTAGAATTTGGATCATGATAGTGGGGGAGGAGGAAGCATTTAGGAACTAGAGGAAAGTTGTATTTTTCATCGTTGCTACATCGTACCGACTGGCTCGCCTCCTTCCTGAGACCCCTCTGCAAGGGGATCTCCAGTGGCCTACAAATGGGCTTTGGGTCTCCACTCTGCACTAGCCCCATGATTCACTCTGGTAAGATTTTTTTTTCTGATGACGCCTTATACCAGATCCCTTCAACACTGTGATCACACAGGCTGGTGTGCTTCTTCCATGAGGGCTTTGTTGCTTCTGGATGCTTGTTTACCTTCAAGCATTTAAGATCCCAGATGCTATACCTTTCGATGGCTGGGCACCATCAGCTTTCTTCGCCACATTTGCTTATGCACCCATTTGTCTTCAGTGATCGTATCATGGAGGTGAGCACACAATGGTATGATTTTTTGTTCTCTTTAAGGAGTTAAGGAGCAAAGATGTTATTTTGAAGACTAAAGGGAAGTTAACCAAAACCATGGTATTTTCAGTCTCCTCATATGCATGGAAAAGCTGGACAATGAATAAGAAAGGCCGGAGAACAAGAATATTGAAAGAGCCATGGACTATCAGAACCAACAAATCTGTCTTGGAAGAAGTGCAAACAGAATGTTCCTTAAAAGAGAATGCAGCAAGACTTCATCTCACATGCTTTGACATTATGAGAGCCAAGTCCCTGGAACAAGAGATGGTTGGTACTTGCTAACATAGGGGGTCAGCCAAAAAAAGGAAGACCCTCAACAAGACAGGCCCTGGCACAAGGGCTATCATTGTGCTCAAACACAATTGGGAGGATGGCACAGGACGGGGCAGTAGAGCAGCTGGTGGTACCTATGCTTGCTATGAATCAGCTGACTCCATGGCACTTAACAACATGAGATTACACACGTCTAATATCAAGATTTAATGTATTAACATCAATTTGATGTTTCTGTAATAAAACCTTGGCATGATCAGACCTCCAGAAGTCATGGGAGAAACATGTTTTGTTTTAAACCACTAAGTTTGGTTCTGACGTGGCAGACTTCACTGCAGCGGTGTGGGTGCAGGCAAGGAAAGTCGTGGTGTTGCTACCCCACGTGTGGGAGCCGCTCTCACATCAATGAGCAGTGGGATGAAAATGCAGGATCCCAGCCCGCCACACACCTACAGAATCTGCATCTGCATTTTCCTATGACCCCTGGATGACTCTGATTCACAGGCACTCTGGAGACACATCTGTCTCTGTGAGCCCAGCTGCAAACCCAACCAGCCACTCCAAGAGCAAAAGATGTGATAGTCCGCACTCATAAAAGCCGACCGTCTCAGAAACCCCATGGGGCAAGTCGACTTTGTGCTACAGGGTGCTACAGGGTCGGCTGGAGCAGGAATCAGCCCGACAGCAATGAGGTTTGGGTTTTACAGGTTGAGAAACATTAGACGAAATTTATTAAAAACTATTTTTTACAAAATGTGAAGTAATCATTTCTCTGGATGCACAAATTTACCCGGAGAAAAAAAATGAAAAAGTCAAAACGCCCACAAGAAAAACTCAAGGGAGCTCTTTGTTGCCATTGACAAGAGCAACAAACATCGCTGCTGCTCTTCGTGAAGAAGGTTCTCCAGTAAAACCCAGTCACCCTCCCACCATGGGCTTTCCTTCTTCGAAAATTCCCAGGAGTTGAGATTTCACTTGTAAAACTTTTATTACCTTTAAATAAACATTGGAATCCCTGGAATCATACTCAGAGAGCCATCTTGTGGGGAATAAAATAATTTCATTTGCATAATACATATTGTTTCTTTACTTTGATATAAAAGACAACAGGGCTCCATGTTCCACACACTGCATCAACCAAAGTTGCAAGTCCTCCCAGTACTTGATGACCATAAAGAGGAGGCCTGGAGGCCAGCCATGACTGCGTCACCACTGCCCTCGGCGTGAGCACCGTCTGGAGGGTGGGTGGAGAAAATGATTGGAAGTGGAATCCGGGTATTTTAAAATGACATTTTATTCAGCCTTTTTCTTTTTGCTAAATTGGGTGCATGAATTATTCAAGATGGTTATAAGATACTCAGCTAATGTTACATGTCAAAAAGGTTACAAAAGCCCAGCCCTAATTACGTGGCACTGCCAGTGACTCCATCCATTTGCGAAATTACAGTAAGCAATGACTCAATGGGTCTGTCTACATAAATAATTCAGCTAAAGAAGAGGACATCGTCAGAATTGGTGATTAGAATACAAAAATCAGAAGAATCAAAGAAGACATATAATTAGTTAATAAAATTTGGTTTGGTAAAAATCAACTCACTCCATAAGAAAGTCAACAATACTGTGAAGGACAGTCCAGAATCCTGTTTTTAAATGCTCATATAATAATTCTATTTTAATCACTTTGAAAAGTAATATCAATGGTTCCACATTAACCTTATAACATACATCATACAATGCGACAGAAGTCAAACAATTATTGGAACGTTTTATTTTGCTTTACCGTACACAAGTCAGAGTATTCCACAAGAGCACACTTTGGTTGCATGTCATGATGAATGTATAGAAAATGTAGACGAAATGGGCACCTCCACTGATTGCTTTTTTTCATAAATAAAAAGCACATTAATGAGAACAAGAAAGAAAGCAGCACCTGAAGCCTGTGACATTTGTAACTAAGTGTTGGTACCAGAACGGTCTAACTGGGTAAGTTCTACTAAGAGGTGCAACAACCACGCCAGGTTTTGCCTTCAAGAGACAGCCTCGTCTGGGCTTCCAGTCCCGTTCTTCCCGATGGTAAGGGGCCCATCAGTCCTTCCGGCGCCCTAGACTTTGGAGAGCAGACCTGACTCTGGAGCACTGGCTTTAATTAGATTCTGGACGTCCTTGAACTTCGGATGGTCTTTGTCAGCCACCAGCTGCAGCAGAACGGCCTCACTTGTGGTAACTATGATTCCAGTTCGAGCAAGACGCTTACAAAGAAAAAAAGACAAAGAAAGACGTGAGCGTGAGAAAGAACAGCCTTTTATTAAAAACAGTATAGGTACGGGGGGCCACAGTAATTAGTATTTATCGGCGTAGTGGTGATGCACTGGACTGCTAACTGCTAAAGACAGGGCTTTCGATCCTGTAGAGCTACAGTCTCAGAAACCGACAGGGGCAGTTTCACCCTGTCCTAGTGAGGTGGTTTTTTTTTTTCACCCTTATTATAAAACTACAGCAGTCCCTGCCCACACTATGAAATTCAGTGACAGGGTTGGATTTCAAATTAGCCACACTACAAACCTATTATGATTATCCCCAGCAGCTAAAACAGGAACTGAAAATGAAAACAAGCGGTCGTCTAGACAATGACGGAGAGGTGCTGGGGGTGGGAGGGTCATCGAAACGAGAGACGACAGCAGTGTGAGGTGCGGGACGGAAGGGTGTGATCTCTGAACAGGTTGACACTTTTAATTGCTGCTCTTTCTTAACTGCTGCTTTGCACATTGCAGCTCCACACCACCATTCCCTTTTGAATGCATTATCTTTCTGAATGCATTAAAGTCCTTTGCTTCAGTTCCTATTATTAACATACCTGTAAGTTGCTTTTTCCCACCTTTCTCCCCTCAGAAGGGTAACTGAGAAATGAGATCGGGCTGTGTGTGAATGCTTACCATTCCTGGTATTGAGGAGTTATTTATTAAGCCACTAATAAATAAAAACATCAGAAGAGGACGAATGCTTTGAAGGTTTAATTAACTATAGAGATTGTTTCCATCAATGTCTACTGTTATCCAATTTCATAAGTTGTGACTATATAGCTGCATTAAAGCTACCGAATGAACTCAAATGAGCATTCCTGGTTTTTTGTTTTTCCTGCCCCAATGCCTGACACACACTGTGCAATTCCTTCCTAGAGGTAAGAGTGTTCTTCCTAGACGTCATGGGTGGAAGAAAACAGCCTCATTTGAGGTTTAAAAATGTGTCCCTGGATAATAAGAGAACCACCCTTAAAACTTTAACATGAATATACCTGCCAAACCAGATTCACTGCCATCACGTTCATTCTGAGTTACGGGACCCGGGAGGATGGAGTAGAACTGTCCCTGTGAGGTTCTGACAGTACCTTTTTATGGGAGTAGAAAGCTTATCTCTCTCCTGTAGAGTGGCTGCTGGTATCAAACTGCTGACCTTGTGGTTAGCTGCCCAGCATGTATCTCGCTCACTACATCAACAGGGCTTCTCTAGTTTAAAACCAACAGCATACAAAACTTATGGTTTGGGTAAATTCGATGGCGGATCAAAGACCCCTTGCTAAATAAATCCAGCAAAATCAGAAACCCCAACCCACTGCCATCAGGTCACTCGCAGTGACCCTGTGAGACAAAGCACAGCTCCACATTGCTTCGGAGGCGGCAAATCTTTTTGTTGTTGTTTTTAATATTGTAAAAGTTTTATTGACAGATCTCACACAATCTATCTGTCCACATCCAATGCTGTTGTTCAATCCCATCGAGCGGAGTGAGATACTCATCAGCGCTATCAGCTCCCCTTTCCTCCTGAGACTGCAAACCTTGTTCGGAACAGCACGGTCACGCACGGTCACGTCGTTCTCCCAGAGTGGCTAGTGGAAAGGACCCACCGACCTGGTAGCTGGCCCAATGGCTTAGCTCACTGTGTGCCACCTCGGGGTCCCTAATCGTCATAGAGGAGGAGAGGAATTTTAAGATGGAGGGGGGGAAAAGGAAAAGACAGAGACAGGTGGGGAAGGAGCAGGGCAAAGCAGCGATGGGAAAGGAAGTATTCATACTCCTGACATACACGGCAAGAACCTGGGAGGTGGGAGGAGGTCTCAAACTTATTCTACAAATAACCCACCAAGAGAACCAGGGAAAAGGAGGATGCTGCAGACAAAAAATGGGGTTCGTTTCCTCTGAAAGAAAGAATCGCAGGGATGGCCAGGATATCACCATGTCTCGGTACTGGTGCTACATCTTCCATCAGATAGGTGCACACGTGCAAACCTACTCACTTCACACGGTCGGGCCCTTCGTTCTTTCCCCCGAGGATGTAGAAGGAAGCTTATCAGAAAACCAGGATGGAGCATGACCTCCAGGTCAGGAAAAGGTGCAGTGCCACTGACAGAACCCCACGAAACAAGGAAGCAATAGCTGGTTGTTCTGATCCACATACCTAAACATGCGGGACACTTTGATCCACTGCCGCCGGGTCAATGCCAACTCACAGCGAGGCTCTCGGACAAAGAAGAACTGCTCCTTCGGGTTTCTGAGACTACATGTTGAGCACACAGCCGCATCTTTTCTCCCAAAACACGGAAGGGAGAAGTGGACAATGCAAGGATACCAGTGCCACGTCTGTTCTGACAAACACCAGGACTCGTTTATCTCTGGGCTTCTAGGAATACATCTATAAGCCCTAGTTCCTCGCTCCTTGCTGTTTCCTTGACTTCTGGCTGTAATATCAAAACCCGCATGTGCTATCAAGTTGATTGACTCACAGCACCTCTACATGACGAGAGAACCACCCATGACTTTCCTACAGCCTTCAGAGGAGAAGGTCGTGAAGGCGTTTCAATCTTTTGAAGGGCGCTGACCACGTAAGACACTCTGCCACCACCAGGGCTGCTTAGCAACTCTGAAGGGCCTGTGTGTGGCGGGCCTTCTTCAGACAGAGGAAAAGAATCTATACAAGACTATCTAGAGACCCGTTGTATCTAGGTGACACAGAAGAGCCAGTCTACAGACGCACATCAAAGGCAGCCTCCAGCTTTTGCCCTACCCTCCTCCTCCTCACTGCTCCTTGTTGAATAAGCGGATTTCAAAGATCCATACTGAACCTGAATCATGGACTCCAAATGTCTGTGAAAGCGCTTCATCATCTCCTCAGATGTCAACAAGCCTGAGAGCTCACTAATTTTTCTAGTTCCTTAGGAGGCAGGAAGGAGAAAAGATTGCTCCCATGTTTAAGAAAGAAGCCATTGTAAAAAGGCCACTTTCCCCGGCCTTATTCTGACCAGGGCCTGGTCCTATCCACACTAACAATCCTCAAAGATGCTGAGAATCAAGCCACAGTGGTCTCCTCTTGCCCCAGAAATCCATTTGGCAAACTGAAAGCTTAGGGTTGCTTAGCTTCAAGATTGGAATGTGGCCCATATGGACTGGGTTTCAACATCACGTGGCCAAGAACCCATGTGAGAGAAAAGCATGGCTCAGCAAAAAATGCAAACGAGGAGATCTGGCTCCTAGACCTTCCCGTCGGCCTACCTGCACCAGCTTGAGGAGAGTCTGAGGGGCCGAACAACAGAGCAGATTCCTGCCACCACTCTAAGCGAGGACAGTGCCTATATGTTGGTCCTAAACGCCGCCCTTGCTCTCCTGACTGAAAAGGGAGTAACTAATACCCTGTTTAAGGCACATGGGCACACATCTGAACAGGCTTCCAGAGGTGTTCCATTACCACACACATCCAGTGCACTGGGCCAAGCCAGAGGAAAGCGTGCTCTGACCTTCAACCCACACGTGGAAGAGCACCAAGCCAGAGGGCCAGGAAGGAAAAACAGCAAGCCTAAGGAATCTCCAAGAAGTACTACGAACTCCCCAGAAGCACAAGGGCATCAAGAGAGAGTTTTATTCTTTTCTTTCTTCATTTCCTCTACAATTGCTAGTTGAAACAAAGAATGCCCGGCACGTGGTAGACGCTCAAAAGTTGTTGAAAAAAGCACACACCATAGACCCTGGCGCAGCAACAGTTCCGATGATGAGAACAATAAATCTGACAATGCAGCAATCTTAGTAGGCCAGGTCAGTCCAAGGAATAATCTTGGATTGTGTTCTGAACAGAAAAAAACGAAGAAGTGGTGGCTGCATTGCTGTTTAAATTTCCATCATGGAATCAAAGAGAAAATGGAATGCTGTTCTCAATATTTTAAGTCAGGACGTTCTAATCACCTTTAAAAAAAATAAATAAGAGGGGAAAGAATAATTTGGCAAGTTTCTCTTACTACCACTTGACCTAATCTATAATTCTTTTTATTTATTTAGTTTTCCTTTCCAAAGGAAATGCTGGTTGCTCTCCAAACCAAACCAAACCAAACCAAACCAAACCAAACCACACTCACTGCCATCGAGCCAATTCCCCCTCCTAGCTACCAAAGCACCGAGAAGAACGGCTCCTTTGGGTCTCTGAGGCTGCAAATCTTTACGGGGACAAAACGCCCCATCTTTCGTCTTAGGAGTGAGGAACAGGCGATGGGTCAGGACTGGTAACATCTCGGTTAGCAGCTCAATTCCTAACCCACTATGCCATCAGGGTTTCAGCTGGTTACTGTCCTAAACAAACACACAGAAGTGATGGAAAACCCAAGCTCATTGCCAAGTGGGTCTGGACTCACGGTGACTCTACAGGATGCAGAACTCTCCTGTGGGCTTCTGAAGCTGTAAATCTCAGAGAAGCAGAAAGTCTCACCGCTCCCCTGTGTGGGTCACTGGAGAGGCCCCTCAAAATATGCCCAGAGAGTTGATCCCTCCCTTCCCCAGATCTCTCAGGTGTAAAGCCCTGGTGGCATAGTGGGTTATGCATGGTGGACCACTCACCCTCGGTCAGTCCTTTGAACCCACCAGCAGCAGTGGCGGAGAAAGATGAGACACTCACTCCCATAAAGACTAATAGTCTCGAGACCCCCAGGGCAGTGGTACCCTGTCCTAGAGGTGCCGGGAGTCTGAGTTGACTCCCTGGCAGTGAGTCTGATTTGGTGAGTCCCAAGGGACTCTTAGAAGAAGGCTTTCATATTCCTGTTAAGACTATATTCGTGAAGACAAGAATTATTTCTTTCAAAGTTTCTAACTAATAAGTTAAGTGTTTAGTGTGTTCTGTAGTATTCTCATTTAGTCCTCACAACAACCCTATGACGGCGAGTTTGATTTCCATTTCAACAAAGACTAATCTGAAGTGGAAGGTTAGGTCGCTTGTTCAAGGACACGAATGCATGAACCTGCCATCCGAATCACTGAGATTATACACTGCCTCTCAAAAGATGAGCTACCGATGGGAAGCAGCTGCCTTTGCTTTCTCCGAGTCTTGTGGAAAGATAGAATTACCAGTAATCGAAATTTTCTGTGATGACTGTCACACTAAAAGACAGGTCTAATAAATTATATGAATGCAGAAAAAACATCCTTGACATTTCTTTATAAGCAAGAAAGGCAATTATTTTGTGCATATGTTTTTAGCTTCTTTTACATCCTTGGAAATACTTTAAGTTCTGGAGCTCTGCGTTACAATTAAGGTTATCTGAAGGACAACAGATCCGCTTGCTGAGAGAGTGAGGACCTGCCATGGGAAGTGTTTAAAATCAGGCTGCTAGAGAAACTCACCAAGTGGAGCTGTTGAACTAACGCCCTTCCTTTAGAATGGGTTAAAAACCTTTGCAGAGATTGGAAGTAGCAATACTTTACTTAGTAGCTAGCTACTAGGAAGGTGTCAATACTTCTAATGGATTTGGCAATAGGTTTTAAAAATAGTAAAACGATTTCTACCTATAATCCAATAATAGGATTCACTGCTTCAGAAATACCAGAGAAGGGAAGACCAACAGAACTTCAACTGCCTTCCCCATCAGCCCTGCTCCTACCGGTCTTCACTCTGCTTCTTTTTCCAGACTCGCTGTGAGTCAGCGTCGACTCCATGACAGTGAGTTTTTGAGTTTGAGCCTTGCTCTACCTTATGACCAAAGGAACATGCAGGCTAAATGGAAGACAATCTATATTTCCCATTGTTATTAAAAACAGAACAGTTAAGGAACTCAGTTTTTAATCTGAAATTCTCTTAGGAGGCCAGGTAGCATAGTGGTTATGAGTTGGGCTGCGATCTGCACAGTCGGCAGTTGGAAACCACTAGCCATTCATTGTGAGAATGACGAGACTGCTGACTCCCATAAACAGTTATACAGCCTCAGAAACTCACAGGGCAGTCCTATCCTGTTCTATGGCATCACTAGGAGTCAGCATCGAACCCGTGGCAGTAAGTTTTTTTTTTTGAACTATTTAACTCTAGGCCTCTTAGAATACTGTTATAGTTCATGAATAAAACTACAGGGAAGTTATAAAATAAGATGTATAGGAGGTTTTGAGGCTTTACTAATTCAAAAGAGAGTGCAAGAATTAAACTCGGATACCATTCTGGAAATTAATGAGTCATGTATGGTCAACCTAAGCACAAATTAAAGAAGTAAACCTGCTATTGCTGAAAAGCAAGAAATGTTCTTTAAATTTATTAGGTAAACTTAAATGATTTACTTTAAGGCCGGTCAGTTACCTCAAGAGCAAACATCCGATCCATCATGCTTCTTGATGAGGTGGCATCAGCAACAATATGAACCTCAATCCCGCGGCCGACTAGCTCCAGAGCCGTTTGCTGGATGCACACATGAGTCTAGCAGCAAAGTGAAGAATCATACACAGTAAGTGGAAAGTACTCTACAAATTCCACTGCTGTGAAAAAGCAAAACCAACATTACGAATTTAATGGCCTTGTCCTAGACCAGTTTCCAACATGGATGATGCTGTGGGGCGAGAACTCGGGGGGGGG
>NW_022111373.1:11801484-11815843 GCF_000313985.2 Echinops telfairi
GACCTACACTTTATCCTGGACTATGGGCTAGAGTACAGAATCTTTTAGTTCTTTTCTGACACAGGGATGGAAGACCAAAGACGTTTGGGAACCTATGTTCTAGACCTACCCTTGCCTCTAGGGAACTAGGAGGAGATGTGCATACACCAACATCTCTGACCTGGGTTTACTCATTTTTAACGTCAGGAATGAGGTTTCATCAATGTTGAGCATATTCTTAGAACACTGGGAGAATGTTTTAGGATTTTCATCTGGATCACCTGTATGATTTTCATGTCACCCAGGCTGCTGCTACCACTCAGTATCAGTGGCACTTCCATTTGAGTTTACTTCTACCTGCACACCAAGCACCAATCCTACATAATGATTTTACAGTACTGCAGAATGAGGAAACAGAGGAAGAACCCAGGCATCAATAGGGAAGGGAAGGCAACCTACAAGTAATTTGCACCACACCACAAAGGGCCAAACTCACTGTCTTCAAGTCCATGTCGACTCACAGCCACCTGCAGGGCAGGCTGCCCCAGGAGTTCCCTGCAGTCCCGAGGCCTGTAACTGCGTGTGGGAGTAGAACGCCCTACCGCTCTTCCTCACACCTGTTGGTGATCTCACTGCTGGGCTTGCGGATAGCAGCCCAACGAGTAACCACTACACCTCCAGGGCCCTTAATTTGCAACACACGCAAAAGAATATCCAGCTTATATCACCAGTAAATGCATTACACAGATTCCATCTTTATAAGTACCAACTTGTACCAATTCATTAACAAAGAATATAGAGTAAAAACATGCTTCTATAATAACTTGTTAATAGAATCAGCGAATGTATATTTTATTAACACGATAACGCCAACTTTAAACTTCAGAGGGAAAAAAGCTTTGGAAAATAATCAATGGATGGCTCATTAAAATTAGCATTGGAGGACTGTTCAAGGATAATTCTGATTAAACATGCGAGCCAGTAATGATAAACATGCAAAAAATGTGCAAAAGTCAGCAACAGCATTTGGTAGATTGTATGTATGCAAATAGGCTTCCTCTATATTCTCATGATTGAAATCAAAATGTACTAACACTTACTGTACACTTTACACCTGAGGCCACACATACGGTTTTCCACTACTGAAAGCTATGTACTATTGTGAATTATTTAATATAGCTCTTCTACCCATCGTCTTTGCTACTCCCACCCAACAACTTTCCTATTCTGATAGGTCGAGGTAGGAAGGTTTGGGGGAAATTCTGATTGGATTCTATGATCCAGCTGTGAGTGACTGTTCACAGGGTTAACTGTGACTGCTATCTTGCTGGGTATAAAGTCAGCCATCTCAAGGTCGGAGTAGGGGATCTCACTAACAGCAAGAGAGAAGAGGAGTACGCACGTCCTTTGGGGCAGGGAGCTGGCACTTCATTGAGGGAAGTAGGTTTGCTGACCCACAGAGCTGGAGCTGAAGGTCTTTAGGCAGAGGCTCACAGTAGATGGCATGCCCTTAGGCATGTACTATTGGCAGCATAAAAAAGGTTTGACATATGGCAACTATACCCTGATCATTTCTCACCTGAATTGTAACCTGTTAATTTTCCTAATAAAATTCAGAATCATGAATACCCCATGTGAGTTCTGGGGGGCCACTGCAATGAATAAATTATTAAACCCAAGTTTAAAAGTTGAAAGTGCTATGGGAGACAGAGAGCTACTAGAATGAAATCTATCAAAGCAGCATAGACCAGTGGTTCTCAACCTTCCTAATGCCATGAACCTTTAAGACAGCTCCTCGTGTTCTGGTGAGCCCCCCACCATAAAATTATTTTCGTTACTACTTCATCGCTGTAATTTTGCTACTGTTATGAATCGGGTGACCCCTGTGAGAGGGTCATATGACCCCCAAAGGGGTCTCGACCCACAGGTTGAGAACTGCTGGCAGAGACATAATACTAAATATACATAAAATTATTATTTTGACTTCATGATTTTTATTTTTGTTCAAATTTGTCTTCAATCTTAGGCTAATAGTTACTTAAAAGCTAGGATAAATTACCTAGAATTTGTCTATGTCAAGGGTTCTCAACCTTCCTAATGCCATGACCCTTTAATACAGTTCCTCATGTCGTGGTGACCCCAAATGTGGGCATCTCTGCATGTGGGTGGGCCCATCCTGAGATAACAGAGGAGTGGTGTCTCGGTTCCTAAGACCATCGGAAATATGGTCTTAGGCGACCCCTGTGATAGGGTGGTTTGACCCCCAAAGGGGTCGCAACCCACAGGTTGAGAACGGCTGGTCTATGTTAAAAAACACAAATACAAAATCAATCTAAATCCTTATTAGGAGTCCATGAGGATTTTTACTTCCCTTGAAGACAGACACCATGTACACAAGTGGAAAACAGTATACTACTTGCTTTTAGGGTTGTAGTACAAAAGCATAACCAAAGCCAAACTCTATTCGACATATATAATAATGCCTTTGGTGAAAATGTGTTCAAAATAGTGGTTAAAATGTAGAGTCCCAGAACTAATGAGTTAGACTCGGATCTCGCTGTAGACCTTGTCAGTGCTAGGGGCTTGGTCACTGTGCCTGTTTCTTCATCCATAAATGGGGAGACTGAGAGCACTTAGCAAACTGAGTTGTGAGGATTTAAGGAGTTAAAAAAATGTTCAGACCAGTGCTGGGCAAATAGTCAACACCACTAAGTAGTCAATTTTTCATCATTTTTTATCACTCAAATGTTATTCCCTATATATTCTGGAAACACAAATTTTCCCACGAGTGCTTATCAAATCCAAAACAGTAAAAGTACTTACTTCTACTCCAAATAATACAACACTTCTGACTCCAGGGATCTCCGCTAAGGCAGCTTCCACTTCTGGTAATACCATCGAAAACTTGGTCTTTGGAAGCACCAGTTTCACACCTGTTAAATCAATTTCTTGAACAGTGCTGCCAAGACCTTTAGGATACTGTTCTGTTACAATAACTGGGATTCCTAAAATGCGAGCTCCTTGCAACTGCAAAAGCAACCAAAGGGAACACAATTAGCACATGGATATCTATAAATGTGTATTATGCTTCAGCAAAGGGAGACAAACAAGCAAACTTACCAATCTTTGTCCCACACTAATAATATCCCCAAAATACTTGATGGCTGGTCGGAACCTTTCCTGCATGTCACAGCAGAAAAACACAGTGCTCGAAGGTGTAAGATTTCCCAGAGTGGTGAGCTGTGGGAAGAAGAGAAATAAAAAGACTCAGCACACGTTATACAATGATATTTATTTTCAGTGGGAGCCAATAAAGGAAAATGTTCCTACTAGTTAATTTGCTTATTCAATTTTTACAATTCTTTCCCCAAATGGTCTGAATTGCAAGGAGAAAAAGGATTCACAAGGAAGCGCACAGAACTGCTAAGGAAAATGGAAAATTAGGATCTATACCAACATTACTTTGGTGAGTAGTGACTAGGATCTGGAAACCTTGTAAGCAGCCATCAAAGATCAACCTATTCGTCTTTTTCCATCCGGAACAATGAAAAGTCAGAAAAAAATAGAGAAACGTGGGAACAATCAGTCCAAAGGGCTACAGGACCACATAGCCTCAGTGTTCCCTCCCCATCATGGTGGATCGTGGCTGCAGAACCAAGTAATTGCCAATGAGGGCGCTGAGTTATTGTTTTTCCTGAAAAGGGAGCGGGAGGCCAAATAAGTTTGGGAACATTGGACCTAGATTAACTAGATGTCCCGACAGCTCTGAAAACGATGCATTAGGTAGGTGGTTCAGGCAAGAATGGGAGAAAAATGTGGAGCAAAACATTATCAGGAGAAAAAAATGCCAGCTGTGAGGAAGGCCCAGGACAAGGCAGTGCTCCTTCCGCTGTCCATGGGGTCCCTGTCACCCCAAACAACTCGGTGGCCTTGACAACATCGGGTCAGGGGTGGCGGCACTTTGTGTCTAGAACTGAGAGCCCCGGAACCAACGTTCAGGCAAACAAAAGACAAGTGGAGAAGGTGAACAGTCACACGCGGGACATTTCACTGCTCAGAACAAACAACATTTGGGACCAAAAGAGGGCGCTTGCCACGGGACATAGTTCAGAAGGCGGGACTACGGAGAAATACAAGCAAGCACTAGGATGAGCATTGTTGATGTGGCGGGGATGGTAATCAGTGAAGGAAACAAAGGGTCTAATGTGTTAGATGTAAACTGGTAAGGTCCGTAAACCACCATCTAAATCAGGATAAAAAAGGTTATTTTTTAAAAAGCAACAATAAAGAAATAGTTTAAGAAATAGTAATGTTTTTTGGCAAATATTTCTAGCCAATTAAACTGACATCTGTATATGTTCTCAAAGACTTTGCAATTATCAAAGGAAAAATATTCATGATATAATACAAATAAAACACCGCAGTTCAATAGCCTTTCAATCTTGTAAAAAACAAACAAAAATGTAAAGCATATATGTTCATGATATTTACACAGAAGTGGTAAAATTGTTAGTAAATTTTTTCACAATGCCTTCTTCCAAGTATTAAAGACAAAACATGTATTTGCTTTAATAATAAAAAAAAAATTACAATAGTAGAAGGGGCTAAAAGATGACCACATGCCTCTGGTAGTAGAGTAGCTTACAAGTAAGCTGGAATTTAAAATAATCTGTGGCCCAGACGATGGAATATAAAGCTAAAACACAGAGACAAATCCAGAATAAATTCAGAATCATCACTATCATCTAGATAGGTTCTAAGGATGGTCCAAACGACCAACTTGCTGGCCTGCTAACCTACGGTTAAGAGGTTCCGACAGGCACCTTGGAAGAAAGGTCTGGTGGCCAACTTCTGAAAAACCAGCCACTGAAAACGTTAAGTTCTTCTCTGACATGGAGTCACCCTGTCAAATGGGACAAGGTCATTGGTTTCGTTTCAAGCACTTTCTTTTTTTTTTTTTAACTGACTTGGGTGAAAGTTCAGAGAATAAATCCGTTTTCCATTCCACAATGCATGCACATTTGTTTCATGTCACTGATTACAACCCTCAGAAAGAAACAGCGCTCTTTCCCCTTCCTTCCTGGGTTTCCTGTGCCCATTCATCCCTCATTCCTGTCCCTTCCTGCTTTCTAAGCTTTGTCACGGAACAGCTGCCGCTCTTCTGGACTCGTATGATTGAGTGTTCTAAGGAATGTAGACCTTCCTAATATTACTGATCACCTTCCAGGCCAATGGCTGAAAGCTGCTCCACAGGAGTGAGTTCAGTTCTAGGCTTGAAGGGTGTCTACGGTCAGCAGCTCGAAGGTTCCAGCAACTCTGACTTAAAGACAACTCCCCTTTGCCCTTGACAGCATGCAATTTTGTCCTTACTTGAAAATGATCAAACCAACCCGTACCAGCAACAACGCTTCATCACAACTACCTGCACATGTGTGCAGCTTTTAAATCACGGAAAAGGCTTTGGGCCCTGGGGGCAGTGAGTTCAATGTTAAATTGCTTCCTGGAAGGTCACCAGTTCAAATCCACCCAGTCGCTGTGCGGGAGAAACCCATAAAGATTTGCAGCCTCAAAGTCCCTATGTAGTTCTACCTGCCAAGGAGGGTCGCTAGGAGTGGAAATCAACGCAAAGGCGATGTGGAGGTAGGTAACCCCAATGAAGTTAAGTGACTTGGTCATAATGACCCTTCTATTCATTGCCTTTGTAAGCCCGCCAAGAGACTGGGTGAGAGCATGCAAACAAGGTACGGTTGGCTGTAAGGAGGAGATTGGTCAGCTTTACCATCTCACTAGAGCAGTGTGCTCCACCTTCCTAATGCCGCGACCCTTTAATACAGTTCATGTTGTGGTGATCCCCAAACCATAACATTATTTTCGTTGCTACTTCATAACTGTAATTTTGCTACTATTATAACTGTAATTTTGCTACTATTATGAATCGGGTGACCCCTGGGAAAGGGTCCCAAAGGGGTCGCGACCCACAGGTTGAGAACCGCTGCACTGGATGTAAGCATGCCATCGCAGAAGCAGGAAGAAAAGAATCCCAAACCCAGAAAAGGAAGCGGCACTTGTTTGGTTCACTGCTTGGAGAAATGGCTGCAGAGAACATGAGACAGAGCAGCAGGCCTCCCGGCTGACAGGACAGGTAAAGCTGAGTGCCTTTGTGCACGAGGCTGGCCTGGCTTCCAGAGTGGAGTGCTCTGTGGACACTGATCAGTGCCAAAGGAACTTTATAACCCTTGGCCTGGCAGGGCAGATGCCAAGGGATCATGTGACAAAGAAGCCTAGGACCTGAAGGAAACATGCCTGCAAC
This sequence comes from Echinops telfairi, assembly GCF_000313985.2. Classification (NCBI taxonomy): domain Eukaryota; kingdom Metazoa; phylum Chordata; class Mammalia; order Afrosoricida; family Tenrecidae; genus Echinops; species Echinops telfairi. Next base: position 11,807,774 of record NW_022111373.1, read on the forward strand.
ATGGCTGAAAGGCTTTGCTACTGACAAAAGGGCAGCATCCGAAAATTCTCTGATCCTGGCTTGGTGTAACCTGTGAACTCCCCTAAAATTACCTCCTGGTTGTCTGTGAGTTCTGTGTGGCCACTTTCACAGGCAGAGCAGCAGGGTGTCATGGGTGGGATGGGTGGTGTCAGAACAGAGTAGAGAAGGTTGGAGGGTGGAGGCATGTCTGACCTCTGCCTCACTCAATTCTGCTCTTCCTGGGTGGAGTCAGAGATCAGGCCTGGCCTCCACGCCATTTCTCCCAAACACCAAATAAGCCCACTGTCATCGAGTTGATTCTGACTCATATATAAGCTCAAAAACCAAACGCACTGCCACGGAGTGGATTCCGGCTCATCATATAGGTTTCTGATCTTCATAGGAGCAGCCAGTCTCATGTTTCTCCCAGGGAGTGGCTGATGTTGGGTTAGAACTGCTGACTTTGTAGTTAGCAGCTCAGTGCCTAACCCATTACAACAGGAGCCATCTGCACCGATTCTGACTCACTTAAAAGACACAGTTAGGAATGGATCTTGTCATAACCCCCACAGACTCCCTGTATATAACTTATAAGCTGGGAAAACTCCACCAATCCCAATATCCTGATTAAGAAAATGTTCAACTATTTCAGAAGGATTACAATATAAAAGGATCAATGATGTTTTCAAGTTGGGTATTTCAAGGACTAAAACCTTTCCTACTAAGAAATGCTGTCTATTCCGAGAGATGGTCTGCCAGGGTTCGTGTTGCCTGGTGATTCCAGGTGCTGCATGTCAGCTGTTGGGAATCCTGTTCTGGGCAGGGGATGGTTGTCACAGAAGCCACAAAATGAGGTCAGAAAACGCTGACCACATGACAATCCTCACCACAAAATCTTTCCAGAATGGGACTCATCAATGACACCCTCCCAGTAAATGAGGCAAGAAACCCATCAACTCAGTGTCAAAGCCTACTGTATGAAGAAGGTCTGACTACCATCCGGTAAACGACAAATGCGCTACCTCCCCACCCTCCTTGGGTTATACTTAGTGATCTGCTTTCTAAGAATATAGACAGAGGTGGGGTGGGAAAGATAGCCTCACATGGAGAAATGTGGGTTCGATGATGTCATCTTGATGGTACAAACTATCTTGATAGGATATGATGAAGATGACCTCTCACCTTCCTCTCAAAATACCACCACCCAGGCTAACCAGGAGAAGACCGCCAGACACCTGCAAGCTGAGCAATTCTACCAAAACAGCTGACCACAGGACCCATCCAAAGTGTCAGGAGCCCCAAACACAAACCAACCAACAAGGGAAGTCTGAGAAACTGTCCCAGCCCAGAGACATGACAACTGAATGGTAATGTGGTGTCCTGAGCAGAACTCTGGAAGAACAGGCACTGGATACCTTGGGTTCAACGGGTGACATCTGCATAAGGATGGAGCTTAGTTGATAGCAATGTATCAGGGCTGGTACCTTACTTATGACAAAGGCACCACAGAAACTTAAGATGATTAACAATAAAGGACGAGCGTGCTCGTAGAGAGGAACTCTCTCTTTGCAACTTTGCTGCCGATCTTTTTTATAAAGAAAGTGGGGGTGGGGCCCCTCCCCTGCAGGAGTTCTGAAGAAGATTCTACCTCATATATAATCTCCCTACCACAAAGAGGAGGCTTTGTGAGAACCAATTTTAAACACTCTCATGATGTGCAGCCACCACCACTGCTCACCTAAAATCCACATGAATCCCAACAGGCTGTTCCTGACATAGCAACTACAATTCAGGAATTTCTTCCATGTCGACTCAAGAATTTCTCTTAAACCCAACCATTACAGGTAACTAAAAACTCTCCCAGCGGGCAACCACAAGAGAGCCAACCGTTCTGCAGTACATGAATTTAAAGTGGGCTAGATGAAATACCACGGAGTAAAGGTATAGCAACTACAGAGCAACACAACTTGAAGAAGCCCGAGAGAATCCCATGTAAGAATACTTACACGTACACAGACACACCTGCACATATCTATGCTACCTATTTGTATCCCTAAAATACATACACGCAACACCTACATAGCGGAACTTATTAAAATGTAAAAAGTCCGTCACAGTCAATAGCTTCCTCAAACAAGAGTTTTAAGACAGAGAAGGGGAACATCCAGCCTTCGGGCCACACAAGGCCTGGCAAATCTTCAATATCAGCTAATATCACAGGCCTCACCAATTAAAAGCAGTTCCAGGGAGCCCATTAGGGTGAGTTAATTAAACATTTGACCAGTAGGGTCCATGACTGTTATAAATATCCAAAAGCCCCTTGGAAGAAAAGAAAAGAAAAACCAAAAGGTTCACCACTCCTGATTGAAGAGATAAACTGCAGAATAAATGTTTGTCCACTTTCGTAAGAATTGTCATAGCTGGGGTCTGATGTAGGGTTTCATACTCTGAGGTTGCTTTTTACCCCAAGACCCATTATTACCATGATCAAACAGTATTAAACTTGCTTGCTGCCCTGGGTATTCTGAACCACTGTCCACAGCAACTTCGGGACCAGCTAGGTCTCTGCCTTACCCTTTTCTCAGTCCCAATGACTACTAACGAAAGCTAAGTGATGGCCCAGTCACCACGCCTGTCCTCTCCATAAAGTAGTGCATGCTGCGTAGCCTGTGTACCCATAGTAATGTGAAATCATTGGAATTGTAAAAGTGACCTTTTCCAAATTTCAGTAGCCTATTACTTATAAAATGGGTCTAATCTGCTTGGTATAGAGTCTGGAAGGGGATCTGTTATGCTGTTATTTCATTCTGAAAGCATGTCTAAGGGAATCTGATAACCACAGCCCGGCTGGCTAGAAATAGAAAGCCAACCCCATACTGATACCACAGGGATTCTCAAGCTATAAATCTTCACGGAAGGATACGGCCATATCTTTTTTCTCACGGAACATCCGGTAGCTCACGGTTAGCTACCAGGGCTCTTATGCCATCGAGTCAGTTCTGACTCCTGGGGACCCTACAGGACAGGGTAGAACTGCCCCTGTAGTTTCCAAGACTGTAACTCTTTAGGGAAGCGCAAAGCCTCATCTTTCCCCTGTGGAATGGGGAAAGTGGTTTTGAACTGCTACCCGAGAGGTTGGCAGCCCAATGCGTAACCATTATGCCACCAGGATCCCAATTGCTCCATATAGGCTTGCTTTAAACAGACACCTGTGCCATGACCACCCCAAAAGACAAAGATCCCTGCTCAGTTCAATCAAGCGGTCACTGGACTTGGGGTCCATTATCAGTTTCACTAATTCCAGTCATATGAAATCAGGGCCAAGCCCTTTATCAGCTCTACATTTCAGGACTCATTATCTGTCTGAAAGGGTTGTTTTAAGGATTAAATGCCTTAGGGTACTATGATAACCTGCATATATGAAACATTATACACTGCGTTCTAAAACATAGCACACATATAAAACGTATTCTCTAATGAAATTAAAATGCCATTTACTATTAAGAACCCTCAAGAGATAAGCCTATGTTGAAACACTAATGTTGCCTAACTTACGTTCGCATAAACTGCAGGGTGAGGCAAATTATTCATACAGCGGATTTTTGGATGTCACACAGCTGGTCTCGGCATTTTCATTTAGGCTAGAAGAGATTATGTCACTCTTATTTTTTATGACATACTCTAGTCACCTATCGTAAACACACGCCCCCCTGGCATAATTTGCAACTACAGCGAATCAGGTAAAAGTACGGGGTCTCTAACTCCCAAAGAGCAGCCAGCTGTCTACACTCATCACTGGATCGGAGGCTTTCTCAGGACAGTACCTCAGACTGGGGTGCGCCTGCTGCTGGAGAAAGCCCAGGGGCACAATGACATCCGAGTCTGCACATAAGGAAGCAATTAGGGTTCCTCTTAGCTCTGGAAATGAAAGAAAAGCCATTCCAAATGTAGATCACAGCTCTCAGCCTCAACCACCATTTATTTACAGGTAGTCTCTAAGGTATTCCTCAGAGACAAAGAGGATATAATATTTTCTTTGGACATTAAGGCTTTTTTTTTTTTTAAAGACTCTCTCTCTCTCTCTCTCTCTCCTATCTAACCAATGCAAAAGAGACAATACCATGACCTCAGGATCCAGCTGTTTCTTCTCATGTCCGAGACAGCCTCCCCATACGGAAAACAGAGGGAGGAAATAGATGGTTTCCTTAGTCAGAGTTTCTCTGCACTCACTCATCCACTCGCTCTGCTCTGCTGTGGAAAAGGTCTTGTAATCAAAATTCACCACCTTCAAACCAGTTCGACCCCCCTGCTAATATTTCACACTTCCAGTCCCAGATACACTGACTCAGAACCACACCTGCACAAGAGTCCATAGATTCTGGTTCAACAGATCTGGAGTGGAAATGCAAATTCTCAGCCTGGCATGAACCAGTCCAATGATCTGCCTCACACCAGTGTGCCAGAGGGTGAACACACTCCTCTGCCCCTCTTCTTTCCACATCCTGCTTTCTCTCTGTGAACGCTATGAGCTCCTCGAGTTATGAAATGTCCACGGCTCGTTGAAAAAATAAAAACAAACAAACATCAAGAAAATGCTGGCTGGAGGGGAATCTTTCCCCAATTAACCATCTCAAGAAAAGGCCCAAATAACCCTCACAAAGAAGCCCTTCTGCCACATGAAGCCTTTTCCCCACGTCCAGAAGGAAAAATCCCTCTCCTGGGCTTCTTTCTCATAATGTTCATGTGCACCTCTCTCTTCTACTTAGCCTGGGCCTTACCTGGGGTCAGACTAGTGCTACACTGGTAGAGGTAGGATATCAAATGCAGTCATTTCCAGGGTTAAATCCAAAACGTGGGAATACTTTCTAAAAGATTAAAAACCGAACGTTTTCAAAGTGGCCTAAATTCCCACGTTATAATCACCTCATTCACATTCCATCCCTTGAGTCTCAAAATGCATCAGACTTCAAGCACCGGCAAAGCTACAGGCGTACAAGCCAGCATGAAACAGGAGCTACGTCGTCGTCTGCTACCTGGGCTGTCAGTAGATACTCAGTTACTTTACGATGACATTGTAAAGGTTACCACCATCTGCTAGGGGCAGTGGGATCTTCCAGATCAGTTCCCAGAGAACTTCTAACCACGGATGCAGGTTGGCTCAAGGGCACTTGAAATGAAAGGTCATTCACAATAGAAGTACAAAAAAGCACAAAAGCAAACCCAGATGCCTATGCAAATTAAGCATAAACTCTAGTATAAACAAGGGGGCTTCACAAAGTTTAAAATACCATTCAGTAGCTCTTCATCCTAGTTTCCCAGCAACTTTTTAAAGCCCCCACATATGGGAGCCTGGGCCCACAGAGGTTTGTTTAAACAGTGGATGGCATGTGGCCAGACCCACACCTATTGCCTCGAACTCACTGATGGGCCACATGTCTTGTCAAGTGGTAAGCACCTCTTCTAAGGAGCAATGAGCAACACCAAGACAAATGACACTACACCATCACTGTTGGAGGTTTTCCATACTGCTCCAATCGCCTCATTAAGCACAGAAAGAACCCACGAACACTACGGTGTGCTCTAAGTGTGGCCCTGCACGCACACCGCTAGCTTCTTCATTGCACAGCTATGGAACTTAGGGAAATTTCCTAACATCTCTGCCTCTATATGCCCTTCTCTTGTGCCAAATGAAAGAGGGGATTTACTAGGTGAGGAATATGAACTGGGTGTTACCCATACTCATTCCCCCTATGCCAGGCTCTGAAAGTTGCCACTCAAATGTATGTGGAATGAACTCCATGATCTCGTCTAGCTAGAAACTGTTCACGTCTTGAGGATGATAAAGGTTCTCAACTCACTGCCATCAAGTCCATCCTCACTCACAGTGACCTTGTAAGACCGCGTAGAACTGGGCCTGTGGGTTTATGAGGCTGAGTATTTATGAGAGTTAAACGCTTCCTCTTTCTCCCAAGGAGCAGCTGATGGTTTTAAACTGCTGACTTCTCAGTTAGCAGCCCAATGTACAATGCACTCTGCCACCAGTGTTCCTATGAGACAGCTCCGTTTTCAAAAATACTATAAAGTAGGGGGGAGGAGAAACATCTTTCCTTTCTTGGTCTTAGTATATGCATTAGATCATGACCAACTCCACATTTCTCTGGTGGTCCTGTTGGGTAAGTGCTAGCTGCCAGGGGGCTAGTTCAAGCCCACCAGCTGCTCTGAGAGCAAAGGATGAAGCTGTCTGCTCCCATCCACCCTTTGAGGGTTGCTATGAGTTGGAATTGATGAGATGGCAGTGGGAATCTGGAAGAAATGTTAGCTGAAGAAAGGCAATGACATATGACAAGACAGGGTAGAACAGCCCCTTTGAGTTTCCGAGACTTTACCTGTTTTATGGGAGTAGACACCCTTTTTCCTCCCTTGGAGAGGCTGGGTATTCCATCTGACTGCTGACCTTGTGGTTAGCAGCTCAAGGTCTGGCCCACTACACCACCAGGGCCCCTTATGACTTCTTAGAGATAATATAAAAGGAAAACACTTTATATAATTTAAAATACATAAAATGCCTAAAATTTCTTGGAATAATGAAAAAAATAAACCATTTTTAAAGGGATGATATAGAATGTGAGCCAATTTCACCATAAAAAAAAGGATTAACTGGGAATTCTCTTCTACATCAAAGTTAATACTTCTAAAGCCACAAGTTATTTAAATCACATGTCTTTTAAGACCAAACAAGACATTTCAACTATATATATTTACAAATGTTTCTTGAACACTTAACTTAGAAGAGTTCTCAGACCAAGGCCTACAACAAACTGCCTTGGAAAGAAATTTTTCAGAATGAAAAATCATCTTAAAAACAAAATTCCTAACACATGTGGGGAGTCGGTGTGGGTACCAGTTTGTCCCAGGATTGTCTTGGGTAGCACACAGCCCACTTTCACCTGTTAACCCTAACAGGAAATGCTTCACAAAGAAGTTGCAACCTCAGTATAACGTTTTGATCTCTAAGTTAGAATTCGACTCTGTCTTTATAAACAGAAAGGGGCATCCAATTCGGTGAGTTCTTTGACAATGATAATCTAAAGAGACCCACAAGGCAGGCTGCAAAAATACCAGCCATGAAACCGGGAAATGGTGAGCACCTGGAGCAGCAGAGCCCATTCGAGGTTCTCAGAGATCGCAGGTCTGCCCTTAGCTCTGAAGGTCCACGAAGCAGTCTCACAGCCTTGTCCTCTGAGCAAGGAACTTTCCTCCAGTTAAAAAACATGCTTTGCACACGGGTTCTAACACCACAGAAGACAAAGCTAATTCTGCAGCAGACTACACAGCTCAAACGAAAACTAGGGAATAATCCTCAGGTTATGAGAGTTGAATATTAAAATCTCTTCTACCCTAGAGCCCACACTTCAGTTTTTCATTTCAAGAAATGGTTTATCAGCTTCCCAGTGGAAGGGGGCTTGAACTGTTGAGATTCCGATCCGCGTTGTACTAGATCATAGCTACTAACGAATAAATAAAGCTATTAAATGATCCTCAAGTAGAATGACTTTCTCCACCAGCCTCACCAGGTACAACTTATATTCGATCTTTAAAAGGACACTGAAATCCTGGGGCCAAATGACTTTTTCAATGTAGGTGACACACAGGAGGGGGCGTCACAAAGTTCGTGGAATTTTCCCACGAACTTTGTGACGCGCCCTCCTATAATCAAGATATTGAATTGACAAGGCGGAGAGAAGTGAGTCCAAGGGCACCGGGAAAACAAGGGGAGGAAGGAGACTTGATTCCTAAAGTTTGTTTCTGCAAGGGGGGAAGGCATCCACTGCACAGTCCTGGGCTTACCCAAGAGGCTGAGTGAGCCCTGCTCTTGGCACCCAAAGCGGATGCGGGTAGCTGAGGACCGCGCGCACGTGGGGGTGTCAGCGGGCGCGGCGATCGGCGTGCAGGCCCACGCTCCTCCCCTGACCGAGGACGGCCGGTGACCGTCACCTTCGCCGGGCGCCTTCACCCAGCTGGCCCTGAGCCTAGCCAGAGGGGCGCGGCCCTTCCCACCCTGCCCGACTG
>NW_022111373.1:11816704-11832220 GCF_000313985.2 Echinops telfairi
ACCACCGTCCGCCTCTGCGCGCGCTGGCTGCTGAGCGCGTCGCCGCTGCACACTCCGCGCCGCCTGCAGGTGTCTTACCTCGGCTGGTCCGTTTGTTCTCGGCCTGGTGTTCTGGTCCTAGAAGGGTTGGAGTTGCCGTACGTCCATTTGGAGGAGAGTTCAAGGGTGCGCTTGGTTACAAAGACCGCCTGAAGTCTAGACAGATACACCGGAATGCGTGTTACCTGTAGGCTTTGTGTAGAGACAGTGTGCATGCAGATCCTTGGACTCGAGGCCCGAAGAAGAGCACTGGAACTGAATGTCCATTTAAAGCCATCTCAACCCAGACGTTCGTGTTGTAGTCTCAAGACGTTCGTGGTGTAGTCTCATTAATACTGGATGATAAAACCAATAAATCTAAACTCACTACCATCGGGCCGATTTTGACTCTTTTTGACCCTTAAAGGACAGGGTAGAAATGCCCCTGTAGGTTTCCAAGGCTAACTCTTTTTCCCGTTGAGCGACTGCTCACCTTGCAGCCCAAGGCGTAACCACTGAGGACCCTCTAGGTCAGGATAGCATGTTTAAAATAGCGTGTGGCCTAAAATAAAAATGGCTGCATTAGTTCTAAAAGCTTAATCTTTCACATACGAACGGGGCTTCAACGAATTCGCTGGACATGAAATGAAAGGATAATTGGATTTTCCCACCAACTTTTTGAAGCGTCCTATACATTCAAACCTGTTGCTTAGGAACCAGGTCTATTATTAAGGTTTGTAGTTTAAAACTGTGTATCAGTAACCATAGTTTATCAACTCTTTTCGTTAGATCTCAAGGAGATCTAATACTCCAGACAAGGTAAGGTTAACAGTCTATTTCCATTAGTCACTGTCATGCCTTCTTCATTCCACTCTTTTGAGACAGGAGACCTGCCCCCCTCAAAAAAAGTTTATAATTGTGTCTTTTAGCCAATCATTGTGTCCCCTTATAGTAAGATAATCAATGATGTTAAAGATTACACTTTGTCCTGCATTGATCTCAATCACTGTAACTTTTACGTTTGCAGTTCCTCAAAGGGCATGGTAATTAAGTTCCCTGGGTGAGCTTCAGACCCTGTATATTTTACACTTCCCCATCCGAACTGGGGAGGATTGACTGTAACAGGTTAATACTTCTTTAATAGAATTAGAGACTTTTCTCTCCACAAAAGATTAGGGGAAAAGATCTGTCTGCATCATTACCTAAGTTTTGGTAGGGCTTGAATTGTGAAATACAAGATATCAAAGGAGGCTTGAGAGCAAAAATCTGAACTTTATGTTCGAACTATGAGAATTTCTGGTTCTAAGTGAGAAGTGTCCTCCCCTTCGATTGAAACACTTATCTGCCGTCTCCAGACTGAAAACGCTCACTGCATTCCAGTGGATACCAATTTACAGGGGCCCCAGAGAACCCAGTAGAACTAACTGCCCCTATGAGTTTCAGACTGGAACTCTTTACTGCTCTATTTTCTCCCCTGGGAGGCTGGTGATTTTGAACTGTGGATCTTAGGGTTAGCAGCCACGAAGGCCACTGGAGCTTATATAATTATATAATTAACTGGCATTGTAAGTAAATGTGCCCCTCAAGGCTTTAATTAGCCCCCAATTTGAGAATGCTAAAACCATTCTTTGGAGTGCCTGGGGTGCATACTCAGCGGTTACCACAAATGTTGGAGGGTGAATCCAATCAGGTACCTGGGATGAAAAATCTGGCCGTAAACTTTATAGTTCTATCGAAGATATTGAAAATAGTCTCTGTGTGTGTGTGTTTTCTTATCAAATTTTTAGAGATTCCAATTAAAACTTTGCTATCTGAACTACTCAAACCAAAATGATATTTTTACAATTATCACTCCATTGCAAAGTTTCCAATGTTCAGATAAGCCTTTGCACTGCTAGAAGACGTATCCCTGTGTAAGCTGACTGATTACAGAAAGGAAACGCTTTTGAAGGCCCCATTAGGAAGGGTTCCTTGCCCCGAGGCAGGGAGGCTTAAAGATCAGATAGACTTGGCCTGCAAGCCCTTCTCAACAGGTCTTTTCTTAGGGAGGCAATCTTCTGTGGTGGCCCTGAATCAACATACTTCATTCTGCTCAGAATTTTTGAATAGCTTGCTAACATAGTAGCTGTTTTACTACTCAGAAATTGGCCTTTGGAAGCCTTATTTAAATGGTGCATTCTGTGTGATCATAGCATCGCCAATAGTGTTAATAAGATAGATACAAGACAGGCATAGTTGCATGTATTGATTACTAACAGTGTACCAGGGTATCACTACATCAAGAAAGGACCATCATTGTATATCTCAGTGGTAAATTAGTCTTCTCAGAAATTAATTGTTACAGTGATAAAAGTGAAAGGTAAGTTTAACAAATATGTATTATTAAAAAGAGTCAGTGAACCAGAACCCCAAAATAGATATTCAAATGACAAATTGAAAATAACTGCCCTAATTAGCAAAATCACACACTTTAAATGATGTGTCAAAAATGCTTCTTATAAAATTATAGAAGGGACATGAAAAAATAATAATGCATAAATTATCAAGGGTTCATGAGGGAGGGAAAAAATGAGCTCATACCAAGGGCTCACATAGAAAGAAAATGTTTTGAAAATGATGATGGCAATATATGTACAAATGTGCTTGACACGATGGATGTGTGGATTGTGATAAGAGCTGTATGAGCCCCCAATAAAATGATTAAAATAATTTTTAAAAATAAAATAAATGATAGAAGGGAAGTCCTCCATGATTGCTGCATAGCAGAAAACACATGAAGCTCTCACCCATGGTGTAGAGCCTGTTTCTGCATGTCCACTCAAGATATAAGACGGTGTGATTACCAAACAGAACTAGTCAACACTCAACCAGTTCAAGAGGGAGCATCCGATCCAGAACCAATGGTTCTGAAGGAAGACTGTGGAATCCAGCCCATATCTAGATAGGTCCTAGGGGATGGCTCTATAATTAAAGAGAAGAAATTAAGAGACGAAATTTTGGGGGTGCTCACCTCCCCCAAGGCCTCAGGAGCTAGGACTGACTGAGAGAAAGAGGAAGAATGTATTATTTCACCAACTTATATAGTTTTGGGGCATGCAAGTACTCCACTCCCCTACCCCCAACCACAGAAACCTCTCTCCCATAACAAGGTGGGTAGTGTCTTAACCCTAGAGATCCCTGAGCTCCTTGGGGGAGTAACCTAAAACCAGTGCTGGGGGCACGTAAGGGAGAATAATAGCAGTGTGTTTGCTTCTATAGATAAAGCTGCCTGCCGGATAGTAACTTGCCACATGCTTGTAAGAGGTATCATTAAGGTAGCACTAGAATAGGAGGATATTGTGGAGATGATATTTAATTAGGAGAATGTGATTGGGACTCTTCTCGAACTCACAAATGTGAAGGCCTCTGTCCACCCATAATCCTGGCCTTCTAAGCTTCTTAATTATGAGAATAAGGAATGTGCATACATTCTCTTCCTGGTCCTCAGTTTCCCACCAAAGACCAAGCTGCACTGAAGGCATTAGCCAAAAACAAGGCTGTAGGAACTGATGGAATACTGATTCTCAATAAGCTAATGAAGCACTGGAAGCACTCATACATACCAAGAAATTTAGAAGACAGCTAGCTAACTGGCCAACTAACAAAGAGATCCATATCTGTACTCATTTCAAAGAAAGGTGACCCAACAGAATGCACAAATTATAGAACAATATTATTGATACCCCATGCAATCAAGAAAGAAAGGAGGAAGAAGAAAGAGAAAATGGGCAATAAAAATGATAAAGTATATATAGTTTTTAAATGCACTGTTTGCTTGGCATCATCCCTCAGTCCTGGACCATTGTAGCTGGTGTAGGTGAGCTGCGGCAAGAAGGGCAGGACTCTGCAGTAGGTGGCCTGGGGATCAAGTGGCCTGGGGACCAGAGTGGGCAGGAACACACGGAGTGCTTCATGGCTGACTTTACTCCTTTTTTCCCTGGTTTGCCAACATCCACAGTCACTAGGGTGTGGAAACCTCAGTCCACTTAGCTTTTAAGTTGTTTTTCAAGTTTACAGGGAGCCTGGTTTTTCTTTCATGTTGATTTTCTCCTTGTTGTTTGAGAGGGATAGTCTCATCCATCGTGCCCTGGAAATCCGTGATATCCTTTCTTAGAAGGAAACATTAAAGATGAGATTGAGTGGTGATGAAGAGCATTTCAGACAGAAATCAACAAAGCCGTATGGCCGAGTTTTGACTTTTCACCCTACTCACTCAATGTGCATGCTGAGCAAGTCATCTGAGGAGCTAGACTATATGAAGCATGTGGCATCAGGGTTGGAGGAAGGCTGATTAATCTGTGCTGTGCAGGGGACACAACCTAACTTGCTGAAAGTGAGGAGGGCGTGAAGTATGTGCTGATAAAGATGAAGGACCGAAACCTTCAGTGTGGATTGCAAATTTCATGTGAAGAAAATGAAAACTTGCACAACTGGACTGCAAGAAAACATGCTGGAGGAAGAAAAGGTTGAAATCGGCAATACTTTCGTTTTGCTGGAATCCACAATCACTGCTCATGGAAGCAGTGATCAAGAACTCAAGCAAATCTGCAAAAAGACCTCTTCACAATGGTGAATAGCAAGGGTGTCACCTTGACAACGAAAGCACACCCGACTGAAGCCCTGATATCCTTGACCCCTCTGGGAAAGTTGGACGCATCTGAAACGTGGCGCTTGGGAAGTATGGTAGTTACATAATCTGGTGTCAGCTTGTGAAGGGGTGGAGTCTAGGCTGTTGCGTTAGTCCGGGTAGACTAGAGAAACAAATTCATCAACCCCCTCATATGTATATAAGAAAGAGTTTTATATACAAGAGCAATTTTGAGAATACATTCCAGCACAGTCCAGATCAAGTCCATAAGTCTGATATTAGTCCGTATACCTGATACCAATCTATAAATTCCTCTTCAGACTCACGAAACACATGCAATGATGCCAAATGCAGGAAGATCACAATCCAGTGAGTGCAAAGTCTTGTGGATCCAGTGGCGGTAGAAGCATCTCAGCACTGGCAGGGGTTTCCATGTGGGCTCCTCCAGTTCCCAGGGCATGGAGTCTATCAGCATAATGCCATGTCTCTTGTCAGCAGAGCATCTCTTAGGGAGTGAATAGAGAGAGAGAGTCTCTCACACCTCCAAGGAGCAAAAACAGGATTTCCAAGAATTCTCAGGAGAAGGCCATGTCCAAACAGAGGCCTCATTGGCTATGATCCGATTAACAGACTAGACTTATTCACCCCTTCACTCTTAATCCTCTCAAGTTCCAAATTGACACCAGTTTATGAAACTACCACACCTGTCAATCAGATCGCAGCTTGATGACTTCATTTGGAGGCACCAAGGAGATAAATAGCCCACTGCTGGTGGGACACAGACACACTCTCTCTGTCTGTTCACTCTCTGCAAGACATTCCTGTTTACAAGCCATATGGAGACAGGCTGATGACAGTCAGAGCCCTGGAGCTGGAGGAGCCACATGGAGACCCATGCCAATGCTCAAATGATTCCACCATCACTAGATCCACAAGACTTTCCACCTACTGGCCTGTGATCTACCAGTACTCGGTGTCATTGTGTGTGTTACGTAAGTCTAAAGAAGAATTTACAGACTGAAAAAAAAAAAAGAATTTACAGACTAGTACTGACCATATGGGCTAATATTGTACTTATGGACTTGATCTGGACTTGGTTAGGATGTTTTCTTAATGTACAATGACTCTTCATAGAAGGTTCTTTCTTATACACATATGAGTGTCTATGAATTTATTTCTCTAGTCTACTAGGACTAACACAGGGAGCCTATTGAAAGTACTGTGGATTGCCAGAGAGCAAACACATTCATCTTGGAAGAAGTACAAGCAGGATGCTGTTTAGAATTGAGATTGGAGAGACTTCATCTCAAGGACTTTGGACATGTTGTCAGGAGAGAGCTGTCTAGAAAAGCACATCATGTTTGGCAGTAAAGAGAGTCAGAAAAGAAAAAAATCCCTCGACATGATGGATTGACACAGTGGCTTCAATAGTAGATTCAAACACAACAATATGAGCGAGCCTCAGGACAAGGCAGCTTATTGTTTTGCTGTATGCAGGGTCACCATGAGTCATAACTGACATTACACTGGACAGCACCCAATAACTACAGCAACAGATACATCTACCATATTGAAGGCAGCTATAATTTTGTCCTAGCCCAGAAATCCTAAGCTGTCTTCTCTTACAAGACAGAAAGCATACTTTCAAAACCACATTTCTATTTTAGTACATTCACCTCAGACTCTTTTGAGAATAGCAGAGTGTTTACCATTTATTATATTTTTATTTTGGAACTTCCATGTATCTCATCAGGAAGTTTCCATCTAGTTGTGAGTCTGGCTTATTTTTCAATGACCGGTCTCCTGGAACGAAAAGAAAAAACGATCAACCCGGCCTTTTCTGAACTGAGAATGCCTCCTGACTCCAAAATCTGCCCTAAGATCTTGAACTGATGAAACCTAAGACCTTTTAGCAACATCTCATTAATCACATTTTGCTTGCTCTTTATTGCCAGTTCAGTTATTGCTAATTTGGAATCCCGTCATACCGTGGCTTGTCATTATTTCTCTATGCTAGGTGGACATGTACACATTTGACTTACCGTTCTTTACTGATGTATTTCACAGTCCACATAAACACACACAGATACACACAAATAAAAAACAAAGCAGAATACCATATTTTGATTGGCAATAAGCAGTGCACCAGCCTTTCTAGATATTCCTTATCGTCTTGGTCTCTTAAACACCCTTCTAGAATACCACGTCATATTCACTACGACAGCCCCAACATCCAGCCTCAATGGACCTCTGAATCTCTAAATCCCGGGAAATATTTCTAGCCTGAACATCCCGAGGCATCGGAGTTAAACTTCTAGCACCTAACCATACAACCTTTGAGTGAGTAGAGCTACAGCTTTATCCCTTTGAAATCATTGCCCTGCTCACCTTGCTCAGTCTGGTGAAAGGATGCAATCCTGGTGGACACTATTCCTGATTTTCAACCACGGAGGATTCCTTGGTTGCTATTCATGTTCTACATGAACACAATTAGGTGTTCTGGATTTTCCATCATTTGCATACCACCTATTTGCTGGTAACAACCAAACTCATCCCAGTCCTGGCTCCTCCCTGGTGTTTCAGGCACTTAGGTTGAACTGCCTACTTGACCTCCCCGCCTGTATTTCTCAAGGACTTCAGGAGCATATCATGAATAAAGCAATGCACTTAATTTATTCTCATAGCCTTCCCTTCCAAACTCCTTCTCATCACAGAGAGGGGAATTTACCTTCCTAGCCCAGTGATTAAGCTAGATATCTGCAAGTCATTCTTGATTTTTCCCTTTCCTGGACCAGGAGGATCAAGTTCATGGACTTGCTGCTTCTACCAAGCATTTGCTCCACTGGCCATTGCTTTTTTCTCCTGGATGCCAACTGCGCCACCTCTCGCCTGCCTGGCTTCCTGCTCTAGCCTCTTCAGTGGTCCAACACTCCTTCCTCGCCAGGTCCCACAGTGGGCAACATACATGCATTATTAAAATCTAATTCCTACAGAAATCCAGTGAGACAATTTAGTCTTTTAAAAATCTTTTACAGGGGAAATTGTAGCTTGGGGGTCATGTCATTTGTAGCTGGCAGAGTATGGAGTCCGGTTTATGTGATTGCAAAGGCCCTAACTACTGTAGTAGATTCCTCTTTTGCATAAATTTTATCATTTTTGAGAAACAAACTTTACTTCCAGATGCTATCAGAAGCCATGATTACCAAGTCTTTGAGAAATTTCCAAATCGTTTCCAGCTGATTTTGAAATATTGACAGGATGTCTTTTTAATCAAGTTGAAGGAGAAGGTCATGGAAGGTCACCCACTCAGGCACCTTGGTGGAAAGGAGGGCTTAGCCCTGGACTGCTACACACCAGGTTGGTAAACAGAACCCCCCAGAAGCTCCATGGGAAAAACATATGGTAAGCTGCTTCCAAGAAGATCTGCAGCTCAGGGGCCTGTGCGTTCTGTTCTGTCCCACAGGCTCCTAAGGAGTCGGAATCAAGTCAAGAGCAATGAGCATTTTGCCACTTCACTCAGCGTCTACACTGGTCTCTCTCTCCTATGACATCTGGTACATCATCCCACAACTAAAAAGGTAAGTAGTAGGATTAGCCCCATTTACTGATGAGAAATGGAAGCAAAGGATGGTTATGCAATTAGTTCAAGATAAAAAAATTAAGTGGCATGGCCTGGATCTGAACTCAGGAATTTTGTGCCCTTAAAATTAATTGACAGCATAGATTCACTGAGTTTCAGTCAACTTGATAGCTGTTGATTGGGTTTTTAAGTAAATTTTGGCATGTGGGGATTCTACAGAAAAATCCCCCCTAAAAAATATGCCAAGATTGAAGTCAAAAAGAGATTTCTCTTTTACAGAAAATTGTTTCTAGCTTATGAAATTTCCCAGCTTTCTTATTTTGTCCTGGGTTCCTGTTCCATCTTGCATTTATCATTTCATACATTCACAATCACTTTATGTGCAGCCTTTTAGAATAATGAATGGAGAGTGTGCTGTAGTCACCACATGCAGTTGAGGTATTTCCTGAGCTAATGGACCTATTTACCAATCTATCAAACAAACGAACAATACAGCATAATTGAATTGGCAATTGTATTAGTCTGGGTACTTTGGAGAAACAAATCCACAGCGACTCATGTATAAGAGAGTTTTATGTAAAGAAAATGTGCATCACGAAAACATCCCAACCCAATGCTGCCCAAGCCCACAAGTCCAACATTAACCCATTAACCCAACACCAGTCCACAAAGTCCTCCACCTCACAAAACAGAGGCAATAATGCCGACTGCAGGAGGAAAGCTGAGTCAGTTAACGTGTAAGCATCTCAGCACTGGCAGGGGTCTCCACACGGCTGCTCCAGCACCCAGGGCTGCATCGGGATAGATCCATGCAGCTTCTCCTTGGGGATGTCTTGTAGGAAATCCATCTTGCAAGCTGAAGCAGGGAACTGCTAAGGCAGCTGCACCCGATGCAACCATCACAAAACAAGAGACCCAAGAACTAGAAAGGCGAGGCTTCACCACCCATTTATCCTTCTGCCTTTCAACCAGCACCACATGTGATTATCGGCCAGGCTGGCACAATTAACTAACTCAGCAATAAATAGTAAACAAGCCTTTCTGGATAGTCTTAATCATCTTTTAAATCCAGATGCTTCTAGATTAACCTGCTATAGTTTTGTACCCCCAATACCAACCTTTATTTGGAGCTTCTTCTATTATCTCTAAATCAATTCCATAAATCAATTCTAGAAACTCAAATCCAATTTCATC
This sequence comes from Echinops telfairi, assembly GCF_000313985.2. Classification (NCBI taxonomy): domain Eukaryota; kingdom Metazoa; phylum Chordata; class Mammalia; order Afrosoricida; family Tenrecidae; genus Echinops; species Echinops telfairi. The sequence continues at coordinate 11,826,124 of NW_022111373.1, forward strand.
ACCACATAGTTGATTCTGACACATAGCTACCCCATAAGGCAGAGTGGAACTGCCCCCTGGGGTTTCCAAAGTTAAAACTACCCCATAACTACCCCATAAGGCAGAGTGGAGCTGCCCCCTGGGGTTTCAAAAGCTATACATCTTTGGGGACAGAGACTGTCACTTTGTTCTCCTGTGGATTGGCTGGTCGCTTTGAAGTGCTCTGATACGAGGGTAATGCTTTATTATTTTTTTTCAAACAAAAGATTAGAAATGTATAGGAAAAGAACAACGCGATGTCAAATGCTGAAACTATTGTAAATATATGTCAGTAACTACACCATATTGTTGGTGAGACAGTTTCTCATACACTGCTGGTAAGCAGATAAATTAATTAAACCATTTTGAAAAAACAAAGAATACTTGATACAAGTTTATCTCTGAGATATGATGGGTTCAGTTCCAGACCACCACAACAAAGCGAACCTCACAGTGTTTCTGGGTTTTTTTTAGAGCATATTAAAGTTATTTTTATACTAGTAAGTGTTCATACTGTTAAGATATATAGTAAGTGTTCAGTGTTGCTGGTAGATGCTGCTGGTCGAGTTAGTCCCAACTCAAAGTGACCCTGTGCACAACACAAGGCAACACCGCCTGGTCCTGCACCACCCGCAAAACTGCTCTGATGTTTGAGGCCCAGGTCGCAGCCGCTGTGTCCGTTCATGTCATTAGGGTCTTCTTTTCTGTTGCCCCTCTAGCTTACTGGTGTGATGACCATTTCTAGAGACTGGTCTCTCCTGATCACATGTCCTACGTACGCAATCACACTATAAAAAGTTTGAAATATTGTTACAATCACCCAAATGGAATGTAAGGTGAGCACATGTTGTTGGAGAAATTGTGCCAATAAACATGCTGGACACAACATTGCCACTCACCTTCAATTTGTGAAAAAACAAACAAACGAACACGCTGTATCAGAGAGGCACCATAAAGCCAAGTATATCTCGATTTTGAATCAATAACCTTTCAAATAGTCACCATCTGTGGTCTATGCATTGGTATAGACTACCAAAGATCCTGTATGGGACAGAGGCAAACATGTATTCTGATTCAAACGTAATAGAAGTTTACTTGTCACTTTGTTAACAGCTCCAATTAGGTGGCTCTCCTCTACATGGTGATTAAGAAGCCAGGCTCCTTTGTTCCAAGTCAGTGCTTTCCCTTCTGTTCCTGCCCTCCGCTCCATCTGGCACACAGAAGGGAGAAGAGTGAATGGAGCGGATACACGTACTTGTTACTCAAAACTGGAAATGAATCTTGGATTAACCAACACAGTCCCAAGATCAAGATCCAATTTGAAGAGCAACTTCCTAGGGGCTTTGCTGGGCCAGTAAAACTCAAGGCAGAAAGGTCAGCTCAGAAGGTTATAAACTAAACTCTCTACCATCTGACTTTCTAAATATTTAGGTGGTTTCAAACTGCTGACCTTGAAGTTAGTAGCCCAATTATAATTACTGTGCCACCAGAAGGTTGTAGATACTGCTTCGTTGATGGTGTTTTTTAATCCCAAAGGTGTAATCTGAATAGATTTTCTTGGATGACACAGGACAATCGTGGGTGCTCATTAGAACTTTTAAGAAAATTAAAAACTATTGGTGAGAAACACACACACACACACACACACACACACACACACACACAGGAAAATTGGGCGAAGGCATGCTTTTTCCCATAATGACAATATACCTGCTCATTCTTTGAGATACGCAAGGGCTGTCCCAGGAGAATTTCATTGAGAAGCCATATATCATCCACCTCATCACCCTGTTTGACCCCTTCAGATTTTAGGACATTGAAAAGGAACACAATTTGAGTTCTTGACTATCCCCAAGCTGCTGTTTTAATGTGATGTCGATCAAAAAGTGCAAAATTCATTGGAAGCAGGGTTAGAGAGATCGAAGCAGCGCCTTCAGAAGTGAATCAACCTACAGGAAGGATATCTCAAAAAACAAGAGATTAAAATTTTGATATTTTTGTTTAATTAAGGTTTCTAGTATTTTGTAGAAATACTCTATACTTTTACCCTTAGATTTACAAGTTATCTATGCAAGCAAATATTTTATGCTGTTATTCCTATTACAACAAAAGTCTAAATATTAGTAAATTAATCACACCACATTCATTCAGTTGAAGAGATTATTCTTGTTAAAGATGGTTATTGCAAATCCTTCAATGGTGGTAATCTACAAGTAGATGTTTGGATAGATCAGACTGAACGGGTGTGGTATTGAGAGTTGTAATAAACTCAGGAATATAGAGTGTATATTCCATATATATTATAGATTTTACAGAGGCTATTTGTATCTGTGGATTTATTTTTGCTGCAAATGTAGCCATCCATGTAGTGGTACATACAGGAGGCAAAGTTACAGGGAGCACACAGGGGGAAACTTCGCCCCAAAATACAAACTTACTGCCATCAAGTTGATTCCAACTCATAGTAGACTTACAGGACAGAGTAGATCTGTCCTGTGAATTTCTGAGACTGTAACTATTAATGGGAATAGAAAGCCTTCTCTCTCTCCTATGGAGTGCCTGCTGGTTTCAAACTGCTGACCTGTGGCTAGCAAGCCAATGCTAGCCCACTATTCCACCAGGAATCCAATAACTTCTTAGATGTAACCAAACACCTTAAGGGAATGAGTCACGGGACCTGGAGCATAGTCTTTGGGGACATCAAGTGCAATTGACATAGCCTGGGTCACAGAGATACTGTTCTACGTCCTAGGTTGGTGAGTAGTGACTGACATCTTAAAACCTCATGAGCAGCTACTTAAAGTGCAACTATTGGTCTCTCCCAATCTGTAGGAAAGTATAGTAATAAAAACTGAGGGTCACATGGATTTAATCCAATGGACTAATAATGGACTGCACAAACATTAGCCTCCATGTCCCTGAGAAAAACTGGATCATGCTCGGCTACCACGACCAAATGCTGTGAGAAGGATCACATCAGAAGGACCTGGACAGAGAAAATGTGGAACAGACCCCCAAATGATACAAGAAACCAGGCTTATTGGTTGGTAGAGATGGGGAATCACCCCCCCCACACACACACACACACTAAATCCCTCCCCGCAAGACTGAGACGCTTAGTCTTTCTTCAGGGCTGGAAGGGAACTCCTTCCTATGTTGCAATAATCAGCCACTTAAAATGAAAAGAGCAGCACTTCTCCAAAGACAGTCAAGAGGGTTAGAAAGAAGGTGGAATGGAAAAAGGAAACGGGGAGGAAATGGGACATGGGATGGTAAATTGAGAATATTGGTGAGTGGAAATGAACCATACCAGAACTGTTGAAGGCGAACCTGATGATCTGCTCTGTAAAGCTGCACTAAGGATTATATGAAGAAGAAGGCAGCATGAGGATTGGAGGAAGGCTTATTAACAACCTGCGATATGCAGATGACACCACCTTGCTTGCTGAAAGTGAGGAGGACTTGAAGCACTTGAAGATCAAGGATTGCAGATTTCGGTATGGATTGTAATTCACTGTAAAGAAGACTGAAACCCTCAGAACTGGAATAATATGTTACAACATAATAAGCGGAGTGAAGGTTGAAGTTGTCAAGGATTTTGTCTTGCTTGGACACACAATCAACGATCATGGAAGCCTTGCACTGGTTCAATATGCTGCACCAGATGTGTTTATAGTTATGAAAAGCAAGGATTGACTTTGAAGACTAAGGTGTGCCTGACCCAAGCAAGCCATGGTACTTTCAATTGCCTCTTATGCACGTGAAAGTGGGACATTGAATATGGAATACTGAAGAAATATCAGTGCATTTAGATTATGGTGCTAGCATAGAATATTGGAACTACCACCAACTGCCAAAAGAACAAATACATCTTCTTGGAAGAAATACAGCCAGAATTCTCCTTAGAGGCAAGGATGGCAAGACTGGGTCTCACTTTCTTTGAATATATTGTCAGGAGAGACGAGTCCCTGAAGTAGGACATCATGCTTAGTCAAGTATAAAAGCACTGAAAAGGAGGAAGTTCCTCCACAAGATGGATTGATGCAGTGGCTTGCAACAATGGGCAAAAATGTGAGAACAATTGTGTGGATGGGGCAGGAAGGGGCAGTGTTTCATTCGGTCATGCATAGGGTCACTGTGAGTCGGAACCAACTTGAAGGCACCTAACAATAAGAAGAACAAATACATATATATATATATATATATTTAATATTCTGAAGACTATTTTACAGCTCTTCTTCTTCCTTGGGGCTTTGCTATTGTGATTGCTTTCTTCTTATTCTTATCTTAATGTGGTTTTTAACTGATAAAATATTACTAATGTAGTTGGAATCCCTTTTATAATCCCTTCTGAGAACACATTTTAATTCCTTCTGTAATACCAATGCAAGAATGTAATTTTTCTAGTTTTGTATATCCTTTGCAATAAAATTTTAGCTTGTATATTTGTATGAAGTAGGTGATTATTTAGAATTTTTTAGTTTCATGAAGGCTATTGTCCATATACAACTTGTTTTCCTAAACCATATTATGTGCCTGATTTTTATGTATATTATTTCTTATAGGCCTAATTCATTGAAAAGTTACCTAGTATTTCACTGAATGTTACCTAGTATTTCTCTGTAAGTTATCTAGTATTTTCATTCATTTATCAATTTACCATAGGTGAATATTTAAAGACCCCCATTTTTTCCTATTATGAAGGTATGTTTTCAATGAGCAGGCTTGTATATGTCTCCTTATCGATGTAACTGGTATATTCTCTAGGATGTATTGCCAGACGTGAAATTTCTGGACCATAGGTTATGCTTAAACATCGCCAATTGTTACATCAACAAATTAACAATATGCTATGAATATACAGAAGATCACTAGCTGCCTCAAATGGTTGACCCTAGGCTAATAACCCAAAGGTTGAGGATTTGAATCCACATGGTTATACTGCAGAAAAAGATTTCATGATCTGCTTCCATTAAGATCACAGCCAGGAAAACCCCATGGAGCAGTTCTAGTTTGTAACGCAAGGGGTCACTGTGAATTGCAGTCACTAGGATCGCAACATACTGAACGTGAGATCCAATTTTTCAGATCTTTTGACAACTCTCTCCGGTTTTCTTTCTTTCTCTCTTTCTTTCTTTTGCACTCTTGTGTGTATGAGATCTCTCTGTGGTATGTTTTCCTTCCACAGATTAATTATAAGATTAAAATTTAAATACATTTTATTAGATTTTATTTTTTTTAAAAAAGAAACAAATCTTCACACCGGCAATAAGCAGGACCAATAAGCAACATCAAAATAAATGGAGCAACCATTAAAGGTTTCAAGGATTTCGATTTCCTTAGAGCCACGATCCATACCTATAGGAGCAACAGTCAATACGTCTAATGACAAGCCAAGAAATCCAGCCTTCTTTACAGTGTTAAGAAGCAAGGACGTCCCCTGGAGGACAAAGTGGGGACTGACTCAGCTGTGACATTTTCAATTCGTCCTGTATGTCTATGAAACCAGGACAATGAATAAGAAACGCTCAAGAAGAATTAATGTTCTTGAATTAGGGTGTTGGCAAAGAATGTTAAAAATATCATGGACTGCCAGAAGACTGAAGAATCCCGTGTTAGCAGAAGCATGACCAGAGTGCTCCTTAGAGGTGGGAGGTTTTATCTCGCGTTCTGGAGACATGTTCTCAAGAGGAACCTATTTCTGCAGAAGGGCATCATGCTTGGTAAAGGAAAGGATCAATGAAAAAGAAGACAATCCTCAGGAAACGGATCGACGCGGTGGCTAAGATACTCAGCTCGGACACACCAACTACTGTGAGGCTGGTGAGGGACCCGGCAGTGGGTTTCTGTGTTGAGAGGATCATTGTGAGTAGGACCAGCTCAATGACACCTCGCATAACTGCAGTAGACATTCATTTTCATCCTACACTTATGGCTTAGTTTCACTTCTCTTTCTTCATTGATCTGTGGGAAAACACGCACAGATACATGTATTCTCACATATACACTTGTGGTTTAGTTTCACTTCTCTTCATTGATCTGTGGGAAAACACGCATGTATACATGTATTCTCACATAT
>NW_022111373.1:11832639-11854434 GCF_000313985.2 Echinops telfairi
ATACCTTTCACTGTTTTGTAGCCTGATGCATTAATCAACAAATAAGCTTAAAAATAAAACTAATGTTTGGTAACCCTAGTTGAAGGGTAATTATTCTTTTCAAGCAGTTTCTATTGTGATTAATACTTTTACTTTGCTAAAGGGATTTACTGAATATACAAACATATATTGCACATATATCAAAGACTAACTAATGCTAAACCTTTTGCTGTTCACCTTCTCTGCATCTAAAGATGACAGAATCTAAAAGTGGTACCCACTCTCGAGGATTTCTGTACTGCTTATCCAGGCTTAAATATCTTCTCATTTGCATAATGGCTGCAGCCCATCAGCTAATAGTACTTACAAAAGCTATATGGTCAGTATTTGGAAGGCCAGTCATTAGCTAATGTGAGTCATTTCCAGATGACATGGAGATCATTCATACTGTCAGCATGAATTCTATTTGAGTAGTATGGCATCTACCAGGACTGACCTTATAAAGAAATATGGGCAGTGGCTTATGTGGCAACTCTTAAGGGATCCTGAATATGCCTCCTATGTGTCCATCACAAACGATGAAGTCCAGGTTGAAACAAACACTGGAGCTTGAGAGAGCTAGGGGACGGATGAGATTAAAAGGGGGGGGGGGAGTCCGAAAGGAGTTGGAGGACAGCGACGTTAGAATAGGTTAGAATAGAAGCTAGATTGTACTGCCGGTGCTGTGTGCCCTTGAGACCACCCCAACGCAAACAACAGAAGGACACCCCGCCAGGTTCTGTGCCTCTCTCTCTTAGAAAATTGGTCTAACCCAATAGGACCCAAGTCATGGTACTTTCCCACAGCCTCGCATGCATGAGAAAGTTGGACAACGAATCAGGAAGAATGAAGAAGAAGCAATGCATTTGGATTATGGTGCTGGCAAAGATATTGCAAGGACCCTGGGCTGCAGAAAGAACAAATAAATCTGTCTTGGAGGTACAGCCAGAATGTCCCTTGGTGGCAAGGATGGCAATACTTGGTTTCATTTACTTTGGACATGTTGTCCGTCCTTGGAGGCCCTTGTGCTGGGTAAAGTAGCAAGGCAGCAAAAAAGAAGTTCCTCCCCAAGTCGGATGGACACCTGTCACAGCACTGAGCTCAACCGGAAGAACAGCTGTGAGGACGGCGCAAGAGGGAGCTGCGATTCCTTCTGTGGGGCGCAGGGCGACAATGAGTTGGAACTGGCTAGACGCACCCAACAACCCCTCCCCCCCAACATTTTTTTCTTTGTGGGTTTGCATTATATGTTCATCATGGGTAAGAGAAGATTCTGCGTAGTGTGTTTATTGAGGAAGTAGAAGCGTCCATGATCATTAGCTCTTCTTTTCCAATTGACATACATTTATTTAATTGCATTTTATTTTCCAAAGACAAATTCCTTAACAATCTCTAATTCAAGGGAGGAGGGGGGACTAAAGTAGCTTTCATGATGTATTTGGAAGGAAGTAAACCACAAATACTCACTAAACAAAACAATACACACAAACTCAAACTCTCCAATTGCCAGCACACACACACAATCACAAAACACTTTTGTGTTTCAGAAGTAAGTAACCATGCTAAAACTAAAAGCAACAGAAAACTACTTCAGGAAGCCAAGAGCTGCTGAAACTGCCAGTTCTGTAATTTTTATCTTTGAACTTTACCAGGAAGCAGAATCATAACCCTGCCTGGCATTTCGTTCATCCTACAGTAGCCTTAGGGTGAAGCCTGGGTGGGTGGGTGCGGGGATCAGAGTCTCTCTTACTTGGTACTTTGGCAAATGAATATGATGCAGTCAAAGAAAGAGGCTCTGGGATATGGCAAACTTGCTTTAATTCCACGCATGTCAGTCAATATCTAGGTCTTATAAATTAAATTCCCTCAAGACATAGCCAACTTTAAGCTCCAGCTCCCCCTTAGCAAACGCATTTCTTTCATTTCCACCCTGTGCTCTTTCAGCCTGTGCGGTCAGCAGCCCCTGAGCCCATTTGGGCTGACCTCTAGAATCAGGTTTCTGCCGTCTGGGTTGCGAGGTCCCAGATGAGCTCACCACGGATAGAAGATGGGCCTATTTAAAAAGAGAACTGCTTGGTTTGTTTTGTGCGTGGAAACTTTGGTTCAAGTAGAAAATGCCATCCCCTGGATTCTCAGTAAGCACCTGTCACAATGGCTGAACCTTAAATTCTAAAGGAGAGAATGAGTGTCTAGGGACTTTTTAATATACAGCCCATGTTTCAAAGGGAAACCGTGAGGTCATCTAAGATGTAGTAGAAACAATCCATGCCAAAGGGGAAATAATTAAAAAGAAAAAAGGTAATGCTGGGAACATTAAAACAGAAGTGAGACAGGAGGCTCACCGCTGTGAGAGTGATGTGTCTACTAACAGCACTGACACCATCTGGGAGGTTTGTTGATTTTTAGAAATACCCAATCCTGTAAGTCTGAATTGTAACAGTATTCTCAGGGGATTCATATATGTTATTGTTTATACTTCTCTAGATTGTAATTGTTGAAAGTTAACATTATGGATTGTTTACTGTCACAATATGAGTGTGCTAGATCCTAATCTATGTATGTGTGGGAACCCTGGTGACATAGTGGTTTTCAGTTGGGCTGTGATCCCCAAGAGCAGAAGTTTGAAACCACCAGCCACTCAGAGGGAGACAAAGAGGATTTTTCCCTCCTGTAAGCAGTTACAGTGTCAGAAACTGAGTTGGCATCAACTTAAGACAGGGAGTTTGTTTTTTTTTAATTTATATTTTAATAATAAATTATTTGCTATTAATTATGCCCATTATTAATCTGAATGAGAAATACTACTCATTTACCTTCATACTCAGAAAGCAGTACTTAACAGTGTCTGAAAAAGTGATTTATAATGCTTAATTATTTTTATTATTTTCAAACCTCTAACTTTGTTTTAAATATTTTCTTTAATACTTCTTTTTCAGCATCGAATATCATTGCTTAAAAAAATGTAAACAAGAAAATTTCATTCAAATATTTAGATATCACTGCACATGTACACTCATAAACATGTATATAAATATATAAAGTGTAAGATAGAGAAATTGTAGCCTTATTTATTTATCAAAAAGACACTTAGACTCAGAAGTTAAGTATAAGGTCATAAAACTTGTAAGTGGAAGTCTAGTTCCCTTGACCATAATCTCACATTATATTTAGTAATGTTGAGGCTCAAATATTTAAAAAAGTAATTTCAATAGTGTTCCTTAATAAATTTCAACTAAGAATCAGTTTACACCTTGAATGGTATGGTTTTTACGCTCCTGTGCTTGTGGCGTCTTTAAACTAATCCATGAAGTGTTCATCTTGTGAACCCTTGGTGGTGCTGTTGGGTCAAGAACTGAACTGCTACCCACAAAGAGGCCATCAATTCCAACCCACTCGCTACTGGTGGAAGGAAGAGTTCCCATAAACATTTGCAGCCTTGGAAACCCTGCACAGGGTTGCTATGAGTTGAAATAGATTTGATTCCAGTGAGTTGGTATACTATGTAATCCTACAGAGAGGACACCTAATGGCTCAGGTAAGCATCCCACTTCTAACCAAAGGCCAGTGGTTCAAATCCACCAGCCTCTCAACAGGAAAAGATACGGCAGTCTGCTTCTGTGACTATTTCCAGCCTTTGGAATCGCTACAAGGCAGTTCTACTCTACTCTTTAGGTTAACTATAGTCAGAATTTGGTGATAGTGTGTATTTTTAATGTTTTATGACCATGGACACTCTCTAACAAGGAGATGAAAATTAATTTACACATACAGATTTCAACTCCAGGAAATTTTTATTTTACTTAGTTATGACAAAGTTTAAAAACTTGAAAGCCATTCTCACCTTTGATTGTATATAATCTACTACTTTGTTATGATGGAAATCATAATATATATAACATGTGAAAATGAATTTACTAAATAAATATTTTGCATACTCTTTTTACTAAGAGTCAGAATAACTGCAAAATCAATCATTAAAATTACTTATTAATCAATCATTAAAATACTTAAAATTTATTATTTATAAGGTGAGATTTCAATAGATTAATTGTATCTATTGTTCCAATATCAATTCCATCAATATCAAAATGTCCAAAAGTCTCATGTGGGCATGATTCATATAAACTTCCCATAGCTATTTTGAAGAAAACACCGTAACAATAGACTTAATATTAGAGATACAGGGACTCCAAATATTCCCATGAAGTTGAAAAGAAGTCAGGTAAGCATGTGCAGAGGACAGATTTGACCTTTTTGGGTTTTCTAGGATCTGCTATAACTCGCTGGAGGTGTTCTGGAGTACCTGACAGTTTTCCTGGTATATAAATAATTTCATTTGAGAAGCAAAGTGAATATTCTTCTTTACCCAGCTTCATAATTGTTATTCTTGATAATGAAAACAGAACCATATGACCCAGCCAAGTTAGGGTCACTATGAATGAAAATCAACTTGATGGCAGTGGTTTGAGAGTGATGAGACAGAGACTGAAACTTAAATGGGAAGTAGCCTTAAATATCTTAGAGACTTTCAACTGCTTTTGTGTGGATGCGAAAATGTGCAGTCATTTTTCACTTACTTTATTTTGCCACATCAGACAGTGTTTAATACAGATACTACTTACACAGTCAGGAACATTTACTGGTAAAGACAAGGCTTCTGATAGCTCCTGAGTAAGGACATAAATCAGAAAGGTACAAAAATCCATGAGTGGAGAGTAAATAAGACCAATATTTAGGAGATATATTTTAAGATCATATCATAAGAGAAGGAGAGGTAGGACAGTAATTTCTGCCTTAGGTCAGATAAAAGCTTCCATTTGAGTAATTGGGTGGGTGAGTGATAGTGCTAGTCAATGTCTCCAGAAATGAAATTGATTGGGGAAAAAAAAGGTAAAGGACGCTGAAACAAAACAAAGGAGAAAATAGTATTCTAGAAGGCAAGATTTTAGAGAATTTCAAGAAGAGGTAGAATGAAGAATCTGTCTTGGAAGAAGTACAACCAGAATGTTTCTTAGAAGCAAAGATGGTGTGACTTTGGACATGAGCTCAGTACCTGGAGAAGGACATCATGTTTGGTAAAGCTAGAGCGGAGTGAAAAAGAGGAAAGCCCGTAATAAATTGGATTGACCCAGGAGCTGCAAAAATGGGCTCCAACCTAAGAACAAATGTGTGGAAGGTGCAGGACCAGGTAGTATTTCATGTTGTTGTACATAGAGTCACTAGGAGTCAAACCGACTCAACAGCAACTAACAGCAACAAGAAGAAACGAGTGCTCAATGATGTCCGATCAAGCCTAGCAATCTAAAACAACAACCAAAACATACTGGAAAGCCATTGGATTTAGCAAAGTCTTGCTCATGAAAGGCTTAAAGTAGTGGAGAGAAACACCAAGGAAGTAGAACACTAGAAGCATCAAAGGATGTAGAACGTGAAATAACAAGAGCATCCAACTCAAGCCCACTCTCACTGCCATTGAATTGATTCCAGCTCATAGCGACCCTTTTGGTTTCAGAGACTGTAAATCTCAACAGCTCCTTCTCTCCTCTGCTAACCAGTGCAGAGAAGACTTTTAGCCACATTGGTTCTAGAGAGATGAAATGGTTGCTATAAAGGGTGCAGAGCCAAAATGAGTCTTTGGCTTGTTTTCTATAAAGGAGTCTAAGCTTTGAGACAAAGAAAAACCCAGGTTGACTGGTAGGAAAAATGTTGGAGAAAATGGACATAATTCATGAGAAAAATACCTGGTATGAATAAGGAATAGGGGTGGGAAGGGATGTGAAGTGTTTGACACAATGGGGCATTTTAAACATCAGAGGCAACCAACAGTTGGTTAATAAAGGTACATCTTCAACATGTTTGTAGAACATTAGATGTGGACATGATATAGTATCAGACCTGATCTACGCAAGAAACATTGATTGATTAACTGAATTGGAGTTGATTTTTAATGCAAATGTTATAATTTCTATTAGATACTTTGTAACAGTCATCCACAAAGTAAAGCCTCTAAGTAAGCTGAATTATTATGAACAAATCTAACAAGAAGAATAAAAGATCCTTGAGTTCATGACTGAACTTGAATTATGATTCATACGGAAGAATTTTGGTGATGTTTCATAAGGATTTTACCCTATTGATCAGGTTGCTTTCAAACTATTCCAAGAATACCTGTTCTATCAACTGAAGTAAATGCCAATAGTCAGGATAGGTTGAAGAACTTGGGATGGCAGGTAAAGACAAGGAGAAGCATATACCTGATATGCAGCAATGTTCCATAAATTGGCCAATATAAATATGATACAAAATAGGAACTGAGAAAGGGCTTGATGCATCTTCAATAGTTCATTGTACTTCGGATTTTTTGAAATTGTACAAGGATCAAGAGGCAGTTATGTGAACAGAACAAGGGAATATCGCACAGTTTAAAATCAGGAAAGGTGTGCATCACAGTTATATCTTGTCATCATTCTAACTCAATCTGTATGCTGAACAAATCATCAAAGAATCTGAGTTATATGAAGAAGACTGTGGCATCAGATTTGGAAGAAGGCTTATTAACAACCTGTGATATGCAGATGACACAACCTTGCTTGCTGAAAGTGAGGAGGACTTGAGGCATTTCCTGATGAAAATCAAGGATTTCAATCTTCGGTCTGGATGCCAACTCAATGTCAAGAAGATTAAAACCCCCATGACTGGACCAGTAGGTAACATCGTGAACAATGGAGAAAAGATTGAGGTTGTCAGTGGTTTGGCCTGGTGTGGACCCACAATCACTGCTCACGGAAGCAGCGGTCAAGATCAAATGATACATTGTATTGGGTAACTCTGCCGCACAGAGTTCTTTATAAAGTGTTGAAAAACAAGGATGTTACTTTGAAGATTCAGCTGTGCCTCACCCGACCCATGGATTTTCCATGGCCTCATGTGCATGTGAAAATTGGACATTGAATCAGGAAGACTGAAGAAGAATCGATGCATTTGAATTATGGTGCTGACAAAGGATATTGAAAATAACACCGGCTGCCCAAGAAACAAACAAATCTGTCTTGAAAAAAGTACAGCCAGTGTGCTCTTTAGCCACAACGATGGAGTGACTTTATGTCAAGTACTTTGGACATGTCAGGAGAAGGCTGCCATGCTTGATAAAGAAGAGAGGCAGACAGATAGAGGAGGACCTCTGAGAAGATGGACGGACACAGTGACTGCATCAGCGGGCTCGAGCACAACAAGGGCGTGAATGGCGCAAAACCAGGCAGCGCTCGTTTCTGTTGTACGTGGGCTTGCTCTGAGCCAGAATGGACTTGACCGCACCTGAACACAATGGTGATCCTCTCCAATTGACCTGTAGATTTCGGATACAGATCACACGTTCTTGTTTTCAGGTTTTCACAGCATTTGGGCCCATTTAGCATTTGATATATGATGATCCCATGTTTCATCACCCCTGATTGAACATTAAACTGAGAAAGGCCGTGCCAGGGTTTCAGTGCGCATGTCAAGTGATTATGGCTAAGAAATTTTATAATCAGAGTAATGTGTCCATTGGTGTTTGCCCTACATCACTGCCTGGGATGCATCTTGCTTTAATCTAATTTGACGATGATGAACATCCTTGATATTATAAGCTTAGCTGTTTAGACTACAGGTCATTAGCCAAGGCTGAGCTATTGTTCTAATGGTAACCATCTATTCACAGGAACAAATGTTTAAGAGGTTCGTAATCCTCTGGAAACTTTGTCAGACTTCCCCAGTGCTCCCTAGGTTAAGACCCAGGCCTTAGAAAGAAATCACTCTTTGACATCACGAGTGAGCTGTACAGGATTATACTAATTTTTTAAAAGAAAAGGCAAAACAAAAAAATTACAATTAATTTCTCTCCCCCCACCTCTGTCAATTTGTTTTCCCTTCCTTCTTTTACCTCTGTGTCCTTCTCCCATGGCAAAGAACCTAATTTATAATCTGAATATTGTTTAATGCATCCAACATCAGTACCATCCTTTGTAGACAGATAAGTTGTTCTCATTTTTTTGCATCAGAACTACATGGAAGGCTGGTTAAAGCCAGATTTCTGTGCCCTGCTCTGAGTTTCTAATTCAGTTGGTCTGGCGTGGAACCTACGGACTGCAGTTCTAACAAGTTCCCCGGTGATGCTGATGCTTTGGGCTGGCACCACATTGAGGATCACTGCGGACCTTGCACAGCGTGGTTGTGCAAGATACCCTCTTCTTTGTGTGGTGCTTACGAAATCTCAATCCAGATAGCTTCCTAGACTCACTGAAAATAATGGCTGCCATTGAAACCCCTAGCTCACTCTAGCCATGTGTCTCAGGAGACTCTGGCCCTCAGCAGACTTCTGCAAGAATTAAATGAGAACATAATAAGTTAAATGGATACGATAGAGTCTGATTATACATCCAAAAGCTTACTGTATACTAACACAGCTGACTCTAGGAGTCAGACAAATAGCGGGAGTGAGAGGATTCCCATTTGTCAATGTGCCCAGCTTGGACACCAAAGAGGCTGAAACGAACTCATCTGCAACCTCAAATTGGAGGGTCTCCAGTTTATCACTATGGATATGTTGTTAGATGCCATCAGGTCAATCTCAACCCTTAATCACCCCACATGATAGACTGCAATTGCCTTACAGGGTTTTCTAGGCTATAATCTATGCAGAAGCAAATTCCCGGGCCTCTCTTCTGAGGAGTCACGCAGAGGATTTGAACTGGAAACTTTCAAGTTAGCAGGCAGGCACTTAACCATTGTGCCATGAGGGCTTCATTTGGATATGCTAGCATATACTTCATTCTGTTTGTCACTGCAGCAAAAATTCCTATGTTTGCATAAATTCCTATTTTTGCATAAATTGCAATTCTAACTATAACCTTCAATTTTACAGATGAATTTTTTAAAAGGAGCCCTGACGGCACAGTGGATTGTAACAGATAAGTTAATGGTTTGAACCCGTCAGCCATTCTGTGGGATAAAGATAAGATCAATCGGCTTCAGTAAAGATTTAGAGTCTTGCAAACTTCACAGAGCAGTTCCACTCTCTGCCAAAGGGTTACTATCAGTTAAAATGGACTGATAGGCAATTTTTTTTTAATAAGCTAGATATAAACCATCATCCTGATCTAGCTTTTCTTAAACCTGTTTTAGGCCACAGACTAACATTGAAAATCTGGGCAACCTCTGATCCTTCCCTTGGATAAAATGCACATAGTTTATTGAAGGAACAACTGTATTATTCAATTCAAGAACTCTGCTCTCGGTGCTTTATGTTGATTGCCTCCTGATATGTGAAAAGCCACAATCTTAAAACATAAAGGATTACTTCTGAGAGGAAGTCAAAAATAGCCTGAGGAAAGTAACTCTTGACCTGATGTTCCCTCTGTATTTGCCTTAAGCTTCTTTGTCCTGTCTATCTATGGCTGTTCTATCAAATGACAACAAATGTGGTGGCTAAAAACAGCCTATATTAGTTTGGGAGGCCATAAGTTCAAAATGTCTTTCACTAAACTAAAATCAGGGTGTCAGCAAGCCTTCATGCCTCCTAGAGTCTCAAGGGGAGAATTCCTTGCCATTTTTGGCTTCTGGAGACCACTTATACTCCTTGACTCCTGCCCGCTTCATCCAGCCTCTGAAGTCTTCGGCCTAACATTTTCGGATCTCTCTCTGTGTTTCCATCACCCTTCCAGGAGGTAGCAAGGGTGCTGAAGGGAGAAGTTAAGCTACAGTGAAAGAATTAGCCCAAGACAAGGCTCTGGGAATTGATGAAATACCAATCCAAATGTTTCAACAAGCTGATGAAGCACTGGAAGCACTCATTCATCTATGCTAGGAAATTTGGAAGAGAACTACTTGGCCAACTGACTGGAAGGCAGCTACATAGCCAAAAATATGGGCCCTATTTGTGCCCATTCCAAAGAACGATGACCAGACAGAAGACACAGTTGTAAAACAATCTCATTGATATCACATGCAAGTAAAATTTTGGTTGTAGCAGTACCTTGAGCGGGAGCTGCCAGAGGTTCAGGCCCAATTCAGAAGAGGACATGGACAAGAGATGTCATTGCTGATGTCACCCACACTTCTCTAGCCTTCCTCTGAGGTTCAGGGGTCCAGCATGACCATCCTTGTGTGCTTCATTTTGTCTCTCGACTTTGTAGAGAGGTCACGGGCAGTGTGCCTCCTTTTCTTATCGTGCTATAATCATCTAAATTAAACTTTTCAAGATAAGGAGGTGATCCCGGATTATTTAAGGGGACCCTATTTAATCATCGTTTCCTTAGAGGTTAGTGAGCGTGGTAGGAGAGACAGAGTCAGAGAAGGTGCTGTGTTGATGGAAGGATTGTTTACTTCACACTCAATATGAACTTTATAGATACTGTAATTTTAAACTGCAACAATAGCATAATATTAAGAAAATAAAGTGATATTATATTTCTTTTAAGAAACCTTGTTTTTAAATTGCATTAGAGACTATTTTAGACAATGAAGAAACTCAGCACTCTATTATTTCCTGCTGTGTCCGCATTTTTAAGGATATTTAGGTTCATGTGACCCTCAGGCAGGGAGAAGTTTCACTTTGCTGTTTTAACTAAGCTTTTAATTCAATAAAACATTTGTACAGCAATTTTTCTGAATTATTTTATCTGCTTATGCAAGTGTATTAGCAAAAATGTATTTTAAAAACTGGTTCATTACTATCATCCATTCCAGACCATGCCTTTGAAGAGTTGGAACCATCTACCTTTTGAAATGTTCTATGAAACATCACCATTAATAACATTGGAAGTCATTTATTATCTTGTTTGAAATTTGCTTATATTCCAGGATTTCTCATTAGGAACTATAATTATTCACAAAATTTTTGTACTGTTATTATGTTAAAATGAATACTCAAGATACTGTGATTTTAAACTGCAATAAGAGTAGCTGAAGCATTGTTTAAAATAATTATCTGTTATGGAGATGATACTCTAAATTGTCTTTAAAGTTTCCACAAAGTAGACTGGGATCCCTGTTTCATAATTATATTTTACATGTGTACATATGAGGGGGCTTCAAAAAGTCCACGGAAGAATTCCATTATCTTTGAAACCTATTTTTCCATGAAATTTTTGAAGTCCTTTCATATTCCTAAGATCTTGAATTAAATACACAGACGGATGATACTTAGATAAAAAGTTTTCTGGCAAATGTAGTAATTAATTCTTGTCCTTCAGCACAGTAAGTATGAGAGATGGTGGGGAAACTGCGCCGTGGCTGCTGAGCCCATCGTGCCGACTCAGGTGGACAGGCCATACAACTTGATCATCCTACACCAGTGCGCTGAAAACTCACTGCTGTCAAGTAGACTCACAGAGAGTCTACAGAGACCCCGCCTAGGGTTTCCAAGCTGTAAATCTTGACAGAAGCCGTCAGCTTCATCCTTCTCCCACGGAATGGCTCGTGATGCTGAACCACTGACGGCGCAGTTAGCAATCCAAGGCTTAGTTGACAGTGCTGCCAGGCCTTCTATCCAAAAATTACTGGTCTACAATCATTATTCACTGCTAACTCATTCTCCTCTCCAGTCTCAAGGTGTTTTTTGTTTCATTTCTATTTTTACCACCATGCCCCTCTAGAGAGCTTGAAGAATACTTGCCTTTGATCCCAAGCCACACCAGCACAAAGCACTCCCTCAGGCTGGCTCAGACTGCCTGCGCATGCACCAGTCCATTGCTACTGTACTGCTCCCACATGACACCAGGCTGGGAACAGGAGGCCCCGGGATCTTGCTGTCTACCAGAACCCGATACTGTTCTAATTAGGGTTTCTCTTTCTTGGTATTTAGTCTCTGACATTAGCAAAGGTACAACATCCCCTTTCTGGAAATCATACCACCAACTAACTCTTGTGTATCTTCCCTAGAGTTTCGCAAACTTGAATATTGTCTCCGGAGACAAGAAATAATGCCTCTTAGTTTTAAGCTTCTGAAGCTCAGAAAGTAAGCTTGGGCCATTTAACTTGCATACAGCCTAGAGTCACAAACTATAAGCCTATTATTGTATTAACTTTTCAAGGTAAGTACAAAGCTTCTTAATAACAAATGCTACTTTGTGATGTGCATCAAACTGTTAATAATATTACTGCATTATGATGTTAAAGGTGTTTGAGTGTATATGGTATTGTTTCATTTTTTTAGATAAAGATACACTGTATACTAAATACTTAGACAAACATTTGACAAAGTGGTGTTAGATACAAACAGCATTTAACTATTCCAATTTACCATACATATTCAATTTAAAGACAGATTTAGGAATGGACTGCCTGTACTCATTTATTTACTCTATCTGCTGCTGTAATTAACAAGCAGCATAATGATGTAATGAATGGCTCTTGTCCTAGCTAACTAAGACAGCATGTGAAGACAGAGAGGGAAGTGGAAAAGATGGTTCCTCTATGTCCCTGGGCTTCTCAAGTGCATGGTGCTACTAGAGAAGAAATACCACAAGTGGGTTGCTTAAAAGAAATTTATTTTCTCACAGATATGTGTAAAATCACATACAGACTGGCTCTAATCTTACATTAGGAACGTGTTCAAGAGGGGTCCCGATCTGCAATGAGAAAACTTCTATACAAAAGCGATAGCCAAAAGTTAGGGTGCAGGGATCCCCACAGTATAGATACTCCAGGACCCTAAACTTTATTAGGGGTAGGCTGAAATGCATTCCCTGCACGCAGCCTGCAGCAAGGGACAGGGTCACACACAAAGGGACAGTTCACATTTTGAAGGTTTTCAAAGAAGCACGAACACATCAGCCAAGTTATTCACAGACCGGAGGGAAGGACGAGGCTGCAGACTGTTGCCTTCTTCTGCGGCTGTCGGGGACAGAGGGCAAGTGGCCGTTCATCTCAGACAGGGAGACAGGCCAGCCACTCCTTCCTCAGCTCCCATGCCTGAGCCATCAGCATTCTCTCATGGACCAGGAACCGTAGAAGGTGGTGGTCCTGTGATTTTTGCCTGAGGAGGAAACAGCTATTCCGCACACAGCTATGGAGGCTAAAAATCCTAATCAGGATCTTATCTGTGGGCTTTCTTTTCTTTTTAATAATTGTTGTTTGTTGGTTGCCACCCAGTTGATTTCAAGTCACTCCGATCCTTTTTGCGCAGAGGGTAGTGGCTCCGTGAGGTTTCAGGGCTGCGTTCTTTCAAAAGCAAATTTCCCAAACTGTCTGGAAAGGTTCCTCCGAGTAGTCTAGCACTTAGACCATCATGCCACACAGTCTCTGTGATAGTCTGGGTTGACGAGAGAAACAAATTTACAGATACTCATATGTGTTTAAGAAAGAGCTTTATATAAAAGAGCAATTGAATATTAAGAAAAGATCCCAGCCCAGTCTAGATCAAGTCTATAAGTCTGATATTAGCCCATGTGTCTGTCACCAGTGTATAAATTTCTCTTCAGACTCATGCAATGTGGTTGGAAGGGGGGAGCCTGAGAGAGTGCCTTTTATTGCTAACCTAGGCCTATATGTCTTTGGTGGGGAGTGTAAGCCCACTAATTACAGGTAAAGACATACATCACAGGAAGGGGTTGCACTATAGGTTATACAGCAATAAGAGGGGGACAATCTAGGGATATACATGCAATAGGAAGAGGAGGGATTGGGGGTATACATGGGACAAGATGGGCAGATCCTAGATTCAGGATGGCAGCCTAACTTTGGATGTGACTGAGCCTGTTTGATCTGTTCTCTGGATCTCCATAGAAACCATTATCTGTAGGGTTTGAACCCCACCTACAGGAACCAAGCTAATGGTCACAAGCCTTTAGGAAGTAGCCCATTGTCCTTAACAGCAGGGAGCAAGGCCTACCCTTCTGGCAACTGACTGCCTTCAGGGAGGATGTCTCTAAGCATCTGACCTCCCACCATATGCTGGCAAAAAACCCATAATGTTTGGCATGTCTTTAGGGGAGACAAAGCTGGGGAAAAGTATCTTTATAATTCCACAATGCAGCACATGCAATGATGCCCAATGCAGGATGATCACAGGCCAGTGGAAGGAAAGTCTTGTGAATCCAGTGGTGGTGGAAGCATCTCAGTGCTGGCGTGGGTCTTCACGTGGCTCCTTCAGCTCCAGGGCTCTGGCTTGGCTCCATTAGCATAGCTCCATGTGACTTGTCATCATGAATGTGAAGCAGAGAGTATGTGTCCCACCTCCAAGGAGGAAGAGAGGAGTTCCCAGGATCCTTGGGAGAAGGCCATGCCACACAGAGGCAAGATTAGCTATCACCTGATTGACAGGCTAGACTCCATCCCTTCCCTCAAGTTGACAGGAGAGTGTGTAACTGCCACAGCCACCGTTCCTTGTTGGTAGTCTCATGCACTCTTTGGTTCCTTGACGGGTTGATCCTCACATGGCATCACATTTCCTCCAGGTACCTTCTCCTGTCTGTGCTTCTCTTTTATAACTGAGCACAACGGCCTCCTTCACGTAATAAGAAAAACCCTATTTCCAAGCAGGATCACATCCACAGTTACAAGGGCCAGGAAGTCAACACCTATTGTGGAGAATTCAGTTCAATCCCTAGCACTGGGGGTGGGATGTGAACACACAGTTTTAATCTTAATCTCATATGGACAAGAAAATGGACAAATAGGAGCACAAATAATGGGAGAAGCTCTTAAATTTTCATGTTGTGGTGTATAAATGCTCTATTTAGGAAAAAATAGGATTAGAGAGTGAAATTAGTACATTTTTCCTAATGTGTTGACTTAGGAGAGAGAGAAATGTCATACCGTATATACTCATGTACAAGCTGAGTTTTTCAGCACATAGCTTATGCAGTTTTTGTGTAAAATTAGATGCCTTGGCTGATATTCGGGTTGGCTTGTCCTCGAGTATATACAGTGTTAGATTTCCGGTTTTTTTGTGTTTGTGTAGTTTTAGTTTCTGAGAGATCCTTAATACAAGTGAAAATTTAGATATTTTTAGCAAGCTCTGAGTAGCAATCTGAGTTGGGACAGAAGAGAATTCATCAATTTTTACAGTCTGTTCTCTTCCTGTCAGATATTGGTTTCAAAATTGTATCTCAGGAAAAAGTGAAAAAACTCAAGATACTGCACATAATCTTATTTTGAAGTGAAGAAACAAACGGGGCAAAAACACCCGGCAGGCCGGATAAATGTCCTCGGTGGGCCGCAGTTTGAGGACACCTGCTTTAGAGACTGATTGATGGTATAGGTTGAAAGTCGGCATACTTTTCTGTAAAGGGCCAGGCTTGTAGGCCACACAGTTTCTGTTGTGACTACTTGACTCTGCCATTTATCACGAAAGCAGCCATAATGATACATAAATGAGTAAGTGTGACTGTGTTTTGGTGAAACAGTATTGACAAAAATAGAGCTAGATTTGCCCAATGGCTATACTCTGCCTGTCATGGGTCAGAGTGAAATAAGATCACCCATTTATCAGTAATTGTTAAAGCTGGCTGATGAGTAACGGGCGTTATAATGATGTCATTACTGTCATATGTTTAAAATGTTCCATAATAAAAACCTAAAATATGTTGTTTTCAACATTAATCCCCAGAGCACAGACTATTTTTTTTATTTAATCATTTTATTGGGAGATAACATTCTATAGTTGCTTCACATCAAGCAGTATTGTACAACTGCTACCACAATCAGTTTCAAAACATTTTCTTGCTTCTTGAACTCGACATCAGCTCCCCTTTATGTCTTCCCCCCCACATCCCACCCCTCAGGAACCCTTAATGATTGATTGATTGAGTGACTGCCGTATCTTCTACCACACCATTCAACATATCCATCCATGTGCAATCGCGTTGTTCACTCCCCTCCAGCGGGGTTATACAGAGACTCATTATTTGTGTTTTTGAATTTATGAAGAAAAAAAGAAAAGAAAAAAACTCAAGATAGAAAACTTACCCTCATTACTCTCTATTCTTCTTGTTGAAGGCCTTCATCTTTCCACCACAGATGTGGCCAAGTATTCTGAAAGAGAGTTCTCTTTCTCTCAAATTTATATTTTTGCATTATTACTAAGAACATTTTTTTACTAAGCAATTGTAGTTTTAAAAGGACAACATAAATATTATGCTACAAAGTAACAGGGATATAACCTAGGCACAAACCAAGGAAGGTACTGTATCGAAATAGTTAAAGTAAATAGCTTGCTAACTCTGTGGAAAATGAAATGCTAAGATTCTGTAAGGGGAAAATGTACTAACAGGGCAGAGCAGATATAGGATTCTGGTGCCCATCCCTATCAGAAAAAAAGGGAACAATCTGAAACTGGCAAACTGGGCTGTGATAGGTAGGTTTATTTTGCCAATCTGGCCAATAGGAACATGTGGGATTAATAAGGTTGCAGCTTGATTGGAGGGTAAAGAGATAAATGGCTTGGCAAGCCCTACCTCTCCCTCTCTTGCTCTCTGTTGCAGACCAGCCTGTGGCTGCCTTAGCTAGTACTCTGCCTCAACTTGTGAGCTTCACTACCTGTGGGACAGTCAACCTGTGGATCATGTTGCTAGAGCTTGAATTTCCTTTGAGACTTGCTTTACCACGCTGCTGGTATATATATCGCTTGAGCTTGAGGCTGGCGGATCCTGTCATCTTGCATTGCTTAAGTTCAATATCCCATCTGGGCCTGCTTTGCTAAGTTCCTGAGCTTCTGACTGTTGGTGACCTACCCTGCTGTTTGCTACCTGTGGGCAGACTGCCTGAATTTCCCTAGGGAAGACTCAGCTGTCTGCTTCCTTTATCTTGGACCCAGCAGTCCTCTTGAGTTGACAGACTTCCAGTATATTAACTGTTCCACAGAAGTGAGTTTTGAAGTTAGCCCTCTGTACTGCTGTGTGTGAACTAATTGGCTGTTATATTCCTTTGTGCTATATCTATCTATCCATATATATAAATATATATAATTATAAATGTCCTGGTTTTGTTTCTCTAGAGAATCCTGTCTAACATGTGGGCATACTTAACCTGGGCCAAAGGATGACCCCTGCAGACACTGGGCACTGGAGTACTAGGTAGCCAGTGATTACCAGAGCAATATGAATTTATCCTGACAATGTAGTATAATCAAGTCCGTAAGAGTCTATTTAATCCATTTTTATAAGAACTATTTAACAAAATATGCTAATAATGACTTTCATAAACTGTCCCAGTTCTCAATGCAGCCTCCTTTGGGTGACGGCTTCACACTTCTGACAATACTCCCCAGCTTTGTGCTTGATTGAAGTAGGAACCTGATTCAGCTGCTTCTTTGGGAGTCTTGGAGCAGATCAAGGTACTTGCAGTGACAAGTAACAGGGACACTCATCATTAAAAATATTTATTGGGAGACATCTGCGGGACACTGGTAGCCTTCTATGACCTAGATTTGATTTCTGGCCAATCTCCTTCATGTACAGCTACCACCTGTCTGCTGGTGGAGGTTTATGTGTTGCTCTAATGGTGAACAAGTTTCAGCAGAGCTCCCCCAGACAAACAAGGACTAAGAAGTAAGGCTTTGTAATTAACCTTTGAAAGTCAGCTAGTGAAAACTCTTGGAACCACAATAGTCCCATCCCCAACTGATCTTGGAGATAGTGCAGGAAACTGACCCTGGGAGGAAAAGGCAGCATCTGGTTCTATGGTGTATACGATTGTCAGGAGTACAATGGATTTGACCAGCTGATGTCATTACTAACCTTAGAAACTGTGGACATTATTGGTAGTGAGGCACGAGCCTGACTCAGAAATGGTTTGCATGAATAGCAGAGACATTATAGATAGCAACTCTTTAAGGCATTTTGTTTTAAATGGGGACAGAAAAATAAAGAACTTGAGGGATATCTGCTATGAAAGAAGAATTAAAATATATTTTTTGGTCTGTTTTAAATGAAGTAAATGAAAAAGATAAGCCGAGAAGTATTGGTCATATCCTATTCTCATCCCATACCCTTGGACCACTTTTATTCTGTGTGTGTGTGTGTGAGAGAGAGAGAGAGAAAGAGAGAGAGCTGTCAGTATCTCTTTATGCAGATAAAGCAAATATAAAGGTACACTGAATCTCTCCTTTTCAATATATGAATTATATCATTCTCTACCTCTTTTTAGTTTTTATTTTATCAATAAAGATCTGGACATTTTTGGACAGAAAAATTAGCATTCAGAAACCTTTCTAATTCTTATGGAAGTTTCTGATGCATGTACCATAGTTTATATAAGTACCCTTGGGTGACTTCTAATGTTGCGCCACTACAGAAAATGCTGAGATCGATCACCTTTTAAATACTTCATCCTATATGTGTCCAGGGGAATCTGTTGGGTAAATTCCCAGAAATGAGATTTCAGGGTCAACGCTTGATGGTTTGTGTTTTTTATAATGCTATTGGATTGTATAATTTTATAGTTATATCAGCAGTATGTGAGAGGGCCCATTTTCGTATATGGCTTAAAATCAGGAAAGGAGTATATCAGAGTTACATCCTCTCACCATACTTACTCAATCTGTATCCTGAGCAAATAATAAGAGAAGTTGGGTTGCATGAAGAGGATCTCAGCACCAGGATTGGAGGAAAGCTTATTAGTGGTCTTTCACAGCCTTACTTGCTGACAGTGAAGAGGACTTGAGGGCCTTATTGATGATGATCAGGGATTGCAGTCTTCAGCGTGGATGACAACTCAATGGTACGAAGACCAAAATCCTCACAACTAGACCAATAGGTAAAATAATGATAAGTAGAGAAAGGGTTGAATTTGCCAAGGATTTAATTTTGCTTGACTCCACAATCACTGCTCCTGGAAGCAGCAGTCAAGAGATCAAAGACACCTGACATTAGGTCAATCCACTGTACAAGACTCTTTTAGAGTGTTGACAAGCAGAGATGTCACCTTCACAACTTAGATGTGCCTGGCCCAAGCCAGGGTATTTTCAAGTGGCTTGTATGCCTGTGGAAGTTGGACATTGAAAGAGGAAGACCAAAGAGGAGTTGATGCATTTGAACTGTGGTGCTGGAGCAGAATAATGAAAGTGCCAATGATTGCTAAAAGGAGAAACAGATCTGTCTTGGAAGAAATACAGCCAGAGTGCTCCTTAGAGGCCAGAACGGTGAGACTGTGCCTCACATACTATGGACATGTTGTCACTAGACACCAGTCCGTGGAAAAGGACATCATGCGTGGAAAAGTCGAGGAGCAGCGGCAAAGTGGAAGGCCTTCGACAAGAAGGGGGCCCACAGGTGCTGCAACAAGGGCCCCCGGCTGGCGGCAGGCCCAGGCCGACTCCTTCTGTGGGAACTCGGGTGGCTGGGCGTGGGGACAGACTCAGTGGCACCTAACAACAATTTCCCTCTAACCTGACCAAGTGTTAAGTAACTTTTGAATTTTTTTCCAATTTGATATGTGAAAAACAGAATCTAAATAGATTCTCAAAGTGTGTGTGGGCGTGTTTACTAAAGGGGAGGCTAAACATTTATTTAAACCCTTCAGGCAGATCTGGGTACAATGGAATGTGTACCTCGTGTTCTATTTTTCACTCAAAGAGTTTTTGGTTTCTTTTAATTGTCTGTTTATGACCTTTGCCCTTTTCTCAACTGGATTGCCTACCCTTTTCTTACCAACAACTGAGAGATCTGTTGATGGCGCTATAGACACAACCAGTGAAGAAGGGCTCCGGGGGCACGGTGGGTGGGTTTGTTAAAGGGAGGCTGACATCAAAGAGTTCAAGAACGAAGAGGATGTTTTGAAACTGATTGTGGTAGAAATTGTATAAACTGATTGATGTGATTGAACCATGGAAGGATATGATATCTGTATTAACTCCCAATAAAGATGGTTGTTGGGGGCGGGGGGCGGGAAGGGCTGGCCTCTTATCTGTACTGTTAGTTGCAGGTATTTTTGTCATTTGTCATTGTAATAACACCAAACTCACTGCCTTCAAGTCAATGCCAACTTATCGTGACCCTTCCTGTGGGTTTCTGAGACTGTAACTCCTTGCAGGTTTTTCTCCCATTTTTTCTCCCTCGGAGCTGCTGGTTTTGAACTGCTGACCTTGAGGATAAGCAGCCCAACATACAACCACTACATCACAAGGGCTCCCTCTGCCATTGTAATAGACATCATGCTTATTACGTCATGTTAATCCCAGTATAGTGAAACCTGTGAGAGGCGGAACAAAAGACTGCCTTGTTTTTCCCGGTCTTTAAGTTTTTCCGCCTTCGGCAGAGTACAGCATCAGCATTTTTTCTAAATTTGTTTGGTTTTTCTCATCACATTTCTATTATTCATTTTAGTGGGAAATAGTTTCTCTTCTCTCTCTGGTTTCTACCTTACACGGGTTCTGGATTCATTGAGTTTACTATATGCAGTGTGTGGTATGGGTTTAACTTGATTTTTCTCAAATTCCTTCATTGTTGTCTCAAGACTAATTGCTTAAATCTTTATCTTTGTGTTATTGATGTCAGAATTCTATTTCAGAAGTCTTGTAGATTATGGTTTTGTTCTGAATTCTCTACTATGTCCACCGACCTAATTATTGTCATTGCTGCTTTCCTATGTCCATGCCCTTAATTAGCAGCTCTAGAGATGTAGTGCTCATGCATTGGGTTCCCGAGATCAACAGTTCTTCTGCCATGGAAAGACGAGGCTTTCTACTCCTGTGAAGAGCGCAGATTCAGGAACCCACAGGTGCCGTTCTGCCCTGTCCTATAGGGGCTCGGAGAGTCAGCGTTGGCTCAATAACAGCGAGTTTGGATTTGGTTTGCTGATTTTAATTGCATGCATGAGATAATTTAAAACACCTTGGCTTGAGTCAGGTGCGCCTTAGTTCTTAAAATGAGATCTTTGGTTTTTAAGACTCTCCAGAGGTCTTTCACAGCAGATTTGACTAATATACCATATCCTCTCATTTTTTTTACTATTGCTTCTCTAAGCACCACTTGTGGATCCATGTAAAATGAAATCCTGGAGAATTTCAGTTGTTCTGAGTTCATTGTGAAATTGCTTATTAGTCTAGTTGTGAGGATTTTTGTTTTTGTTGTATTGAGGTGTAATTCACAGTGAAAACTGTAATAATTGATCCTCATTAATAAGTACTTCAACTCCATTTTCCACAAGTAAGGTTGTATTATCTGCATATCAGAGCTTATAAAAAAAGTTTTCACCAATCCTGATACTATGTTCTTCATACATTCTCAGTTTATTAGTTCAACATACAAATTAAATAAGTATGGTGAAAGGATACAACTTTAATGCACACTTTTCCTGATTTTATACAACGCAGTAATCTTTTGTTCTGCTCAGAGGACTGTCTCTTGGGCTGTGGATAGGTTCTACATGACCACAACAAAATGTTCTGGAATTCCCATTCTTCCCAATGCCACGCATAATCTGTTGTGATCCACACATTGGAGTGCTATGCCTCTTTGCTCATGAGAAAAGTAAATTTTAGTCACAAGTTAATTAAACAGATGTATTAGAAAAAAAGTCATTAAAGCACAGGTGTAATCGCAATACAGCTGTGCGATGATTGCTGTGTGAAGGAAGCCCTGGGGCATAGTGGTTACCATTGGGCTGTGTGGTACTTATATAATCGTTTGTAAATTTGAGGATTACGAGTGTAGGGGGGGAGTCTAGCTTGTCAATCAGATCATAGCCAATGCGGTCTCTGTATGGGCATGGCCTTCTCCTGAGAATTCTGGGAAATCTGGTATTTTCTTTCTTGGAGGTGGGAAACACCTCTCTCTCTCTCTCTCTCTCTCTCTCTCT